>NW_026562435.1:0-367500 GCF_027474105.1 Poeciliopsis prolifica | reverse complement strand
GTAGACCCCAGGCTTATAGCTGCACCCTATGCAGGATGCCATACCGCACAATTCTTCCTCATAGTCCCAGAGTTTTCCTTCTTCCCTCTGTGGCATAGTGAAGGTTGCATTTAGATCATACATACCTCCTTGTTTACATATTTTCTTGCCCGGTTTCCTGGCACATTCCTTGGATATTCTTTTGACTGTAAAATGAATAGAAAACTAAAGAATAACATGGAGCTCCTGGACGCGCAAAGCACACTGGAGCCAGCATGCACACACATACACAAACGCACGCACACGCACGCAAACACACAGAGATGATTGACTGTGTCTCCTTCCTCCTTAGAGAGGAAGGAGGGGAAAAACAAAGGAAGGGAGAGAAAGAATGAATTACACCATCTCAATCAGAGCAGCATTCAGTCTATCAGTCAGCCAGCCAGTCATTCAGTCAGCAAAATCAATCAGTGATGATCATGACAACGACTGTCTTGTTTAATGAACTGTGGCCTTTGTGGCAGAGCACAATACGTTATGATGAGGTACAGACATGGGGGTGTAGTGAAGGCAATAAGGAGAAAGAGGATCAAAAAATGGGATGGAGGAATTAGAGGAGGATATAGAGAAGGTCAGACAGGACAGGATGGGAGAAGCTGTGAATGGACATTGAAGTTCTGACAACACATGTGCACACTGCTTTCTCTCATACAAATCACTTTCACATTATCAGGTTGGATAAACACTGGCATGCACATTAAACATGCAAAGGTCATGCTTTATGCCTACTATCAGACAGAGATGCACTCTCACACTGAACACTTCCCAACAACAAAGATGCTCTCTAAGCGATGGTTGTGGTTTTATTTCTCTCCGCCCTTCAATAACCGGCCTGACCACTGGGCCTGCAGGACTACTCACCATCCTCAGTGGGAACATAGATGTTGAGATAGAGGCAGTCCTCGCTCTGGTCCTGAACGTAAGTGGACACCACATCGATGCTGTTGGTGAACCAAACTGGCAGCATAACGTCTGGCAGGCGGCCTTCGACAATGCTCTGAGGACACACCGGGGCAAAGTGCGTGGCATTGTGAATGTCCGACCACGATGCTGGTGGCTCTGGAGGCTGAAAACGGCGCTCGCCGGTGGGCGGGGTGGCGTAAGGGATGCCCAGAAACTGGATAACGGGCCCCAGGATCTCATTGTTGAGCTCCTTCTTGATGCCGCGCAGCCTGCCGTAGGCTGTTGTGACCACCGGATCATTCTCGTCCAGTTTCTCAGCCAACACGGCAACCGGACACAGCAGAAGCAGCAGTCCAACCCATGTTAGTGTAAACACCCAGAAGCCCATGCCCAGTGAACTTCTAATTGGTTCACATCCCATCCTCCTGCCCCCATTCCTGGCAGTCTGAAAGAGAGCACTCCAAGTTTCTGAGTGGTTCCTCCACTGACACATGATTGCCAGTTCTCAGTTTAGTTTTTTATCCTTAATGAAAGTATGTTTAGTTAAACTTTTCCACTTATGCCAGATGCAACTACAAACAAAAGCCAGGGTGACTTGTGCAGATGACGGTTGCAGTTGCTAACAGCCCTTTTTATAACACAGTGATCTCCAACCATCAAGAGGAACGGTAGCAGCCATTCATTTTATTCCTGCTCATCTGAGAAATATCCCTCACTAGATGGAAAACACTCCACAAAAAGGTCCAGTCAGCATCGTCTGAAGGTAAGATGAACACTCTCATTTTCAAACATCAATTCTTGGGGGTGGAGCCGCCATTCACTGAAGAGTGCCTGTCTTTCTGAGTTGTTGAGTTGTTGACACAGGAGAAGTGGCGCAGTAGCGATTGTGGTTTAAGGGTTGATTATGTAGAGAGGTCTGTCCTCTGCAATGGAAAAGAAGAGAAAAAAAGCACTAGTCAGCAAACGTATGAAGAAAGATAATCACATTGTCAGTTCAGTGCCCTTTATTTTCACTTATTATTTATACCTTTTATTGGACATTAAATAATAAACCATTAACATTAAATTTTATCTTATACACAGATGCACAGGCATCCATCAAATAAATAGGAGCCTTTTATTTATAGCACATCATCACATGATTAAACTTCACGGTAGAAATGGTCTATCTGTATGCAGAGTTTGTTCAACAATTAAATGTTATATGAATCAGATACAGCATTAAACCATTGACAGCTTTAATGACCGTTCCGCTTGAGAACACTTGGTTCTTGGGGGATGTTACTTCAGAATGCACACCTCTCTACACCACAAAATTTGCTTAGACACGGATTGAGATCTGATCCAGTATCACTAGGATGTCCAGAGAGAATTATCCCAGGAAACAAGGACTCAAAGGTTCATCCACCAGTATCCAGACAACAGGCGACACAGAGGACCTAAGCTGTTCTGGAAACCCACATAGAGCCTGCAGGCGTGGCCAAAAGACTCAGTAGTGACACAAACATGCTTTGACAGTGGTTAATAGGGTGTATAATTTTAAAAAAGTTCCTTTATGATGAAAAATAGACCAGATTTTTTGCTATGAAATAAAATGATCGGCTAACTTCTCATCTCCATTAATAGGCTTCTCTTGATTATGAAACCCAAAACGTTTTGTTGGCCTTTACACTGTAAATATTTTATTTCTTCTTCTCTCCTGTCAATATTTTATTTCATTCCTGGGAAAATGTACTGTGAAAGCGTGCACGATGGCCAACTACTGAGCAAGGAAAGTAGTTAGTAGAAAGCACTACAGCAAGCAGCTGTACTGCTCACTGCAACTGCGTTTTCAGTGATGCTGTATGTGTTGTTGCTAGTGTCTAATAGCAAAGAAAAATGTCACTAGTAGCTGTTTTGAAACAATGTTGCCAGACTTCACTGAAAAGTCACTAAATTGCCAACAGTGCATAAGTGGTTACTGTATTTTCTGGACTATAAGTCTCAGTTTTTTATCATAGTTTGGCTGGGGTGTGACTTATACTCCGGAGCGACTTGTGTGTGGTAGAAGCTACCTCTGGAGTTCACAGAGTTTTCTAAAAGCGACATCGAGGACGAAGATTTTATTGTGTTTAGTGATTTGGAGTGACACCGATAGTTCGATAAACTTGTTAGCATGTAATTTATTCTACAGTTATCTGAATAACTCTAAATATGTTATGTTAACATACCAGGCACATTCTCAGTTCGTTGTTTGTCATATAATGTTAGCATACCATGCAATCATCCAGCCTGTTGTTGCCTCTATTCTATTTTTATTTTAAAATGCCTTTCATGATGACATGTCTGTTCTTGGTGTTGGATTTTATCAAATAAATTTTCCTCAAAAATGTGACTTGTACTTAAGATAGTGCTTTAGTCTTAGCTTCTGCTTAATAACATGCTGGCATAGTGCTTTGGAATTAGCAGAGCTAATGTTCATGATTAGTGCTTAGTGTTAACGTAACTAACTCATTCATTAACGGTCCCCATCACTGACAGATAAGAATCCTGATGTAATCCAAAGGAGTAGTTTTACTCTCAATTATTCTCAGGAACATTTTCATAAATGCAGAGTGATATCAAAAAGTACTTCAAAAGTAACTGCCATAAAAAGGAATTGTGGTGATAATCTGCATTTTCCAGCATGACAGAGCACCATGTCACGAGGTACAAATGATAAAATGGATCAGAGATTAAAAAATTACATTTTGGACCCATGTCCACAGAACTCTACAGATCAGAATCTCCCTGAGTCCCTGTGGTCAGTTCTCAGAAAGCGAGTAAGCAAAGTGAACATGAGCCAACAAACTGGAATCGACTCTAAGACCTAATAAGAAAAGATGGAATGCTATCAATCAGGAATGGTCTCAGTAGAGGATAACAGATGTTAGGGAAAAAAGGATCAACTCGGGGGGCGTGGCCTAGGTCTGACATGGAGTAGACGTGTATCGAGGGAGCTCCGACTCAACTTCAAAAGTTTTTCACCCTAAATAATATTTTAAACTTCTGCTCAGCAAATTCATAGTATACCATAACCCGATTAACAAGATGACGAAGCCCAAAGGAAATAAGAAGGACAAAAGCTCGGGGGATGAGGCCGTGGACGACCGGACCAAGCTAGCAAGCTTCGAGGTGGCTAATGCTAACACGAGCCCCGCGCGCTCTCCGGGTGCATCCGCCACCAATGAAGACGTCCTAGCTGCCATAAGCAAGCTTAGCAGCACGGTCGACACGAGGTTTGCTGAGCTCAATGGATCAATTTCCAGTCTCAAAACGGCGCTCGCCGATATTTGTGATCGTGTGACATCAACCGAGGCTGCAGTCGTGTCACAGGATAGACGGATCTCAGAGCTGGAGAAGAGGCATGATAGCCTCGCTGCTCAATGCTCTTTACAGCAAGCTAAACTGGATGATCTGGAGGCTCGCTCGCGCCGGCAGAATATCCGTATTGTAGGCATACGAGAGAAAGCCGAGAATGGTCGACCGACGGATTTTGTCTGTAAACTGCTACCCGAATTGCTGGGAGAGGACAACTTTGATCGGCCAATCGAAGTGGATCGGGCGCACCGGAGCCTAACGCAGGCCAAAGATGGGAAGGCGAGAGCCATCATCGTCAGGTTGCATTATTTTCAAGAGAAGGAGCGGGTGCTACGGCTGGCGAAGGAGAAGAGCCCTCTGCAGTACGACGGTCGCCCGGTGTTCATCTTTCCCGACCTCACGTCAGCTGTTATGAAGAAGCGTCAGGCGTTCCAAGCCATCAGGGAGCAATGCAGGTCCAAGAGGATTCGTTATGGGTTTCGGTACCCTGCGCAGTTCATGGTTACTGTGAATAACAACACCGCTACATTCAGCACCCCAGAGGAAGCCGATAAATTCCTGAGCCAGCAAATTGAGGATTGGCAATCTGGAACTAAATGAAGCAGGAGACAGACCATTTTTTTGTTGCCATGTTTGAAATCTTGAGAAAGCGAGAAGTAAAAAATTTGTCATTGAGTGAGAAATTGAACTTATTCATTTTGATACTTAATTGTGAGGTTGAGCGGCAACCCGGGTTGGAGAGATGGAGAAGCTTGTTGCTAATCCTCCACCAGGTGGAAGGCTGGTTCTAGCTTTTAGTTGGGGGTATGGAGACACCGCTCCTGGTTCTGTTCAGTTATGTTGGGGGGTGGGGAGGGTTCATTACGTTATTGGGAGGGTTGTTTCTTGCACATCGGCATGTTCTGAATACTGTACAATTATCTTCACAGTCATGCAACACATAGTTACTAAAATATATACAAATTGATGTCAACTGATCCAGATAAACAAAGTAAGTATGGAATTAATCTAATTAGCTGGAATGTTCGAGGGATAAATAGCCCTCTAAAAAGAGGTAAAGTTTATGCACACCTGCGTTCGTTGAAGGCTGATATTTGTTTTCTCCAGGAAACTCATATCAAGAAAACAGCTGCTAAAGTTCTTAGTCCCTCTTGGGCCTCCCATGTATATCAGTCAAATTTCAGCACAAAAACTAGAGGGGTTGCAATTTTGATTAAAAAACATACACCTTTTGTTCACAAACAGACTATTTCAGATCAAGGGGGAAGATATGTGATTGTTAGTGGGCTGCTGAATTCTATACCAGTGACTTTTATAAATATATATGGGCCTAATTTTGACAGTCCCATTTTTTTTCAAGACCTTTTTAATGTAGTACCGGATTGGGTTGGCTCTAATATAATTATTGGGGGGGATCTAAACCTAATCCTGGACCCAATTTTAGATAGACAACACCCTCAGTCTAATTCATTCAAGAACAGGGAGTCACTTAAAACTCTATTACAATCTCATAATATGGTTGACATATGGAGACTGCTATATCCTAATGGGAGAGATTATTCATACTTTTCAGCAGTACATAAGTCCTACTCTAGGATTGATTACTTCTTATTGGACTCTAGGTTGCTGGCATCAGTATCAAGCTGCAAATATCACAATATTCACATATCAGATCACGCTCCTGTGTTGCTGAACCTTAAACTAGATTTTAAAAAAGGGAGACAGAGCTGGCGCTTAAATAATGCACTGCTGAAAGAGAAGGAGTTTGTCTCCTATATCTCAGACGAAATTAAGTCATTTCTGAATTCTAATGATAAGGGGGATGTGGATGATTCAATGCTTTGGGAAGCAATGAAGGCTGTTATAAGAGGATGTATAATCTCATTCGAGGCAGCAAAATGTAAAGAGTCCAAGTTAAGGTTGGATGAAATAGATGACCTGTTGACCACCTTAGAAAACGCATATAAATTAAAACATAGCCCTGACATTTTGAATAAAATAACAACTCTACGATATGAATATAACTCTATTATGTCAAGAAACGTTTCTAAATTACTGGTTCAAGTCAAACAAAGATACTTTGAGTTAGGTGATAAACCCCATAAGCTATTAGCCCGCCAGCTTAAACAAACACAGGCCTCTAGAGCCATACATCGTATTAAGCTTGAAGATGGAACTTTACTCACAGATCCGGATAAAATCAACGACTGCTTTGCAGACTTCTACACTAGTGTCTATCAGTCACAAGGAAAATTGGACATTGAAAATATGGACAGATTTTTTGAAAGTTTGAATTTGCCAAAACTGCCATCAGATTCAGCTGAGGCTCTGGAAGTCAACATAACTTTACAGGAAATTGTATCTGTTATTTCTACACTTCCCAACAACAAAGCGCCTGGTCCTGATGGCTTCAGTGTTGAGTTTTTCAAGGTATTCAGTTCCAAATTATCACCTCTACTTTTGCGTATGTTAAACCACTCTAAGCAAGCAGCAAGACTGCCTCCCACCCTATACAGAGCCAATATCTCACTTATTCCTAAACCAGGCCGAGATCCAGAAGTTGTTACATCCTACCGCCCAATATCATTGTTACCTCTAGAAACCAAGATCCTTGGGAAAATTCTAGCCAATAGACTTAAAAGCACATATGTTTAATCATCCACCCGGATCAGACTGGCTTTATGCCAGGTAGGCATATGTTTTTTAATTTGCGTCGTCTTTTCAATATATTATATTCAAATCATTCAAAAGAGTCCATTGTTGTCTCGCTAGATGCACAACGAGCATTTGATCAAGTAGAATGGCCTTATATGATGTATGTTCTTAAAAAGTTTGGTTTTGGGCCTCTGTTTACGGATTGGATTGAAATAATTTATTCACACCCAACTGCCTCGGTTATTACTAATCAGAATATCTCCCGCCCCTTTGCTATTCATCGTGGTACGCGTCAAGGCTGCCCCCTCTCCCCATTTCTCTTTTCAGTTGCTATTGAACCTCTTGCTGCCAGCATTAGGCAAAACCTATTAATATCTCCTATTGAGATGTTTAATTGTAAGCATCACATTTCGCTGTATGCTGACGACATACTCTTATACATCTCTAACCCACAGAAATCACTGTCTCCTCTTTTGACGACAATCAACAATTTCAGCAGTTTCTCTGGTTTTTCTATTAATTGGGATAAAAGTGAACTAATGCCGCTTACTACAGAGGCTGATTTGGCATATCTGAAGTCCACATCATTTAAGATAACTTATGACTCTTTTACATACCTGGGCGTGTTGGTAACAAAGAAGCCAGAACATCTTTTACGGCTGAATTGGCAGAGTAAAATCCAACAACTCAAACAGAATATTGATTTCTGGAAAACTCTCCCGCTATCTATGGCTGGCAAGATTAACGCCATTAAAATGGTGGTATTACCACGATTTCTTCACTTATTTCAATCTGTCCCATGTTTTATAGGGGTATCCTACTTCAGACAACTAGATTCTATTATTATTCCCTTTATTTGGGGCTATAAAAATGTCAGGATTTCCAAAGTACACTTATGTAAACCGGGAATGGTGGGTGGGTTTTCCTTACCGGATTTCAAGCAATATTACTGGGCTTGCCATTTATCCATCTTAGCGTGGTGGAAGAAGGGCCCACTCTCATCTGATGAGACCTGTCCTTCCTGGTTATCCTTGGAGCGTCTGCACTGTTGTAATTCATCTCTAACTGCGCTCCTTAACAGCCCCATTAAAGTCAATAAAACACGCTATACCAATAGTTTTGTCATTAGGAATACCATCAGAATATGGAAACAGATACAAAAGTTTATAAAAGCTCCAGAGGTTTACTTTGATACTCCTATCTGTGAAAATCATTCCTTTGCACCAGGTCTCTGTGACGCCGTCTTTCGGACGTGGAGAATGAAAGGCATTGATGTGATAGGCAACCTATATATCAATGGAACTTTTGCATCTTTTGCACAGTTATGTTCTGAGTATAATCTTCCCCCATCAAGTTTTTTCCGTTATCTGCAGGTTCGGGACTATGTTAGGAAAAATGTCTTGGATTTTGGAACTCTAGCAAAACATGAAACCCTGGAGGAAATAAATAGATTTGATCCTGCCAATCGGGGGGCAGTGTCATACTTTTATAAGATCTTTAATAACGTACGTGTAGACACAACCAAGATAAAAAAGGCCTGGGAGGATGAGTTAGGGCAGCAGCTATCCGATGAATTATGGGAGGAGGGTTTGAAAAGTGTGCAAGACTGTTCTGTCAATGCCAGACATAATCTCATACAGTTCAAAACATTACATAGACTCCATTATTCGAGGGAGAAGCTGAGCACTTTCTTTACTAGCGTGTCTCCAGTTTGTAGTCGCTGCCGGGCAGCCATTGGTAACTTGACACACTCCTTCTGGTCATGTGTTCAGCTTCACTCATTTTGGAAGAACATTTTTCATTTTTTTTCAACAGCTTTTGGAAAGAAATGGGACCCAGAACCACTTATTGCAATCATTGGGGTCTCCAGTGCTTTGCGACCAGCCACTAAGCAGGAGAAAACGGCTGTTTTATTTGGTACAGTGATTGCCAAAAGGTTGATTTTGAGATTTTGGAAAAAAGACTCTGTGCCCACATTTGATCTCTGGTTGGGGGAACTAGCAAATACTCTGCATCTGGAAAGACTGAGATATTACAATGAAGATAAAGTCAGTGTGTTTGAGAAAATATGGAATCCTGTATTAAAATCCCTTCAATGAAAAACTGTTAATGACAGACCTGCCACAGTTGAGATCTTGTACTCACTTTGTGATGTACTTATGTTGTTGACTTTGTAAGTGCTTTATGATGTGCCGATTTGGGAGGGTAAGGAATGGGTGGGAATTTGATCTGTTATGTTAATCTATGTATGTCAGTATGTAAAATTTAATAAATAAATTAAAAAAAAAAAAAAAAAAAAAAAAAAAAAAAAAAAAAAAGGATCAACTCTGCAAAGATTGACTCTTTACTCACATCGACAAGAGGGCTGTTAGTGATGATCAAACACAAAATTATGCATGTGAAGACAACTGATTTTAAGGCTGGCTGCTGCAATCTGCTTCCAGTGTGTTATTACATTCTAGAGAAGAACTGACATGGAAATATAGAGCTAGCAGTAAAGATGCTTACAATAGATGGTTTGTTTTCAATAAAAGTAACTGTGACTAATACAAATATCTAAAACTGAATGCTGGACACAAATATGTTTTCCGTTTATTTTAGCAATCCATGAAGAACCTTAAATATAGATCAATAAGATGACTCAGACAACATGAGTGAAATTACATTTGATGCATTTAAGTGTTTGTCTGATTTAGATGATTAATGCCATTTTGGCTCTCATTTTCACTTAGTTTAGAATCTAAAACATCTGAAGAGGAATTAAAACCTTAAAACTGGACAAAGATCACTTCTGCTTTTGGAGAAACTACACGTACAAAAGAATAAATTCTGATAGATGACATGGGTGGGAATGGCAGAAGGAAAGGAAATAATGAGAAACAAGTGAATAAGAAAATGAAGATCAAACTTCCACATGCAGCATAAAGAGGAAATTCAACCCCTGTTTGTGTAGATAAAAGCGTTTTGATCATGACAACATCAAAACTTCTCACCACTGGAAGAAAGCTGAATCTTGTTAATGAGCACACCCACCATGTGCCTCCAGAGAAACAGGAAGACCGTGCTTGTGTTCTGAGCATCCTTTTCCACATAAATAACTGATGCACACCAAAGAGCATGAATTATGTACATATATTCTGTGCACTTTTGAAATTCCTTAGCATCCAGCATTTCTTTTGGTATGGCCCCATTTGGGACAGTTTACTGTATCACTTCCTTCAAAAGATAAAGCACTATAAAAACTTAGACTGTTGGTGTGGACAGAGACGCAAGTTGGATGTAAGTCTTGCTGAGACTCGCAGCACCGCTCAGGACTCAAAAATTCACTAAAGAGATGGCATCGATCTTGGAGAAGTTGCTAGTTTCAGTTCAGTGGAATGCCCACATTAATTTAGATGTATCACAGACTTTAGGGAAGATTGAAATTTATAATCTACACAATCTAAGACATTTTGTATCTGAATTAACTTTTCCCATGTTGCCTTGGAAGTATTGCATATTTCCAACCTCCTTGATGATATGTAAACATAGCGCTCCTTCCCACCTCACCCCCTCCTGTTATCCATGCAGCTATGAGGCTGAGGGCTTCCAAGGACATGCCTTAATAACAACATCTTATCAGACTTCTGCCAGGAGGCTGAGCAAAACAAAGACATGAATGAAGGCAGTGACATCACAGGGCCATGAAACCACTTTTTTTTTTTTTTTTTTTTTTTTTTTTTTTTAATTTATTCAAACATGATACAAATATAAAAATAAAATAGTGCACAGTAACAAGAAGTGCATAAGAAAGAAGAGAAAATACAGATTTTTTGTCAACTGAAACAAAAAATCTGTATTTTTTAACTAATTTAGAATTAGTTAAAAATTATATATATATATATATGGATATCCAGTCAGCTATATATATATATATATATATATATATATATATTATATATATATATATATATATATATATATATATATAATATATATATAAAGGTTAGAGAGAGGGGTTCAATAGTAATATAATATCTGCTAATGGACCCCCACACAGCAGCACTGAACTCCATAAACCACTACGAGTCTTTTAATTTCCTGTGCATTGTCTTATTTCTCTAGGCTTCTCATCAATCATTTTTGTGACCTGTACATACACATCCAGAACCACAAAACACACACCCCCGCACGCAAACACTAAAACAAAGTGTTATGAATGAGTCTTAAAAAGAAACAATTTCATTTTTGATTGAATTATTTAAGATCACTAAATTAGTTAAATAACAATACTACAAATGAACAATAAAAATGTTGTCTTTGAAAGCTGTGTATAATTCATAATGCATTATTATGTTAACTGCCATCTTGATGTTTGGTGATAAACTCCTTTGTTAGCTGCCTTTAAAACTCAGCAGTTTTATTTGTTCTGGGACATGAGAATTGCTAACTAAAGCCCTTTTACTTTAAGGAAAGCCAATGTATGCTAAATGGTGCCTTAGGTAAAGACAGATATGTGTAATTCACACATTTTTCACATAAAGATAGCAAGTAATAATAGAGGTAAGCAGAGCTGAACTATGTTGTCTCTCATCTGACAGCAAGGCTTTCAATTAAAAGGTTTTAATCAGCTTTTTTCAGTTAATTATGTTAGAAGTGCAGGTGATGTGTCTGCATTATCATATGAGGTCACAGCCATGACTGGTAATAGTCATTTGATTATGTAAAGAATTGAATTCTCAAGATGTTCACCAATTATGATTATGGTGAGAAAATGATGCTTGAGCTTCATCAGGTCTCAATGTTCAGCCCTAATCTCATGAAACTAAAACTAATGCACTGACCAATGACAGTCTTACTGGTGCACCTTTTTCAGATTGAATCAGTTGAGGGCACGTTTCTGAAACCCAAACATAACTTATAGTTCACATAAATTATTAAAATTAAATAATGTAGCAAACCTGCAGCAGACAACAACCAGCGTCTATGTCTGGTTGTCTGGCTGTAGTCAAATCTCTACAGCCAAGTGTAGAGATTTGACTGAATGTGGAAAGAAACTCTTTGCTTCCAATATCAAAGACCAAAAGGTAAAGAGTTGCAGTACCCAGTCTGTGACATGACGAGACTACGGATATAGATGGCACCAGTATGAAGTGGGGAAAGGGCAGAGTTGATTGATGCTGCGTAGGTGGTATTACTTGTGTGAGACCAAAATACTGACAGGGATGACAGCCAGACTCCTCATCTAAGGGCAGGCAAGGATGGAGGAACTGTCAGTGATAATGGAAAGATTGTGGCTGAAGGAGGACCACAATTTAATCAGCAAGTGATAGTAAAGAAGGGAAATGGACGGCTGAAATTAGGTTAAGGGGAACTATAAATCTTGGTGTCATCAACATAGCAGTGAAAGTTAATGAATATAAGCCTGAGACATTCTGTAAATAATGAATAGAAAGGGTGGTAACTAGTGGTGGCTGGTGAAAAGAAAATCTCCAAATGATTCAAATGAATCGTCGGAAAATGACTACAATTCCACAATATAAAAGTATGCCCTGCAACAGACTGGCGACCTGTCCCAGGGTGTACCCCGCCTATCGCCCAAAACGTTCACTGGAGATAGGCACCAGCACTCCCAGCCCCACTGGGGACAAAGGTGTACAGAAAATGGATAGATGGATAGTTAAACGTAAACATTTTGAACAGTAATGTGTAAAAAAAACAGTATTTAAACATTAAATCTGTGTCAACAGCTAGTGCTGAATCAGAATCAAAAATGGAAAATGTATGATTATGTACAAAATGTAACCCTTGAGAATCAGCATGACATAAAACAGGGTTAGCAAGCTCTGAGTAACAGGCAGTCACTCTGAATAAACCTAACAGATTCTGTTAGTCTCAGGGTTTTCGGTTTCAGAACAGCAGATATCAACTTTCTAACTCAATTCTAAATCATGGTACCTCTGAGTTATTACTGAAAAATACTGTCCCCAATAAATGAAGTTATATACATTGTATTTACATGGAGATACAGGCTTACTTTAACATTTCTCTTGTTTATCCTGGACAATTTTGATGAGACAGCAAATAATTATCCATTTGTTTTTGTCAGAAAATACAGAAACAGAATTAATAATTTCTATATATATTACTTCCTAAGTTAATGTGTGTTACATTCACTTCTTGTGTTTGTTTTCAATGAAGCTTGATCTCAGGCATGCAGCAGCAGGCAAAGGAAGTAATGTGCCAGTAAAAGTGAGCCATCAAGTCAACAAACACCTTCAGTTTTCCGTCTGCCAGACCTTACCTTCCCTTTGAAACATCTGCTTAGTCATATTAAGTATTCGAGTTCCAGATGTGAGGCTTTTCATCCGACCAGAGAAACACACGTTCTAAACTGAGGCTTCTCAATCCCTCCTGCTTAAATAGCCACACTGTTGACCACAAGCGCACTTCCTCCTAAATGGCCATAACTCTACATAAACCACTGCTTATTGAAAGAAAATGACATACGCACTAAAAAATGTAAAATATCTCCAACACTTGCCAAATAATAGCAAGCAAACAGAAAAGAGACAGCATGAGTGCTGTGAAGGAATCCATCTTCATTGATTGTTCAGTTATTTTGTTAATGAGCCTGTAAAAATAGCAGCATTTGTCCCACAACAATGCTGAAGCAACTAAAGTGACATGATGCTCATTATGAACACATGAGCTATAGTCAAAAACATAATTAACAAGCAAAGTACTTGTCAATTTAGAAACAAACCATACAAAATAGGCCTTTTTTTATTGGCCTATTTAGGCCACACTAATATGCAATTGTTGTAGAATTTTGTTTTAGTGTTTGCAACAGAAAGAAAACTGGGCTCCCAAATTTCCTAAGTTTTACAAATAATTAAAAGTTAAAAATGAGAGCCTCAAAATGTCAATTCCTGAGGTGAACTGAAGAAAACATGTGGAGGATGGACAATGATCACTGAAGCAAAATCCAGAAAACGGACCTGAAAGTACACTGTAAAACATTTGAGTCATATTTAATTGTCTACTATCTTCTACACTTTAAATCAAATAAATTTAGCGCATTTTAGATTTTGAACCTAAATATGTGAGTTTGTGAAAGATAAACTTACAGTAGTAAGTCGGGTTAATTATCTATTAATTTTGTCAAACCTCCAAGAGTTGAATAAATTGTACTTATTAGGTTGGCACTTAAAAAAAGACAGCAGTAAAAACTATTTCCAAGAGTGTTTAGCAGCATGTTTTTCTATCCTGAGATAAAAGTGGTCTTTGGTCTTTGCTAAGTTTTACTGAACAAAAATGGAAGTAATGAATTCAATCAAGAAAACAAAAAGATACAAAAAAAGCTTCTATCTTTAAAGCTCATTCCAAGGAGTGCCAAATATAATAGATATAATAAAATATTTTAGAAAATCTGAAAGGCAGGACCTTTTAATTTCTATTACACAGAAAACACAAATGTTTTCAGAATTTTCTAACTCATAAATTGTAGTAGAATCAATAAGATTTGGCTGCACCTGACAATGATGCTCATAAAGAACAAAAAAGCTAACTACAGACACTTCACATATATGAAGAGGCATTAATAATGACTGAAACATGAAAAGGCCCTAAACTGAGCACCAGACATCTGGACATATTGTGCATATCTGCTGAGGGTAGGGAAGAGGTCCTCTCATGACAGAAACACCATGAAGAGTGATCATTGAGGATTCTGACATATGTTGCAAACTTTTTTTTATCTCTGGTCAAAAATAGTTTTATGAGGGTTTACTGAATAACCATGGTTACAGCAGTGCATTCCATTACAGAACATGACAGGTTATTTTGTTTATTATCATCAGTAACTGTTGCACCACTCTCAACAGTAAACAAATCAGGTGAAGAGCAATAAGAAGGAAGACAAAACTGCACAAAACACTTTCAAAATAAAAGACTCACTTCGAAATGAAGACATGAAAATGTATTAGCAGTGATGGAAAATGATAGAACTAAGGTCTTGAGGGGGTTCCAGACCTACAAGCTGGTGAAAGTTAACCAACAAAGTAGAAAAGAATGCAGCAGAGAAAAATGTTGGAATCCGATGTGATAGCAATATCAAAAAGAAGAGGCAGAAATTTGAGCGATATAAAGGACTCAAAGAGGATATACAGACGTTGAGAAATGTACAAGTGTTCCTTGCACATGGAGTTGCAGCCCCCAAACTGGAGAAGTGACTACAGCAGACTCTAGGAACAAGCCAAGAGAAAATGTAATTCTGGAAACAACTAAGATGCTGTTCCCAGAACAACCTCTTTAGAGTTCTAGACTCAGTTTGGAAATTTACTCAGTTTGGAAAACTGAGTCATGCTAAACTATACCTGTTTAGTATTTACTAAATTTGTCACATAGTGGACAAATTGAATCTCCTTTATAAAATGTGTTTCTCTGCTTTGTTAACAAATTCTGTGCCAAGAAACCAGGTTTAACCCAGAAATCTACCATTCATATTAGGTAGTGTCATTCTACATTTAAGTTGTTAATTAGCGATGTTGTTTAAATGAATTGCTTTAAAACAACAGCTGGTTTATTATATTATATTTGAATTATATTTGACTGTGAGTTCCAGGTGTGTTTTCCAATTCAAAGCCAGGACGTAAGTCGGCCTGGACTGAGCAGACTTCTCCCTCTACATAATATTTTCTCATTATTCATGTTTTTGCAGCTCCTTGATTTGTGAGCTTTTTTTGCAATCTGTCACCACAATCTTTGGAGTATGACATTGGAAAAAGTTCCTGAAACATAAGAGTTCTTTACATTGGAACTCTACATAGATATTCTATCATTTTACCATGATGAAATTCACTGAACTTATCAGAGCAAGCCATTCTTTGACAATTGTTTGTAGAAGCAGTCTGCATATTAAATAATTAGGAAAAAACTATACAGTATTAACCATCCAGTGAGAATCAAAACTCACACTTGTTAAGATTTTAGCTGGTGTACAACATTGACACAAGTAAGAGTCACTATGAAAGACCAACACAAAGGAATGATACATCCTGATGAAAAACAGCAAAAACGGTTGAAGAGCAGCTGTGCAACAGAGCGTACAAACACATTCAGGAACTCTTTATGTAAGTATATTGCAATGTTTAATTTTTTTTTTTTTTTTTTTTTTTTTTGAAGAGTGCTCAAGGCAATGGAGAGAGGAGAGAACAGGATGAACAGATTACTTCCACACAGCTGATCAGGCTAACATCACATGGTTAGCTTGATAATGTCATTTACCACTGAAAGTGGAGCCCTTTGCTGTTTTGGTGGCGCAACCATACTGCACCCAGTTACACTGAGTGCGTCATTCTAGCACACCTTCTTCCAAAATTTAAACAAAATGTGCTGGATTATAATTCCATGAAAGGAGCAGAGATTAGTCAGTGCTGGAGGAGAATGTAGTTTCAGTCTGCAGCACTTTGCTCTGAGTGCTGCAGACTCACACAGCACTTTTTATGCTGTATGAGTACGTGCATGGCTGCCAGTTGCTCTTGTCATTCCCTCTCTGTCTTATTAGATTATTCTCTAAAAGACAATGAGTCTGTCCTCCGGCCCTCATAAATTTTCTGCATTCAGTTGTCAGCTGTATTTTGATTATATTAAAAATATTGTCATGAGCACATACTATGTTTTAATTCTTTTCTTGCTCTCTCTATCACCCGCTCCTTCCCCTGATCTTGCTTGAACTGACTGCTGATTGAATGCCACTGGGTGAGCGAGGCAAATTTCACATGTGGCCGGGACCAGGGAACTGGCTGGAAAATCCCTGCTCAATCTTCACCTTCCGTCTTCACTCCATTTCCTCACTTCTCTGTTCTTCATTTGCTCCTGCATTTTCTTATTTCTTGGCTATTTCTTCCCTGCTAAGCTTTAATTTTGAGCTCTATGTTCTGGCACCCTGCTGCGCTTGCTTTTCAATCTGAACATCTGACACAGTTCTTCCAGTATTAAAGGTGCTATTGTACACCAGGACTGGGTCTGGCATCAGAGTTATCAACGTAAAGCATACCTTTTAAAAAGTTAAACTTTAAAACAACTCTCATGCATTTTA
The DNA here is from genome assembly GCF_027474105.1 of Poeciliopsis prolifica. NCBI lineage: Eukaryota > Metazoa > Chordata > Actinopteri > Cyprinodontiformes > Poeciliidae > Poeciliopsis > Poeciliopsis prolifica. Next base: position 350,483 of record NW_026562435.1, on the reverse strand, counting down.
TATAAAACATCTTTTTAATACTTATATTAAAAAGATGCCAGATATGCCTTTGTTGACTGAATGAGAGCTGTAACACTTTTACCTGAGAAAAACTAATTCTGCTGTTTGGAAATAGTTCACAAAGTCTTGCAAACGGAAGGAGACAGCTGTTAAAGTTAATTCAATATTAAAGGCAGACTATAATTCTAGAACAATTCAGAGAATCAACGTCATTATTCGTAACTTTACCGTACGGTAAATATCTGGCAATCACAGCTGCCTGTACTTTAGTGTATTTCCTAATATATGGTAAAATACAAAAATTAAATGTGGTTGTGCTGTAGTAAATATGGTCATATTGCTTGAGGCATAATATCTTGGCAACCATGACTTTAGCAGTTCAGAACTATGTAACTTACCATAAAAACAAAACAATACCGTAGTATACGTAAGTGAAAAACACAGCAGGACCGTATGATATATTCACATTTTATTGTAAAAAAAAAAAAATAATAATAAAAAGTTTATGGTAAATTACTAGTAGCCGTTGTTACCAGGATTTTACCATAAGAAATACAGTACAACACACAAGGAACTGTAATTTGTCCCCATTTAAATTTGGAAAGTTATCAAGAAAATAAGTTCAAATAAAAAAAAAATACAAATTACGAGTAATCCACTTAAAGAAACAATTTCTATTTAAAAATTTTGTTGAAAAAAGAAGCAATTCTGTTCACTGTCCAGTTTCCACATGGTATTACTGGGATCTGAAGAAAAAAAAGACAGCATGTCTCCATATAAGGTATAATCTATTGTAGAAGAAAAACTGTGATAAAAGGATTCTTGCTCTGGATTGAGAGTAAAAGTCACTGAGTTCAGACTTTTTTTGTGCATCATAAATATGGTTTTCCCAGTGACAGGTTGAGCTTCAGAATCAGACCTTGTCAATCAGGTGTTTCCTATCTGCTGGAAAACAGAAACAAAGCAAACGTTAGAATGAGACACTACATGAACATCATATTAACTCAGCATTCGCTTAAATGTTTGTTTCATCCTCTTTGACTTGCACATGGAGACTGGTACGTCAACCAAGAGGTGTGATCATTTCTGACTGAAAATTCAGAAGTTGTTAAACCTTTGTTTGTTGTCGACAGGTGTGATCCTCAGCAACCAAACCAGACAATTTTCTATCTTCATCCTTCCTTTTGGAAGAAACATGTTTCTCTTTACATTTTTTTTCTTTACTTTTTGACCAAACTCAATGCAGAAAGTCAAACAGAAAAAGATCCCCAAAAATTCAAAAACAAATTTAAAAAGTGAACAGTTCTTATTTGGTGTGTGTATCACCATCAACGGATGGTTCATACATTGACCTGTAAGAGAAACTCAGGACTCAGTCAGGAGCAATTTAACAATTCAGGACAAATTTAGAAAATCTAACATAGATAAATTAAAATATGATTGACATTATGACAACTTCAAGACATTTATGCATGTTAAGACTTAGACAATGAAGTTATGCTATAGGTTACAGCTATGGAAGTTGAGGCAATTCAACAGAGACAAATTTTAACACATTTTGATCAACATGATTAAAGCAAATTAAAATGGGGGAAAAGCAGAGGAGTGCACATAATCAGTTGCATAATCTAAGCATTTGGAACTTGCTCAAAGGAATTAGAAACTCCTTTTTTGATGTGCAGAAGTGACACAATAAGATTGAACAAGTAGTTTTAAGAATTTAATTAGTAGAAATGCACCCAAGGTGAGAAAAACTGTAAACTTTAAAATATTTAATATTAAAATGTCCTTATATTTAAACCCTTTAGTTGTCAAGGACCCAGTGACTTTAATGTAAGTATTTTGGGGGTGACAGTTAAGAGTGAAATTAAAATATTAAATGTTAGCTCTGATGCCAAGCTTTATACTTCCAAGTATCACCAAAGTGTTGAAACAAAAGCTAAAGTGTTCTTCACAGTTTTAACTTGCATACATAAAAATTTCACACTCAAAGTAATTCAAATGAATTAATGAACCAAACCTGAAAAAGTTGCTTCTGCATTTAACAATAACTTTAACCATACAGTCTAAAATAGACCTGAAAAAAATATATCTATAGAGTCGTTACTACAGAAACATTAATGGAACTGTTGCATCTGGGAAAATTAGCATTAAATATTCCATATACCAAAAATATCTAGCTGCAGTGTATGTACATAAACTGTGTGGATCATAAATTTCACATTTCTTTATCTGTTGGTAAAAGTTAGCTGACTTCAGTTAAACTGTGACAGGAGCTCACCTGTGATGCAGAAATGTGTTGTCCTTCTGCTTCGCCTTCTGAACCCGCAAAAATAGTAGAAAGTTGAATTCAAAGACTGTAGCCGCATCCCGATAAAGACCAGGCCTAGAGGGCTAATACCATGAGCTAATACGTGTTAGCTAGCCTGTTAACACAATAACAAAATGAAAAACTCTACTACTAGTACAATATTTAAAACCAAGTGTGGGATTTGTAAAACTTCAATGAGTGGGGACTTTTTATTTTTTACTGAAATTTTATGCATCTGGATCCCACTAGAACTGCTCTTTATTGAAGTTTCCCAAATCAAATAAAGGTTTCACAAATCCCACACTTGGTTGAAAGTAGTCTGCTATTAGTTGAGAATTGTCTAGTCCAGGTTTGAAGAGTCTAGGTGATGTAATGTTTTTAGCTAGAGTATATTAAAGATGCTGACAGTAGTGAAAAATTCATCCTTCTGCCGTTTCCCGAATTGGAAGCTGCAAACGGAAGGAGACAGCTTCGTCCAAGCAGGAAGGCCTAACATGCAATTCTCTTAATGTAAGTTTTGACTTATGGTGTATCCTGCTTCTCGCCCAGAACATTATCTGGAGATAGGCACCAGCAGCCCTCCAGACCTCACTAGGGGACAAAGGTGTTAGAAAATGGATAGTTGAATAAAATGTTTTGGACATTACGGTCAGTAACTGTTGGTATTTCACAATTTTTTACCATAAATTTACAGGTTTTTTTTACAGTGTACATTAATTTTTGAATGTAGCTCCAAAATTGAATGTGGAGAAATAAAATATAAAGAAATGTACAAAAGGAGAAAAATCTTTTGACAGCTTCCAATCAAATGATCACCAAGTCCCTTTTTTATGGTAGAAACTCATCTCTGGATTTATCTACTTTATTTACAAAGCTTCTATTTGTAAATAAAGTATTAACAATAACTTTAACCATACAATCTAAAGTAGACCTGAAATAAATATATCTATAGAGTCGTTACTACAGAAACATGAATGGAAATGTTGTGTGATTCAATGACAATTACAATCTTTTTGTTCCACAGAAAGAACCATAATGTTTTACATAACCTTTTGTAGTATATTTCCAAGTATTTCAAAAATATGAAAAAATCATGAAGAAATTAAAAAAGGTTAGCTAAGTTGTACTTGTCCTTTCTATTCATGTGCATTATGTTGTTTTTCTGCAGGTGAGTAATCAGTGCTTTTACTTAGCCTCCATTCTGCAGTTGTTTCTGATGCTGCCCATTTTCTAACATCCTGTGTGACCTCACAGCCTTTACCTTTTCACCCTCACTTCTTCACATTGCAGCTCATCATTACCCTCTCTGTTTTATCACATCATTCAAAAAGTTTGATTATCATTGCTAAAGTTGATTGGCTCTTTATTGACTTTGCTTTCTTGTCATTTCTCCTTTGTCCACTTTTCTCTTTCTCTAAACCTATTGGAGAAATTTAAACCAATAGGTTTAAATTTCTCCCCATTGTCAGCTCCACCCTTCCTTTTCTTTGACACCTCTTTCATCAGGCTCTTCCCTTTGCTCTCAATTTCCTTTTGCTCTGCTCCCCTAACCTCACGTCTGTCTCCTCACAGCTTCTCATCATTCTCTTCGTCTCTCCTAATTTCAACTCCTGGCTGGGGCAGGAGTGGTGGAGCAGCGTAACAAATCCCTGCTGAATGGCCTCCGCCTGACTCACCGTTCTAATGAACTAAGATCAGCCACGGCGGCCCACAGCCACACCGCTGCCATTTCACTTACGCTCAGTGACAGTCTGTAAAGTGACATGTATGTGTGCGTGCGTGTGCTTGTGTGTGTGTGCCACAGGGTTATGTTCTGCTTACGCAATCCCACTGACATGTGGGGCCAAACAGCAAGTCCCAATGAAGACTGTGTGTTGTGTTGGAGTAGGGGAGCAGAGTTTGTGATAAACCTGACCAAAATGTTAAGAACTACTTAAAGTGGAAAGATTAAATGTCTGCTCACAAACTCAAAGAGGTCTTTCAAAATAAAGTTTGAATTTAACTATATGTCTAATATAGTTTTCATGTAATAGACAGAAAAGAAAAAAATTGTCTGAAGCAGAAAAACAGAACAGAAAAAACGACTAGGAACACTTTTGTGTTTGTGAAAGGTGTCCTTGTGGTCAGGCTTCATTTCAGACAAAAGAATGTTAAGTTACGAAACACCTAGATTTATAGATGGGATGATTTAGACAGGAGTGACGTCCTTTCCGCTCAGTGCCACCTATCAGAAGGCAGGGAATGGCAAGTGAGGAGTAATGGGAAAATAACTGCCTTTGTTCATTATCAAACCATAATGTGTGATACAATGACAATTACAATCTTTTTGTTCCACAGAAAGAACCATGATGTTTTACATAACCTTTTGTAGTATATTTCCAAGTATTTCAAAAATATGAAAAAATCATGTAGAAATTAAAAAAGGTCAGAATGGAGTATATCTAACAAAAGACTTCCTGAATTCATTGTATGTGCTTTCACGTTTGGCATAGTGTTGAAATGATGTTTAGACCCTTTCTCCAAACATAATTCCTCAGAATCTACTAAGAATTGATTAACATGTATGTGTTCATTACTTATTTGATCCACAGTAGCAGAAGGTTTCGACTCAGTAATCATTTGACTTTGTGGAGAAGAATCAATGGTCCCATCTGACCATTTTTCTTCATAACTTTGGTAGTTCACTGACCCTCACAGGATGCCATTTCCTGATTCTTATGTGCTTAGAATATTGACTTCCTATTATGTGCTTCTTGAGACTTGACTGCATGTTCTCAATAGTGTTAAGACTTGGAGAGCCACTAACTTATCTCTTTTGTCTTATGATACATTACTCCTTCTTGCTGAAAAAAACTACAAACTACAAAGCTATCTCTACACTTTTGGAGAAAAATGCTGGTACTTACTCTTTATTAATGGCAGTGTTGTTAGAAAGTACTATGTAGATAAATGATAAATTAGAAAAAATGTCAAAAAACCCAAGTCAGAACTTAAATGAATGACTGTGAACTAAGGATACTGTGTTAATGTCCTAATGAAATTCAAAATGTGAATCTCTGAATAATATCATATCAACTCAGTTATGTTCCAAACATGTTTAAGTTAGTGAGATATATAAAAGGTTAAAAAAGTTAATGAATTACACATTTGCAAACTTTTGTCGCTAAAGCTTTGACACCCACACTCACAAAATAGACTGAATTATAACATTTAATAAAGTGGAGTCAGCATGTGGTAGGATCCAATGGGTGCAGTGATTGTCTGAGAGGGCAGTCGGGGAAAACTAAGAGCCAATCATTTCCTCCTGCCGCGTCAACACATGGAACACACTATTTCAAAAAAAGGAAAGTAACTATCAGCCGGTGCTGTGGACTGTCTCATCCATATCCATGTTCTATTTTCCATCATCCATCTATATGCAGCTCTCCTCCAGCTGCTGCTCTGTGATAAAACCTCCCAATCCTCACATTTTGCCATCACTCCATCCAATTGTCTTACCCTGTTTTAAGCATCTCATCTCACCTCCACCTACAGTATGACAAACTCTCTTACACACGCATACACACGCACACGCACACACATGCACACACCAGGGATTACAGAAGGGATTTATTATGACCCTTGGTGGGATGCCTTGCAGGTCTAACCGGATTCAACTCTCCTGCTCTGAGAACCAGTTGGTCTGAGTGTATTACACTTGAAATGTGAGAGTTTCTGTTTGTCAGGACTTTCGACGAACATGTTGCTGACATTGCAAACAGAGCTTTGCCAGTCAGTATCTGAATTAAAACAGCTTGAGCTGAACTAACCTGACACTTCCATTTCTTTCGTCTTTGTCTCATAAAGGGCATGGTATCAATTTGACATTTTTTTCCACAGTTGACTCTTTACACAAACTGTCTTTAATGGCTTTTCTCAATTTCCCCAACTTTCATATCAGTGTTTTGGTTTTCGCAAAACACATTCACATTAATATTAATAATACCTTCTTTCAAATACACCCCATGACAATAACAGAAAGAGCAGTGTACACATGTGATATTTGGTATTTGTGTAGTTTTGGACAGTGATGAAGAATGCCAAAGTGCTTTACAGAGTCAGATGTTTCTTAAAAGAAAATGTCATATTAACATAACAATTCACATTAGAATGCCAAGCAGACAGTAGGTGAAAAATGCTGGTAGTTGAATTGATCAATGGAAAACTTCACTATGGTCTATGTTAAAGGTTATTGAAGAGGTGGAGCGACAGAAGCTTTTAGCTGACTTACTCATCAGTCAGTTTTAGAGAAACTATACATTTTGCTTAGGTTAGGTGCTTAGAGCTGTTTGCTTATATGGGTCAGTCAAACACAAGCTATACTTGACTACTTTAGTGTGGAATATGTAACAGCATAGTTTCCCCATTCATTTGGTCCTTTTTCTACAATAAGAATCCTAATCTGGCCCTGTACTAAACTGCATCAAAATGCAGTTTAGTATAAATCACTTAAGTATAAAACTGATTTATGCTAAAACAGATTTTATGCAGAAAGAGAATCTGTGGTAAAATGGAATTCATGCTAAAACAGACCACCACATAATCGCCTGAATAGTTTAGCAGAGAATGCAAAAGGAAAGTTTGGACAGTATTATTTGATGATGCAATGCTCTGAAATCTTGTGGAAAGCACAAAGCATACTTAATTAAGAGCCATTGCCAACCAGAGTGCCATTTGTTAATATGACAGCATGCAATTCAGAAATCTGCCACGCTTAAGGTCAGGCATAAATGTTACCATGTCTACACCCAGTAAGATTGTTTTGAGAATCCAATGCAGCAAAGCAGCACAATGCTGAATCCAAAAAGACAAAGGCACCAGATTGTTTGTATAAAGCAATTTTAAACAATATTTTTTCTTAGTGTTTTTGTTTAACTTAGGTCTGTATTAAGTTGACACAATATAAATTGTTTTTCCTTTTCCTTATACATGCATTGTTGTTTTTATACGTATGCCTCATTATGCAAATGATATGGTATCTTAACCCTGGTGCGATCTTAACATCCTGTTTACTCCCCTTGTCCTATGGGTCAAAAATGACTCCCCCTAACAAAATCCCCAAAATAAAGCAAATTAATTGAATTTTAAATCCAAAATATATTTTGCAAAATAAAACAATCTCATGGCGTCAGCAAAGAACCATCCAGGGATATTCAGATTCAGGGTGCCTTCATACCTACTCATGCTTCTATACCTAATTTGTTTTATTATGTCTGAGATGTTTTCTGTTGTGTTTGGGAGCTTGATGTGAGGGGTTAGCTGGAGATTGAGAGTGCAGGTGCAGGTCAAATCCAAGATCGTACATCAATTCAATTCATACATCAATCCAATCAAGCCAGCTTTTTTGATATGTGTGTGAAGGGGGGGCGGGTTGCAGGTGTCTGTGGAGGGGGTGGTGTGTGTGTGTCTATTAGAGGCAGTTTGTTTTAAACTTTTTCTGGTGTTTAAATGCTTTTATCATTCACTGGTCAAAAATTACCCATTATCCTTGAACCCCAGTGGTGTACAGCCCACCTGGAAATATAAACAAAAGCAAATGATGGAGTCAATTTAGGAAAAGTCAGAAAATTTCAAGTTGGAAAAAGATAGTTCAGGGTATTTTTTGCACAGCTAAACATGGTAATGGGTCACTTTTGACCTGCAGTACAACACAAGGGTTAAGGCTTCAGCTTTTGCCAATTGGTTTGTTAGCATTGCACTATCCATAGGACGAATGTACTCTAGATGCAACAAAGATGGCGACCTATGACCAGTTTATCAGAGAGCTGAAGTTTAGCAGCCTTAGAAAATAATGCTATAACTCCTGACTTTATTATTTTTTGTGTGGACACTCTGACAGAATGTGTGTTTCAGTTAGTGGACACAGAAGTTCACTGTCAGGTTTTCCACAGTGTGGATGAAGCAGCCGCTAAAGTTGGCTTCTGATTGAAACTTTGGGATTCCTCCGGAGTTTCCTCAGACATTGCAAGACAAGCTAAACACTAATGTTTGTTTTTCAACTAGAATGACAGAACCCTTCAGTTTACTTTGTGCTAGTTCAGAAGTTTGACTGTTTTTGATGCAGGATTTGCAGTTTGTGGTTGTACTTTTTCTCAGTTGTAACACAATTTTTATTTCTAAATAATAAAACCATAATTTAGAAGTACATAATGGCTATTTGTAAATAACCATTATTTAGAAAGATTATTTGTATAACCATTATTTATAAATAATAAATCCTGGTGGGCAGATCTAAAGAAAATGATTACCTCTGGTTAAGTCTTCCTGCTGTTCTCACTGTCCAGCATGATTCCAAGCATTTGTAGACTCATGTTCTGAGAAAAATCTCATTCACCCTGATCTAGTTGCGCAATGTCATATTCCAGTCCATGCATTACCTCCCCCCCCTCCAAGTGGCTGCCTTGGACACTACCTCTATGACCAAGATAACCCACCAAACTGACCCCGTTTCCCTCAACGTTTCTGGCAATCACCAAGAGCCTATTCAATGGTTTCTGTCCCCCTCTGCTTCTTGGGTTCCCCTGGCTCTGCAAACACAACCCCCACATTAAATGGGCTAATGCTCGCATAGATTCCTGAAGCCCTTATTGCTTCAACCTTTGCCTACAATCCGTTAAGCTATCTCAGCTTTCAGAACCACCCCAGCCCATTGGTGCACCTGATCTGACTAATGTTCCTAAATAATACCATGACCTCCAGTGGGTATTAGTAAAGATCCCACCCAATCCTCATCGCCCCTATGACTGCTGTATAGACCTTCTTCCTGGAACCCCACTTCCTTCCAGCTGTTTAAGATTTCTAAGTAATACATTTATGGAACATAAATGTATTGTTCCATTTATGTATGGAACAATACATAAATGACCAGGTCTTATTTGTCACTCTTCTTCCCCCCTTAGTACAGGATTCTTCTTTGTGTGTAAGAAGGATAATACCTTCCGACTGTATATCTATTATAGAGGGCTGAAAAGAATAAATATTCTCTCCCTCTCTTGTCTTCAGTTTTTGAACTAGTACACCAAGCCTCCACCTTTGCCAAGTTTGACCTGCACAACACCTATCCTCTTATTCACATTCAAGAGGGTGATGAATGGAAAACTGCATTCAAAACCCATATTGCTCACTTTGAGTACAATGTCAGGTTGGTCCTCCAAAGGTTGTTGGAGAACCGGCTCTTCGTCAAGGCTGAGAAGTGTCAGTTCCATGTTTCTTCCATCACCTTCCTCGGCTTCGTGTTTGAGGGTGGACAGGTGAAGACAGGCCCAGCTAACATCAAGGCTATGGAGGAGTGTTCCTATTTCGAACTCCAGAAAGCAACTCTAGCGCTTTCTGGGGTTTGCTAACTTTGAACTCCATTTCATCCAGAACTTCAGTGTTATCGCAACTCCTCTCACAATTCTGACTTCCACCAAACAACCCTTCAGATGGACCCCAGAGCCAAATCTTGCTTTTGATGAGCTAAAGAGAAGGTTTGTGGTTGCTCCAATTCTTATTCTCCCTGACTCTTCTGCTCAATTCACAGTTGAAGTTGACACTATTGGTGTGGGGGCCATCCTATCCCAGCATTCTCCCAGATATTTCAAGCTCCATCCATGCACCTTTTTCTAGAAGAAAGTTACCACTACAGAGAGCAGGTACGACATTGGTGATCAGGAGCTTCTGACCATAAAGCTGAGGAATGGAGACACTGGCTTGAGGGTACAGAACTCCCAGTCGTCATCTGGGCTGACCATAAAAAGCTGGCCTATCGTCAGTCTGCTAAACGCCTGAACCCACGCCAATATCGTTCGTCTCTTTTTATTTCCCGCTTCAACCTCAACATCACCTACCACCCTGGTTCCAAGAACACCAAGCCAGATGCTGGTCTCTCCAATTCCACAGAAGAATGTGGATGTGGAGGACACCATCATAGATCGTTTTTCTAAGGCTTGTCATCTGGTTGCCCTCACTCATCTCCCCTTAGCCGCCAAAACTATCAAACTTCTTTTCCACCATGTTTTTCGCATTCATGGCATCCCCACTGAGATTGTCTCTGATAGGGGGCCTCAGAACACTTCTCAGGTCTGGCGGACTTCTGTTCTGTGCTCGGTGCTAGATCTTGCTTGTCTTCAGTTTTCCATCCATAAATCAAAGAACAGTGTGAACGTCTTAACCAAGAACTAGAAATCATCCTGTACTGTTTATGTGCCTCCAACCCCACCTCATGGTAAGTGTCTACTTACCATGGGTGGAGTACACCCATGTGCATTTTGCACAGGCAAATGAGATGCATCTCATTTGCATCTGGGTCATCTCCATTCGAGGCCTCACAAGGATTTAAATCATCCCTTCTGCCTACATCCTTCCCAGATATTGTCATTTCATCAGTCAAGCATCACATATAGAATTGTCAGCAGATTTGAAATCAGACTAAGGCTAGTGTGTTAAACTTCGTTGTGTGTCTGTAGTTGTTGCTTGCCTTTGAGTCTTGGTAAAACCTAACCATGACACTACCCTACAGACTTACTGCTCTGCTTTGCAAGGAATCCTTTTTTTCAAAGCACACACATTTACTGCAAGAGAAAGCAACTTTATTTCTCTACGAACAAAATGTGTTTTCATTATCTGAACATCATGAGCGTGACTGCGTGTGTAATGCATTCTTAATGTAATATATAAACTTATCTGTGGATTTTGGGTTTGCAGGAAATTCTCACAAAATTTCCCTGAAGAAGATCCAAGCACAAACAAAATGCATATATCTGTAGTTCTTTTTTTTGTTTTTACTCTTTCTGGCAGTAAATATTCTTCTTTGCAGGCTGTTTGCTGACTGTTGGTCCTGAGGCAGCAGTGTCGTGAAAGAGACTGACTGACTGTTGTTCAGGCTATTGACTGGGGAACGCAGCCAGTGTTCTGGCCTGTCAGTCTGGATCAGTGTGCTGTGGGCCCTTGGCTCCTACAAGCAGAGTTTAACTCCAGCACAGAGCCTAGGGCACATCACACACAAAGCCCACGCACGCAAACACACACATACTCATAAGCTAGCCTAGGGAATGGTAAGGTATACGAGTACAGACTGAATGTGTGCTGAGAGGATGTGCATGTTCTGTTCCTCATACTTCTGTCGCTGTCTCATAAGCCTACCCATCTTTTTTTTCTTCATACTTGTAGCAGAAAAATACTATTTCTATCCAGTCTACCTACCTATAGTACGGTCATGACTAATAAACAGCTGATTTAGTTAAAAAGTGTTTATTCTTTGTACATGTAGTAACCTAATGTGATGGAGAAGATGAGTAGGCTATAATAATCACCAAACTGCATGTATTTTGTTCTGTACTGAGTGGATTAAATGCTTGGATGTTTTGTAGCAATGCCACAGTCTGGAGGCGTCCATATTAAGCAGGCTTGTTTAAAGAGCACTCTCGTTACATAAAGTGAAAAGTGACCGACGTTGCGTGTGTGTGTGTGGGTGGTGGATGAGCCAAGTTTACTTCTGTTCACTTCACCTGGCAGATATTTTGTGCCTGGTTGCCAGGAAGGTCACCAGTGAAGTCATAACTTAGCATGAAAATGGCTTTCCTCGCTACCATCACCTCAGTGGGCAATGCATTGCTCAGGACAGATACCAGGCCAAGTGAGGAGGAACCACCTGAGAGCAACTCAGAGAGACTCACACAATGTCGTGTCTGTCTGTCTCACCTCCTACATTTCCATCTTCAGTTCCGACCTCACATCAGATCAGCCACCACCTGGAGAGTCGTCCCAGGATTCCACTGCCCTCCACCTGGTTAACTTCCACCATTCATCCAGTGAACTGCACAGGTTTCTAATGTTTTTACACACACTGCTTTTCTGCTGTGCTTAATTTTTATTAAGTAAATAATGAGAAAGATGAGATGGGTTATTTTATTTGCTTAAAGATATTTACATAATACTATAAATCTAGTATTTATGGTTCTTGTCATCCACACATTGTCATTTCCATAATTCCTTTTTCTCCCTCATCTCAATTATTAATAACTAACATTGTCTTGTGTATACACACAAAGTTTTCTGGTATTGTTTTTTTTACTTTACATAACACATTGTCATGTTAACCTGCAGTACATAAAGCCACCCTCTGCAGCCCTACAGTCTGGGCCTTTTGGCTTTATTCTCTCAGGTGAGTTTTCAGCTCATAGTAATGTGTGAAAAGATTTGAACCCTTTTTAAAAGCAAAATCCTCAGGGAAAAAGATAGACACAAAGGAGAGCAAAAAAGCTTGATGGGTGAAAATCTGGCGATCAGCCGACAATTCTAAAATTGTCTAGTGTGAACTGGGCTTAAGGTGAACAAGTTGAGATGAAATTCTGCAAAAAGGTTTAATTATGTATTGTTGTAAAATAGCAGTAAGATCATACATTTTGGTAATATTGGTACCTTGATATTGGCCGAGCAGGAGGAGCTGAAGATTTTAAACCTGATGAGGAGAAATAAAATGTTTTTGAACCTTCACAAGTCATTAATAATAGCAACCACCAGAATAAAAGCAGAAAAATGATTATGCAGAAACAAGTTCATCAACTTAGGGCCCATTGTGTGACACAGCCAGTACATGAAGGTATCATATTATAAATTATTAATCATTTAATCACCATTACTTACAGTAAAGTTATTTCACACAGATACAATAGGTGTCATAGTTGGAAACAGTTACTTAAATCCTGCAAATTGTGATTTAATAATTTGGAAACTAAACATAAAATTTGTCATGTGGTGGTGGTGGTGGAAGGTGGTGAAGGAAACACAGCAGCCCCAGGTGAAAGTGAGATGATGATGTTTTAATGAAGAATTACACAAAATAACAGTCCAAAGACAATCCAAACAGTCCAAAAAATCCAGCAGCACAGCAGAGTGGAAGGCTTGAGCTCAGCACTGGTAGCAACAAGTCAAACGATTGGACACAAGAGACAGACTGGCTCGACAAGGAACACAGGTGGGGTTAAATACACAGAGGAAAATCACAGAACAAGATGCACCTGGGAATAATCAAGGGGAGACAGGGCAACATGGAGACTCAGAGACACAGAAACTCAAATCCTGACAAAATTATGACTAATTTTCACAGGAGTTTAGAAAGATTTAAAAAGCAATTCCAAGCAGATTTTGTTATTTTTAAATTTGCCCCTTCGTTATATTGACTTTTTGCATCATTTATATGCTCTTGTTTCGCAACTCTTGCTACCAACTCAAAATAATTGACTGAGAGCCTGAGTACCTAACCTAACAGGACGTAACAACTAACCTGATTATATAACAGGTTATTGTGGCTGCTTTACTAAGTTTTGTCTTCTCTACCAGGATACATTTTGACTTTGAGTTTCCTTCATCCAGATTAGTGTCCACTAAAACAAGCAGTGAATCTAAGCAGCAACAGCTTGTGACCACAAATGAAGAGGAAAGAAGATTTTTTTTCCCCTTCAGACCAAAGACAGAGTAGCTGAGTAAAAACATCTATGTCCTTACTATCAATACCCAATTTATTTTTTGCTGTCTCAGTAAAGAAAGATGGAAATTTCAATTACTATAATGGTTTCCTCACTGCCTGATTACAGTATAATTAGATCCTAAAATAAAGAGCATTCAGCAGTGGTTCTAGACCACTGATCCAGATTTCAGCCTCTGAAGCGAGGAAACAAAAGTCAAAAGAAGTTGATGAGACCTGGTAAAAGAGGAATGATGGCTACAAACTCAAAGCATAAAGACAACCATGTTCAAAAGGAATCTGACGGAGTTAGTACAGGGACTTTATCTTCAGTAAATAAAAATCTGTTTTTATCCTAAACAAAAGAAACAAAGGAAACAAACAAAAACTCTGGCTCCGGGGGAAGTGTTTCTGTGGGAAACATTCCAAAAAGTTGTAAAAATACTTGAGTTCAAACTGTCTGTAACAAAATAGGTAAAAGTCAAAATAGTGATAATCTTTATCCCCCAACACTAAAAAGGTTATGAGTATAGTGTCCCATTTTTGTCAAAGAAAGTAAACAGATATGAACTCTATGACACAAAATGCCTGATTTCACTACACAAAGAATCCCAACCCCCTTGCTTGTGGGAGGCAGCCCTTCCATATCTGAGGAATCAGACACAAGCGGCAGAGGCCAGTATCCTGGCAATGTGCAGGAGCTGCTAGGCTATAAACAGACTACAGAATCTATATAAGTAGGGAAATGGGCTAAGTTGTGAGGTTAAGACCAGTGTTTTGCCTTAAGGCTGCAGTTCAAGGGTTATGTGAGAATATTGTTTTTCATTTGTTTCTTATAACCTTTTTGGTTTGAGAGGATGGCGCAAACTTGGTGGCTAAGTGAGGGAGGAGATCATAGCCTGGCTTAATATACAGCCTATTACAATGTTAATGCTGCGCATTGAAAATGCAGTAAAGAGAAGCCAGCGTATTACAATTTGAGGGCTGCTGGAGCTGACAGAGCAGCCGTATGTGACGAGCTGGAAGTAAAAGCGTGCACTGAGTGACACTGCATAAAGCTTATGGCCACCTCAGGTCTGCGGGAAGAGGCCACATCATCTGTGATGATCGTCTCAGACAGGAGGAGAGGTGGCTGCTAGCAGTGCCATATCTTCATACTTCTTTGGCAGGGCAGGTAGGGAATGATTTACCCAGGATAAGGCAACCATCACTGTTTGAAAACAGCCAGAAGGTCCCATGCATGATGTATCAAAAATGCAATTTCACAAGCCAGCTATAAATACAGAGCAGCTTCTACGACAACAATAACATAATAGTAAAAAGGAAAGAGCTCCTCAGAAATAACAATAAACCACCATAAGTCAACTGGAAGTGTATAATTTACAAAGCGGCACAATCCTAAGTATAGAAACTGTGGATAATGTTTGGAGAGGGAGAGAGGAGGGAGCGCTTGCATCAGAGGAGCTCTACCGAACGGGGAGAAAAAACAAGGAAGACATCGATGAGGAGAGCAGACGTTTTCTGAGACATGTAGATTAGGGCCCTCCTTTCACACACACACACACCAAGATCATCCACACAGGACAAATGCAAAAGAAGAAATAAGGTAAAAATCAAAGTTCATTAAAAAGGTCAGTGGCAGATCTCGTCTTCATCACACCGCCAGGAATAGCATTCATGTCACATGATGTCATGGCTTTTGCTCTTCTGCTTTTTTCCTAACAGAATATTTTAGCTCTAAAGGAGTGGAGCATTACAGCGGTCAGCACTTCTGCCTCTCAGCAAGAGTGATCCAGGTTCAAATCCTGCATTTCTTTATGTAATGTGAAGGGTCCACTCTGCTCAGGTCTGCTCCCACACACAAACTGGATCTATGAGCTGACAACAGCTCCCAACATGAAACATGAAAGCAGGGTACATCCATGTTTGCCACCAACCAATAAGTATTGAAATATTCCAGCCAAAAATAAATTGAATCCTTTATTATGCAATGCATATCCTATGACAAAGAAACATTTTACCAATAATGTAGCAAGAAATTGGCTGATTATTATGGAACACAAAAATATTTTGAAAATGTCTATGGGCTGATATTGTAATAAGAAGGGTTTTTTTTTTTAGAAATAAAAGAAGTTTCACAGTTTTTATGCATTTTGCTTCTGAAAATTAGAGTTGAACTGCCTATTCATAAGCATGAGTATATGTAATAGCTACTCAGTACTCACTCTCTTTAAGTGTGGTTGTGGGAGGCAGTTTGAGAATGAGCTTTTATAAGTGTTTTATAAATGTTGTTTATGCTGCTTTTGAGTTTAGACATCCATCCATCCACCATTACCTTACATGCTCATCCCATTAAAGTTTTGAGGGTTGTTGGTGTCTATCTTCACCGGTCAATGGGTGAAAGGCGGAGTCACCCTGGACATTGGAATCCATTGGAGGGCATACTTTTACATGTGAACTCATAATATGAAAATTATTGATGTAAACAATTCATAGATTTTTTTTTACAAACGTTTTACTGACTCTAACAGCCTTTATTTGCAAGACATCACTCAGACATTTTTTCTGTCTGAGTGGTCAGACAGAGAAGATGGTAATGAAAGAGGAGAAAGTCATGCAGCTGAGGTCACCAGGCTGGGACTCGAACCTGCGACAGCCGCGTTGAGAACTCGGGTCTCCTTATGAATCTCCTCATACATTTTTAGGTATTGGAATTACTCCTATGCGAAATTAATTTAATCAAAGTATGTCATGAATATGTGTGCATGTATCCCATCATAAGCACGGCTGCACTGATTGAAGTTGTCTGGCCAATCTTTAAAAAGCCCCTACTGTTTTTGATTTTGGCAGGGTTTTTTTTTTTTTTTGTCTGAAATGCTGCTAAATATAGGAAGAAATTTGATGAACTGGTTACAGTGGGGTAGATTATTATTATTGTAAATGTACAGACCTGATCTGATGGACCGTTCTGTCAGTCAAACCTCTCACTGCAGAGCAGAAGAGGACAGAGGCTGATTTTTAAACCTTTGCTGAAGGAGATAAGTTCAGGGGATACTTCACATGTAAGTATCAGCCGTTCACCGATCTCCTAAAATTAAGGTAATCGGCGCCGATAAATAGGCCGACCAATAAATGCATCCTATATTATACATGCATACAGGGTATAATGTAAATACCATCAGAGATTCAATAAGTTCATAATAGGTGTGTGAATGAGGTAATTGTCTGACAGTTGATTGTAGCAATCCACGTTGTTAGCAGAAATAGAGGGCCCCAAAACCAAATTCTGCTTAAGGCCCCATGTAGGCTTGGGTCGGCCCTGCACATCAGCAAACATATCTAACCACTGATGCGCTGCGAATGTCACACAAAGCTCTTTTTAAAGGGATTATGTCCTTAAACATTGAATGAGGTAGCCAGATATCCAAGCACCCGGAACCTTCACTTCTTTTGTGTGTGACAAAAGTCGTTAGGTGCGCACATACAGAAAGGCACACACACTCTCACAACTACCGCATTCATCCAGTTTTATATGGTGATGGTGCCCCCGCAGTGGCCAACAAGCGCAACTTTCCTCCGCCTCCCCCTTCTGAGTCGGGAAGAAGATAGAGAGACCTCTATAGTACTCAGAAGCCTCTCCGTCCTGACGCCTCACACTGAGCCCGCTGGGAGCTAAACGTTCATCTGGACACACATCCTGCATAACAGCAAGATTGTAAAGAGATATAGTCCACACAACCCCAAATGTTACACAGATTAAACTCCAAGAAGGGTGGATAAAAATGAGTTTAGACAGAACCTGGTCAGTGACAGAAGACTCCCACTCCGCAGGTGGTAAAGGACACGCTGATTTATTCGCGTTCTGTTCGCTATAAAATCCTATTTGTGGGCGCAAACTCCCGGCAGAGCCTCTTCAGACGCCCGCTAGGATTCCTAACGCGGGTGTTTAGCGCAGCTCGCTCGGCGAGAGTGCGCGACTCTGTGCGTCTCTGTGCGTCTTTTGACTCTGTGCAGACGCACAGAGTCAAAAGTGGCTGACAGAAAGAGAAAAAGAAGACTTTTCTTTATGCTTCTCAACAAGGACCACCACAAAACCCCCGGCCCTTGTACTCCCGTCCCCCTTCACCTTTCCATCACCCACAATGAAAAAAAACAAAAAAAACAGACGTGATTTCATTTCATGTTGGAAAGCCAGGCAGTGTTCATGTGAACTTATCGCTCACCAACACATCCCGGGATGATTCTACCGTGAAAAATCAAGAACTAAACATCAGCCCACTCCATCGTAGTTGCTTGATTTCACTTGGAAATGAGCAGAGCCCCAGAGCCAAATTATTTAACGCCTCACGGAGCTTACAGAATTGAGTCTAGACGTTTATTTACCGTTAGAGAAGAATCCCATTCGTTGCGCTTTTATTTCTTCTTTCACACTATATTCCTGTTCGCGTTACGTTCCGTTAGGATAAGGTCCAGTTATCCTAAAAGCCCCATAAGGACAGAGAATCCTGACGTTCCAGCGTTTGGAAATCAAACTGGTGCACTTCCAGAGGTAAAAACTCCGCTTAGATGCGGTCCAACACCTCCAAACGCAAAGAAAAAAATGAAGGAGCCCCCTTTTAGTTCAGAACAAGTGCGCCGTAAATCCAAAATGTCTTTGGTTCTTTACTAAGAACTGTTGGAAGAAGGATTCTCCTGTGACCAGCAGGCTCCGGGCTTCTGGACGCGCATCGGTCTACATCTTAATGAAGGTGATGCTGGAGGAAAGGAAACAGGAGAGGGATTTTTCCCCCCATCGTCCGCTCCTCACGATTCAGGCTGCACTTGGCTGATAAAACGCTGTTCTCTCTCCCTCTCTCTCGCTCTCTCCCCCTCCTCCCCTCCAATTCTCCTCCAGCTCCACGGTCTCTGTCGGAGACTTTCATGGAGCAGAGACGCGCCTAGTGGCCACTCAGGGAACACCACGGCCAGGAGGTTCCCTCCGCCCCTCCCTCACCTCAACGCGCTCTTAAAGAAACATGGAATTGGGAGACATTATTTTTTTCTTCTGCCTCGTTCCGAACAGTAGTCAAAAATAATATGCAACGAAATATGCACCTGAATAAACTTTCAGTTTGCTCAAGTGGATTACACATCATTTATTGAAAAGAATAAAGCCTGACAGACACAATCTAATATAAAAAATAAGTTCTATGTAATTATTTTAAGTGGTATTTTTATACTAATTTTGATAATGTGGCAGTGGGCAGATTTATTGGTAAAACTTAATGAAACAAATTAATCTTTAAGTTTACAAACAAATTAATCTTACACACAAATTCAACCTTCATTCAAGAACATATATTCAGAGGAGCAAAAATCATCTTAAAACAGAATGAATATTCCAGCTCATGGTGGTTGCATGGAGGAGCAGCATTACGTCAATACTGCTGTGTTCTCTTTTTAAAAAAAAAAGAAAAATCAGTTGTTTTCCTTTTCATTTAAAACATTTCATGTTTGGACAATCTTTCTTTCTGGCTTTGAGAAGCGGCCAAGCAAATGAGGTGGATTAGAAAGGCCAACACATGATTCAAATTCAAGTTCAAAAGTATTTACTCAAATTAAATTAAATAGTGGTGTCATCCAGAAATATTGTCTATGCTGCCTGAAAACTGAAAACTGAGCTGTTGGCATGCAAGACAGCAAGGTGACTTTAGTCAGAGGTTTCTCATTTGTTACCACATTTACCACATGGCTGCTACTGGAGATCCCTACTGCCCAAAGCATCACTATCCACAATGAAAATAGGAACTACTGGGGGCGTGCTGTGGTGGTGCAGGGAGTTAGTACGCCCCATGTTTGGAGGCCTCAGTCCTTGAGGCCTCTCCTCGCCCTCTTTCCTGTCTGCCTACTGTCAAAAATACGTCCTCTAGTCACCGCAAAAACTCTTCAGAGAAAAAAGTGATAAAAATAAAAAAAGAAAATAGGAAAAACTGAAAACTAAGTAAAATTGTGAGTTTAGAAGTTTACAGATTGAAACGCACTACAAATCTGGAACAAATGTACAAAAAACTGCAAAACATCTTGAACACTGAGTGCCTTTGGAAACTAAAAACCCACCTGTTTAGATTCACTTTAGAAACATAATCAATGAAACATTAATCACCATTCTGATGTGCAACATTGGCACTTGACAAAATGCAATTAGTGATGTAGTTGTTGACTATGTGTTCCAAGACTTTGTTTTTATGAGTAAAGCACTTTAAAATGCCTTGTTGCTGAAAGCTGCTATACATATAAAATGATTGATTGAAATGGTTGATTGCCTTTAGGATTTTGTTGTTCATTATAATTATAGTTTTGTGTTCCTTGTTTGAATTTCCTATCATTCCAATGCTCAGAGAAAAATGCAAAATAACCAGCATCAACAAAATCTATGACCTCCATCCTTTTAATAATTACCTCATGTTTGACATTTGAATTTTTTACAGATTGACCTCAATAACTGAATTCCATACCAACACTCACCCACTGATCCACACAACAGATAACTGCATCTGTTTGTTTCTGGTCACTCTACTACACCTGCGAGTAAATTATTTGCATGGAGACATGCAAAATTGTCCATAAAAGGAAAGTTTATGTGACTGTGTAAGGCTTCTCAAGGCACTTTGAATGTTTCCCAAGATCTACAGGAATTCTTGTTGGGAATTTGAAAGAGGACTCAACCAGTGACGTCGTGCTGTCAATATCTCACCTCTCTATTATTATTATTATTATTATTATTATTATTATTATTATTATTATTATTATTATTATTATTATTATTATTATTATTATTATTATTATTATTATTATTATTGTCACTTTTAGATTTCTCTATGTGATAAACTATTTTTTAAATTTACATTTTAATTGAATTTGAATTACAATGATAAGAGAAAAATAATCTGTCCACTTGACTGTTGTCTGGTATATCCATTTATTTTGTATGATTTTAATCTTTTTATGGCCAAAATTGATTAATTTACTCATCACCTGTATAAGTATAGAAGTCCAGGTGAGGCAGTGCAGTGCCCTGTCTTACCGCAGGAGGCGCTGTGTCACAGACAAAATGAAGCAGACAGTTGGGTCATGCCTGTTGCCGTTTCTCTTTATATTGATATCATACATGCTTGATCACTCTTGTACTACACATTCTGACATTCCATAGTCTGTTTAGTATATTACATGGATTGACCATTAATATGCAATAAAAATAGGCATAGTGAAGCAGAAAGTACACTGTCTCACCAATAGGTGGCAGTTCTGAACTTGATAAGTAAAATGTGATCTAGCTGATCTTCTTCTACGCATTGAAAAGGCTGAAAAGTGAAAAATACAGTCGCAAAGTAACTATTGCAGGTTGATTCTCTCTCTCGCAGTTACTTATGTCACAGCAGCCAGACTTTTAAAAGAAAATGGAAAATGAGATAAACACATTTTTGCAACAGACTGACAAAGATATCCAGAAGGATTGGTGTATGGATTTTATATACAAATCAAAGTAAGATGCAATTTTTGAAAATCAATGATCTTCAATTTTAATAAGAAAAGAGAAATCAACCAGGAAAAATTTTATTTTAAAACATCAAAATCTGACCTTAGATATTTTTTTCTCTTTTTATTATCAGTATGGATGCTTTCATTAATTCCATACAGCATGGAATTAATTATGCCTGAATTATGATACTAAATAAGGCATTGTTAAAAGTGGTTAAAATAACTAAATGTTTCAATTATGGTCAAAACTGCAATATAAGCTGCCTCTTCCGTCAGGAACCTCACTGCAGGACAATAAATTGAACCCAATGTGAGGCGTAATTCCACCTCAAGATAAAATTAGTAAAATTCTACTAAAGTGCTTGGAGCCGAGACAGACTGAGCTCTGTAGCCAATGTCACAGTCGTCAAAAGCACAGCAGAAAAGAGAAGAGACACACAATACAAAATCACGCCTGTGCAGACACAATTGATCAATGTTCACTATTGCAATTCCAACCTCTAAATGAATGTGTGTCTGAGTGAGTAGGTTTTAGACACTAACAGGAGCTGTTTGACATAAACATCAACCAAGCTGTACCGTTTGGAAAATTCAACTCCATTCTCACCTTTCATCCCAAAGATGGTTTTCGATTAAATATTGCAGTTTTGAATCCATTTATGAAATGATTGTCACAATTTGCACAAAAGAAGGATAGACTCGCCTGGTATAGAGAAATGTTTTTAATCAAAGTATGTGTGTGTAGGGCTGCACCGATGGCAGTTTGCTGGCTGATCCTTAAAAAGCCTGACCAGCCTATTTTGATTTTGGCTGATATGATTTTTTTATTGATTGTCATTAAATGTTAAATTATTGTATTAATAAACATTTATTTTTGATACTTGGGTAGTGTTAAGAATTAAAAAGAGGAATAACTTGATTTAGCTCGTTAATTCATTCCTCCTTGTCCTAGATTCTTGTGTCTGTATAAATGTGCAGGGAGAAAGAGCAATCATACGACGTCAGACTTCAGATATCCAGAGTTTTATCCAGAGAAAATCAATGCAAGAAAAATGTTACAATGAGCATCTCACCTAGATCATCAAAAGTCCAAGACATGACAAAACAGAAACAATTAACTGAGTAAAAAGGAGGGAAACAGAAACAAAAGATGCATCTTCTGGGAAACTCTCACTCAGCACAAAGAGATTCAAACTTCTGCTCTAAAACAAATCATTTTATAATAATGTGTATTCCCTTCATTTAAATATATGCATTAGGAGGTGTGTTTTTCCTTTGTGTGGGCTGTCTTAAATGTTAATTTTATTACCTCTGAGACCCACTGAAACACCCAGCTCTTCTCGTACTAGCCTCCTTCTTAGGCAATCTGATTTATGGCGTGGGTCTGGAACGTTATCGCTGCCTCAAAATGCTTCAACAAGAAACCAGTTGGTGTTTTTTAACCAAGCTTGCACAAAATGTAATGCTAAATAATGACTATAAGTTTGGATCTAAGAAGTAACTAATTCAAAACATGCTTAAAGAAATATATTTAATTCTAATATAGATAAAATTATTTATAAGATCCTAGTGAACTTTTGAACCATGATAAGGAATTTGTTAATTGCCTGGCAGACAGACTCCCTGTCTAAAGAGATTCTAGGCCTGTTTTCTGTCGAATCCTCCCTAAGAATTTATATAAGTTCAGAGAGTCAGCAGTTGTTTTAGTTTGGATCTTTATCTAAATTTATATGAACGTAGAGTGTACTTTAACTTTCTATGGTATATTTCATATGTATCAAAACTATCCTGTGCAGTATTGTGCTAATTTAAAATGTTATTTCAACAGTAGTAAAAAAAAAGTTTACCAACAAACTTTTTTGGGAGTGGATGTCAGCATGCTTCAAAAGCCCTAAAAAACAACAAACTTTCTACATTTGTAGGAAGATCTGCTGAAAAGGCTGCAACTGAACCAGGCAGCATACCTAGGTGAGCCCTATGTGGGATAAATGTGGGCAACAAATGGGTCCCACAAGGGTATATCTGTAGTTTCCAGTGGTGGTTTGATATGGGCAACATGGGTAACTGGTGGCCCTATGAGGGTTTACCTAGATAGAAAATCTATGTGTTTGTAAATTTTCACACTGTAAACAATGTGAAAATCACTATCACCCTCCAAAAAGGTCAAATTAAATAAAAAAAAAATACATGCAAATAGACCAAAACACATTCCACAGTCAAGATGAACTGCTAGAGAGAAATGAGGCCTTGGCTGCTGGGACAATCACAAATCCCTGTAATCCCTGACACCAAAATTGCACTGTGCCATTTGATCCTTGCTTTAAATACTGTGGATCTCTGACACTGACAGGTCAAGTTTAAATATAGGCACTGAAACAAAAAATAAAGACTGAATTTGCAAATGAATGCTAAAACATTTTCATTTTCAGCCACATGTGTCTGTGACATATTTGTCTTACCTAAGATGCAAAAGTGTTTACTAGCATTTTCTGAAATAAATTTCTACTGGCTTCAGTTTATATAAGTGAGTCATTTTGAAATACAAACACAAAAACAGGCGTAAACCTATAGTCAGGGAAGCTCTGCAGGTCCCCAGGTCTGTTATGTAGGTGTATAATAACCATTAATCCGGTTTGTCCTCATTCCCCCTTCTCGCCTGTCCAAAGCAGGCACCATTAGCAGAAATGGGTCAGCTTTAATCCGCCGCCAAATTAATGGAAATAAAAATGCTTCCATTTGTGATTGATGCCACTGTGTGTGAGGATTTCTTTGAACGAGTAAGAGGGGGTGTGAGCTGTCAGCATGAATTCATTATCCAGGTGCCCTGCAATGTGTATATAATAGTTTATGTATAAGCTTACATGTGGGAGTGTGGGGGTGGGGGTATGTGTGGGTGCATGGGGGTGTGCGTGTGTGCGTGTGTGTGTGTGTGTGTGCGTGTATGTTTCTGTTTCCGCAAACAAAATGTGGAACCAACCTTGCACTTCAAAGGACAGTGGCACTGCAAAAATTTTATAGTCTCTTTCAAAACCACATCTTTAGTGTTATCCCTTAAGGCAGCCAGTAATCTGCAAACAAAGACAAAAAATAAAAGTTTTTTAGTTTACTTTTTGCATGTGTGCGTTTGTGTGTCATTCTACCATATGGAACCAAAGATAAGTGGCTCTTAAATTGTTTGTGTCTGCCACATCTCATGATAATGTCCATGGTAGTTTTTCCACAATTAAATGCAAACAATCCATTTCATCCTCAAGTACAACAAAGTGTCCACTAAGGTTTTCTGTGGAAGCACATCCTTTCAAAGTCAACACAAATTCATTTAAGGAATATAATTCCAGTTCAAATTGCATTTAGTTAATTTATTCAGTGCCAATTCTGTCATGATCCCTCTCACTTGAACACAAAATACGTCAACATAAATTTTCCATGCAATTTTATTTTCCATAGAATAAAATTTTATAAAATTATTTTCTGTAAAAAAAAAGCATAGGAAATTTCTATACAGTTTAATTCCTTTTTGTTACAAATTTTGCTGTCTGTCATTTGTTTCTGCTCATTTTGTGTTTGAATGGGAATGACTGAATGCTCTCTGGACCATATACCATCTTCAGTTTCAGCAGGAAGACTCTGTGATCATGTGACATCATGTTAATAAAAAGGAGCCACTAACAGAAGTCTGGGATGTCCTTCTGAGACAAACCAAGAACTGCTGTTGATTTCTTCACTGTAAAAAGAAGACTACATCTTATAAGATTCAAAATACATATGCTCCTGTTCAAAATGTAAAGACCGGATTTTATAATCTGGTTTTTGTGAATTAACCCTCTGTCCTGATAATGACACAACATCAACATCAATTTTGTTCATCTTGTTTTATCAGTATTATTTAAACTGAAAATAATACTCAATTTATTATTTATTAATACTCATCATTATGAAGTTGTTGGTTTTTATTAGAATAATTAGAAATTATTTTCAGCTTTATTGACTTTTCTGATTCTTAGAATTTGGTGTCAGGCAATTATTAAATGTAACATATTTATTGTGGTCAAATAACTTTATAATTACATACCAGCCATTAGACTAATAAAAGGAAATTATTGGGATAATTAACTTTGCCATCATTTTTTCAATAGATCACCAAGAAAATCAGGGTTCAGATACTGACTCAGGTATGTTAGGTAGCCCTGTGAATTCCAGCTCACTAATTCCATGACTATGTTCTATTTATGGTTACAGTGTCAATGACATGTAACTGTTGTTTTTTGGCCTTTCAAATGTTAGTTTTTATCTGATGCTTCGATCAGCCCCTCCTAAGGGGTGCATCTGTTGCCTCCAAGCTTAAGAACCTGAATCTTTAGTAAGTGAAGTGGTTGAAAAAAATTGCACACACAATAAAAATCTCAGGTAGCTCTTAAAACTATAGGAGATTTCAAACTCTTACTCATTTTTAACTAGCTTCACTGTAAAGTGATGTTTAGCTCACAGAAAGAGCACCAAGCCGCCAAACAAAAGTAAACTCACCAATGAGATTTAGGTTTAGGACATCCCCATCCCCACAGAAGTGGGCTACATACAGGATGTTTACACACAAAAGACCTTATTTAGTAAAGATGTAAAAGGATTAGATAAGAAAAATTCTATAATAATGATAATAATAATAATAATAATAATAATAATAATAATAATAATAATAATAATAATAATAATAATAATAATAATTTATTAATCAACATTTTTTATTTTCTTTTAGGTAATTTCAAAAAAACTTTTTTTACTTAAAGGAAATTCTCAAGGTACACACAATGCATACAGCCGTAGGTGCAGGCACTAACTAAAGATAGGCATCAGCATCCCTTGCTGTCCTGCTAGGGATAAGTATGTTAGATAATTCATGTATGAATGGATTGCATAAGAACCCCTTTATAAAGCCTTGCCCATTCTCTGTATAACAGTTTATGGGAAGGTTGGCGCTAACATGTGACCTAAAGGGTAGCTGGAATCAAGCTCACAACTTGCGATAAAGTATGACATGAACTTTAAAAGTGGTAAGCAGCAGTCATTCCAACAATATATCTATATGAATGCAAGTGCTTAAGTTGGTAATTGTGACAGCTGTTTTGTCAAGAGAGAAAAAAAACTTCCAAGACTGCAGCTTGTGACAGAGGTATTGGTACAGCAAGAAACATATGCTGCATTTTTTTATCTTGGCAGAAAATTCCCACATCCTCACAAGACCAGAATGACTTATTTAGCATTAATTTTAACACACACACTATACACAACCATGCTCATTAAATGAGATAGTGCTTCATTTATCTGTGGTGCATTATTTATCAGTAGCAGTGTTGCTACTCCTCAAGGTATCTACAGCAGAGAAAACACAGCAAAGAAAGGAAGATTGGAAAAATTAATATTCCATGGGATTGATATGCAAATCACTGCTCTGTTTGGAATAATAAAACAAATAAACATAAACACAGGAAACACTCAGTAAGAACTTATAAGGGATAGTTTTAGACTTAGGAGGTGGAGGAATTAAGGGTAAAATGGATTTAAAGGTAAGTGAGAAATTCTGTCCTATCAATAGAATAGAATTTCTAAAAAAAAAATGACAAGAAAAGACATAAATTATGGGGATGGGGAAAAAAATAAAGAGTATGTTTAGTGTAGGGGTAAGGGATAACTGCTCAGGTAAGAGGTCATAAATCAGAAAGCAGTAGATTTAAAAATGACTAGTGTGTTTGTCGGATGTTGAACTTTGTCTTGCCTTGTTTCCTCATTCAGACTCATTTTCAAATATTTTTATTTATTTTTGTTCCGTTTTAGATATAGTATTACAAATGCTGAGTTCAGGAAACTATGTACACTATGTGAAAATTGCTATTATTTTTAATAGCAAAATTATTTTATTTTGAATAAAACAATTTATCTATTAAAAATAATAGTATGACTAAACCACAATATGGTAAAACAAACAAGGAGTAGCAAATATTTCTTAAGATAACATTAAAATATGTCATCAAAAATGTCCCAAAAATTTAATTATTTTAAAGTAAAATAAAGTCTTTGCTGGAGTCTCAGATTCTCAGTGGCGTCTTCTTGCGTCGCTCCCAACGGTCTCTGACCCACGCTTCAAACTCTAGCAGCCATTTTATGTCATTTCTTTCTTTCATCTTATGTTTGTTTAAACATCCATAAAGGAGAATCCTCCCACAGTAGGGACCTCATCATGTGTGTTTCTCTTTTTGGCTGCCATGACAACACACATGACCCTTATAACTGTCCACACCTGAAACCATCCATGATTCTGTCCAAAATCAGTTTTTAACATTAAAAGTTTAGATAACCCATAAATCAAATAACTGAAAGTGTCCTAAAAACAGCTTGAGATATTTAGCTATTACACAAATTAATCAAAAGAAACATAAACAGCTATGAGACCAGCTTCATTGTGAAATTTATTCTGGCTGTCTTACAGGATGTTTGTTAATTTGCTTCATCAAGTTTGCTGTGTGGACGACAGGTTTAACCAGGAGAGACAATGTTGCCGCTTTGTCAACTCTCTCTCTCTCTCTCTCTCTCTTTCTGTGTGTATATATGCGTGTCTGTGTGTGTGTGTCAGATCTTCCCTGCGAAATAATTGATTAGAGAGCATTTTGTAACAATACTTAGGAAAAAAAATCCAGTCTATATTTTGACAAAAATGGAAAGTGACATGTAATCTGCCTCTCATTCTGCAAACCTATCTCATTATATGCTGATTAGAAGTAAATATCCATAAAACACAAGCATGAAAAAATTGGTAAAGAAAGCTGTGTCTAAGTAAGTTGTACGTCAAAGATTTGCAAGACTGAAATCACCATTGGGATTCTTGAGCTAAATGTCCTGGTGATAAAAAAAATAATAATAATTGAACAAAAACATATAGAGTAAATGTTTAATGTAAAGTCAGAATTCCAACCCACCAGTCGTACAACTATATTACCAGACAAAGATGGTCTCACAACTAGTTTTGGATTTTGTTGTCAGGTTTAACTTTTTTCACATTAAACGTTTTTGAACAATAGACATTTCTACTGCCTGGCTGCCTGCATATGATTAAACATATGATTAAACATATGATTAAACACCATTAAACATCATTAGTCTACTTTTGAATACAGCTGAAATTTTATGTTTTTCTTCATTAAATTTTACTTTTCAAATAAGTTAAACCTGAACATGGGCAACTGTGAATAGGGAAAAAAAATTAGTCTCAGCTTGTCTGTTTGCAAAATGTCATGTCACACCATCCATGTGTCTGAGGTGAGCAGCTGTTCAGGTAGCTGAGGAATGATGGCCACTTTGCCACTTAAAACATCAAGGTGCTCCATGACAGAAGAGAACACAAAAACAATCATCAACTGTTTTCTCAGTGACGCACAACAGCAACCAGATCATGATGGCACATCTAGAGTGTGTGAATGTTGGGGTGTGAATGTTGGGGTGTTGGAGTGTGTGTGTGTTGATTGGCTCACCAATGCAATTATTGGAATTGTAAATACCAGTTCTCTTTTCTTGTATAAAACACCCGCATTTCCTTAAGAAATCTTCTGCCTCTCGTCTTATTTTTATTTGTAGTTCAATAAGCAATAAAAACTCATATAACAAGACATCAGAAAAACTAAAAACCATCTGCATGGAAACAGAAACATCAAACGCTGGCATTAACATTCATCACTTAGGAGAAAAGATATTTAGCTTAATGTTCAGTGTTCTGAGCAGGGCTCAAGTCTGAACTCTGTTCTAGTGTTAAGGGGGATACAGGGGCTACATAAGTTGTTGGCAGCCGAAACATAATTGTTCACATAGTAACTATCCAAATATTTGCGGGTTAAATAGTGTCAAAATCATATTCTTGGAACAGAAAGCGCAGAAATAAGCTTATTGTAGTCATTACGGGATGTTTTCATGAAAAAAAAAAAGAAAAACAGATGCCAACATGGACAAACAAACTGGAGTCTGTCTTAAAGGTGATCTTCCACCTGTAAAATTGCCAAGCTTCTGTAAAATATTGCGATGAGCAGTGTCTCATGTAGCATGAAGATCTAACAAGACAAATATACCACAAGCTGTTTGTCTAAAGAGAATGTTATCATCAGTGATGAGCTTTGATTCACTTCCAGCAGGTCAATATGGTTTATAACTTATAGTCTGGAAAATATGGTAATTAATCACACTTTCTAATTTTAGGCCAAAAAAAACAGTAACAGTCATTGGCAATAAAAAAAACAGCTAATTGTGTTATTTTTATGCAAAATGCTTGACTCAGCTTCAGACGAAGTTTCTTTTTCTTTTAGATATACCTTCTTACTTTCAAGTATCAATTTTCATACCAGCAGTTTCCTCGGCAACTTTACCCCTCAGAGAGCTCTGCTCCATCAGGACTTGTCCCTATTCAGGTCTCAAGCGTCTCTTAAGCCATGAAGCTGTCGTTGTTCACCTCCTCCCACCTTTCCTTCCAAACATTATCCTAATTTTCTTAAACTTCTCCATGGGTAAATAATTCATTTCTACTTAATGCTCCTCATCCCATAGCGATGTCCCACTCACCATTATTGCTGATGTATTTATTGCTCATTTATACAACAGTTTGGCTCATTGATTTGACAATCTCCACTTCTTCGTTAGCATGTGAAGACAGCTTTGTCTATTGGTCAGAGCTACCTTCAGATAACTGCTACTGTCATATTTACAAGTTAAAATCATAGTTGATACACCAGCAGCATGTTCCATATGCACTCATCTGTGGAGTCGTTCCTCCAGTTCAACACTGAACTGGTGCATCAAAATGAAGTTTATCAGACATTGCGTGCACTGTAAACAGTCATGAAGAGAGAAGTGCACAGTGCGGCTGTTGATGTTGGTTTTAATCCAAAGTGGCTGTTGATCAAATATTCAAATATTTTGGAAGAGTAACCAACACGAACTGAAGAGTTTTGTTCTCTTTCTCTGCTGCCATTGCTAAAACTACAAGCAGACTACAATTCTAAAACTACAAGCAGACTACAATTGCTAAAACAATGCAGAAAATTTGCGTCATTGTTCACAACTTCCCCTTCTGTTCACTGATTGGCCTGCTGACATTCTACAGGAAAAATTGAGTCAAATGGGAGAAATGTGATATAGAACAGTGAAGGAAGATTTGAATTGGGCAGAAATGTGTAGGAAGGCAATGGCCAGGCTACCCTAATGCTTTGAGGCCGGTAGCAAGGTACACCTGATTTTGGACTGTTGAAAGAGGTCAGAATATCAAATGAAAACCTTTGCCTGCACACAGATAACATGCAAATTTCATCCAGAAAGAGTCCAGAGAAGAAATTGAACCCAGGGTTTTCTTGCTGCAAGGCTAACGTGCCAAACTGTGCAGCTTCTGGACTGCAGAAAGTAGTACAATTCAACCACATTTTTATTTGTAAATGATTGCTCCTTACTTAAAGCAAGTAAGGAGCAATACAGTTAGGGCCAGAAATATTTGGACAGTGACACAGGTTTTGTTATTTGAGCTGTTGACAAAAATATGTTCAGAAATACAATTTATATAATATGGGCTGAAAGTGCACACTCCCAGCTGCAATATGAGAGTTTCCACATCCAAATCGGAGAAAGGGTTTAGGAATCATAGCTCTGTAATGCAGAGCCTCTCTTTTTCAAGGGACCAAAAGTAATTGGACAATGGACTCCAAAGGCTGCAAGTAACTCAAAAGGCCTTTCCCTCGTTAACCTGTAATCAAGTAAGTAGTTAAAAGGTCTGGGGTTGTTTCCAGGTGTGTGGTTTTGCATTTGGAAGCTGTTGCTGTGACCATACAACATGCGGTCAAAGGAGCTCTCAATTGAGGTGAAGCAGAACATCCTGAGGCTGAAAAAAAGGAAAAAAATCCATCAGAGAGATAGCAGACATGCTTGGAGTAGCAAAATCAACAGTCTGGTACATTCTGAGGAAAAAGGAATTGACTGGTGAGCTTGGGAACTCAAAAAGGCCTGGGCGTCCACGGAAGACAACGGTGGTGGATGATCGCCGCATACTTTCTTTGGTGAAGAAGAACCCGTTCACAACATCAACTGAGGTCCAGAACACTCTCAGGGAAGTAGATGTATCTGTCTCTAAGTCAACAGTAAAGAGAAGACTCCATGAAAGCAAATACAAAGGGTTCACATGTAGATGCAAACCATTCATCAATTCCAAAAGTAGACAGACCAGAGTTAAATTTGCCCAAAAACACCTCAAGAAGCCAGCCCAGTTCTGGAAAAGTATTCTATGGACAGATGAGACAAAGATCAACCTGTACCAGAATGATGGGAAGAAAAAAGTTTGGAGAAGAAAGGGAACGGCACATGATCCAAGGCACACCACATCCTCTGTAAAACATGGTGGAGGCAACGTGATGGCATGGGCATGCATGGCTTTCAATGGCACTGGGTCACTTGTGTTTATTGATGACATAACAGCAGACAAGAGTAGCCGGATGAATTCTGAAGTGTACCGGGATATACTGTCAGCCCAGATTCAGCCAAATGCTGCAAAGTTGATCGGACGGCGCTTCACAGTACAGATGGATAATGACCCCAAGCATACAGCCAAAGCTACCCAGGAGTTCATGAGAGCAAAAAGGTGGAATATTCTGCAATGGCCAAGTCAATCACCAGATCTTAACCCAATTGAGCATGCATTTCACTTGCTCAAATCCAGACTTCAGACGGAAAGACCCACTAACAAGCAAGACCTGAAGGCTGCGGCTGTAAAGGCCTGGCAAAGCATTAAGAAGGAGGAAACCCAGCGTTTGGTGATGTCCATGGGTTCCAGACTTAAGGCAGTGATTGCCTCCAAAGGATTTGCAACAAAATATTGAGAAAAAACTTTTTTGTTTGGGTTATGTTTATATGTCCAATTACTTTTGAGCTCCTAAAATGTGGAGTGTTTGTAAACAAATGTGTACAATTCCTACATTTTCTATCACATATTTTTGTTCAACCCTTTAAATTAAACGTTACAATCTGCACTTGAATTCTGTTGTAGAGGTTTCATTTCAAATCCAATGCGGTGGCATGCAGAGCCCAACTCATGAAAATTGTGTTACTGTCCAAATATTTCTGGCCCTAACTGTATATTGTCATCCTCCCAAAAGGAGAATGAATATCTGTGCAACTAACATTTTAAATGAAAAAGTGATGTGCAGCATTTGGTAATGTCTTGGGATTTCTGTGTAATTTCAGTCTGAAGAAAGTGTTTCTATTTTGGGATAAACATTAAAAAAACATCTTGTAAATGTTCTCTTGCCACTCTTTTAATACATAAATCAAATGTAACATATAAGATAAGATCATTTTGCAGAGATATAATTTGCTCTTCACTGACTAAAAACCTTCTCAGGTAGAAACTTATTTTCAACTGTCCAGACTGTTCTGACTCTTGAGCCATTAAACACCCACACATTTTCTGAACCCGTGGCATTGCTGTGCAGAAGGACAGGTGTGCACAACTGCAAGTGACCTTGTGTAGGCATGTGTGAAAGCAGGTGTAAATGTGGACTTGACTGAATACAGCAGAATAATTCTGATTTAATCTTTTTCTGGACCTTTTAATAGTTTTGTGTCACAAGTCCCTCAAGAAAAAATATGGATCTGTTTTCAGTCTCTATCAAATGTCAGAGTTACAATTCACAATCACACATAATCTAATATTTTCCTCCTCTTGCGTCTGTGCAGAGCTCCAGTCTGTTTGTCCTTGGCTGTGACTTTTCTTTGCTGCTTTTGTTGTATCTGACTTCAATATTCTTCACCGGGGACTAAACCACTTTTAGGCATATTAATGGTTGACCCTGAAACTTCATGGAGAATCAAAGTAAATAAGCTTGGACATCTTCTCTTTCTCCCTCACGGGGCTACTTAATAACAAGGATGGGATTGCAGTGTACAGCACAATGATAATATCAAAGGTAATATTTAGAAAGGAAAAGTTTTTAATTATGTCCAACTTAACCAGAGTCAGACTCTTAACCAAGAGTCTGGTGATGAAGTCAGACTGTGTTTCACCTAGTACTGAAAAGGATTTAGTGTGAGTCAGATTCAGACACCAATCATAACCCAGGAAAGGTTAAACAACAAAATGGGCAATAAGGTTGACAACTTCTGCTCAGGTTGAGTTGTATATTTACAAAGCAGTAGTCAACATAGAGACCAGAAACAACCATAAAGCACACACATCAGCTATGTTTCCATAACAAATGTGCACAAACCTTTGTCTATGTTCTCCTGATGTTAGAAAAACAACTTTGTAATTGTTGTATTTTCATTATGCAGGAAATAAAATTAAAATCACATGTACATACATTTGTCCACTCAGTAAGTCATTAAAAAGCATGGCACCAAAAAATGAAAAGCGTTACATGAGATATATTCATAATGCAGTTCTGGCGCTAGTGCTCATCCTCTGTCAGCCAATCAGAGGAGACGTGTGCATCTTCTTCAGGCACTAGAGTAACACGTCCTGCCTACTTGGGAGCAGCTATATGTGCGATATGTTGGAGAAATTACAGTCAGAGATATTACAGAAGAGCAATGGATTCAATCCATTCAAATGACACATAACCTGTAATAAACTGTGAGAGCTTTGGAAGAGCCAGCTGCACATTGTCTGAAAAAAAAAAAAATTAAACATTATCCTCCCACCACTTCCTGTTTTTGTCTTTGTCATTTTTCCCAAGAGGTCAAATCTATTCCATTGCAGTTTTGTGAAATACATTTACTTCTGATGGATTAAAAGAAAAAAATTATCGCAACAAAAATGCTTTTTATTTCAAAACATGTTTGTTTTTTCAAAATTGCCTTGTTTCCATTAAATTATGTTTTGTTTTGTTTTTGTTTTTTATTTTTAATTTGTAAAGTTTTATGGTAAACAAAAATGTTTTCAGTGTTTTCTCAGCTCTTATAATATTGCTCTCCTGCACAGACTTTTCCCAGGATGCACTGCCCTGTTGTTATTTTAAGTATATCCTGTCAAAGAAAGAGAAGCTGTTTCAATAATAAGAGAAGGATTAATATTTGTCTTTAAGTTTCTTTATTTGAAGGCAAAAGCGTTCAAAGATCCTCCTCATTGAACGCAGTCAGGAGAAAAGCCCTGAAGGAAACACATCACATGCTCATATAGTCACAGCAAGGCAAAGACCCATCCAAAGTCAAATCTTATCTCTATTGCCAGATGGACCACAAGTCAACCTTCACCCCCACCTCATGAACTATCCCTCACCTATTGGAGGGGATGATTTTAATGCAGGAAAGAGAGCAGGAGAAACATCTAATTATTCTTTGTCAGTTGCTCATGGATCATATAAGTCCTTCAAGACAATTTCCAGGTTAAGCATTTTATCCAAGATGTGTTCAGGTCTCTTCTGCTATCACATCTGTGGAAACATCTAAACTGGAAACTTCTTTAATGGAAAACAACATCTTGCAGAAATACAAAAACACAACAGATATAATCAGAAAATAAATGGTTAAAAGTATCATCAGTTTCATCAAAGATGAAATAATACTAAAGATGAAATGTTCTATTACAATCTCTTATCAAACACACTCAGTTTACCAAAACAGTTTGATATTTTTAGAACATGGAGAAACTTCACCATCACCACATAAAACAACTTTTGGTCAGCAGTTGCAATAGTTGATGATAATAGTGAAGCCGCTCATCATGTTTAGTTTTAAGTACAGAAGCTTTAATGTCCCCCAGAAAAGTAATGACCAGAAAAGCCAGATGAGTGCCCCTTGCTTTATTTTGGGTCTGCTTCTGTCTCCTGTCTAAAGGAGATGCAGTTACCCTCATATATTCTCCAGGCTAATGGAACTGTACTTTCTTCTCTCTGGTTTTCTTTTTATGTATT
The DNA here is from genome assembly GCF_027474105.1 of Poeciliopsis prolifica. Taxonomy (NCBI): domain Eukaryota; kingdom Metazoa; phylum Chordata; class Actinopteri; order Cyprinodontiformes; family Poeciliidae; genus Poeciliopsis; species Poeciliopsis prolifica. Next base: position 315,247 of record NW_026562435.1, on the reverse strand, counting down.
GTTCTTTAATTCTGTCATGTCTGTCTGTCACTTTCTCAATTTTTGCTTTGTCTCCTGTATTTCCAAGTAGACATCTAACTTTATACGCATTACATCTGGTTTCTGTGGAAGCGAGTCAGCTAACTTTATACTTTCTTCTCTCTTTTCTCTCTGTGTTTTGTTGTCCTGTACTCATCCCTGAAGCCCCAACTCCTGACAGCAAGGCTATGACCTCTGCAACTTCTCCATTTCACAAGGAGTATGTCATGTTGGGGCAGCCTAGAGTTAGAGGTATGTCCCCCCTGGGTACAATACTGGCTATGGGCATGTTAAAGTTGGACTGTTAGGATTCAAGTTGGTGTGAGTGCTCCTCCGAATAGACAATCTTCGTGGGAGCGTTCCGGCAGGCTGACGCACCTGAAGCGGATTTCTGAAATCGGCTGCAGGATTCTTAAGAAGCGGTGGAGCAGCCATTCATCGCTCGATGGTCCCACTTGTTGATTTTGGATGTTCTGCCTGGAACCAGCTAAGTTGCCACGCCCACCCGAACACTGACACCGATCGCCCTCCGGACTAGACGCTCTCGTCTGCCGCCTGAGCCCGCAACCTTCTCGGAGCCTTTGCACCAACGGATCCTACCTCCTCCTCGGCAATCCTCCATCAGATGATCTGTAAGCCCTTCCCTCCACTTCCCTGTCAAGATCCTCTCACTCCCGCTCCTACTAACCTCTCCCCTCTCCAAGCAGTACCTGAGCCGCCCAGCCGCTCCCGAAACCAGAGGACAACTTAGGCTCAACATATTCCATAATAACTGTAAATAAATCTTTGAACCAAAAACCTTCCGGTCTGATGTCTAAACCTGCATGTGGGTAAAGAAACTCAAATCCAGCATGACAGAACCATCGAGCCATGTTGACCCAGCAGGTTCTCACACAAGACCCGGTTTAAGTTCAGCAGAACTCCTAGCCCGCCATGACGCTATGCTTCGCACTTTATTAGACCAGCAGAGTTTCCAGGGCCAGCTGATGGATCAGTTGAGAACCACAGTCTCGGAACTATCACACAGGCTGGAGCAAAACCCTCAGCCTCAAATTACAGCCGGAGCAGCGGCCCCAGTCCTTCCTCCGGGGGTGGAGCAGATAGCGGTAGCGGCTTCAGGTGGGTCGCTCCGAGCTCGTGAGATTTCACCCCCGACACCAGAACATTATTCGGGAGAGATTGGAAAGTGTGGAGGATTCATTCTGCAGTGTTCTATTGTATTTTGCAGAGCTCCAGGCTCATTTCCGGATGACCCCGCCAAGATAGCTTACATGATCGGACTTTTGAAGGGAAGAGCCCTGAGATGGGCAGAAGCTAAATTTAGCCTCTCATCTCTTTCACAAACACCTTTTGCTACCTTCTTGAACGAGTTAAAGCAAACTTTTGGTTATGCAGAGTCCAGTTCAGAAATCTCGCATCAGCTTTGGAACCTGAAGCAGGGGTCCCGTTCTGTAGCTGAATTTGCCATTGATTTTCGCACTCTAGCAGCCACGTCTGGTTGGAATGACGAAGCTCTCAAAGGGGCTTTCATGCAGGCTCTCAATGAGACTCTCAAAGATGAACTGGCATGCAGGGATGAACCAGCCAGTTTGGAGAACTTGATAGCTTTGGCTATTAAGGTCGATAATAGACTTAGAGGAAGGTCCCGAGAGAAGAGAGCATTTAAACCTGTGCCTTTTTCAGACAAACTCGCACCAGAGGTTGCTATGGAAACCATCCCGAACACGCCTTCTTCCGAGGAGCCCATGCAGATCGGCCGCACCAGAATTTCCCCCACAGAACGACAACGACGACTAGAAGCTCGTGCCTGCTTCTATTGCGGTCTTACTCGCCACTTCGTCGCCGTATGCCCGGCTCGGTTAAAAGGCGGAGCCCACCAGTGATAACGGGAGTCCTGGTGGGTGGCTGTTCCAGTTTGATCTCCCGACTTTCTCTTTCTGCATCCCTTTTCATCAACCAAAGGTCAGTTAACGTATCGGCTCTAATTGATTCTGGATGTGAGCAGAACCTGATCGATGAAAATTTGGTAAAGAAACTAAATATTCCTACAATTTCTCTCCCCGTCCCGGTCCAAGTTTCCGCCCTGGATGGAGGAGTCTTGCCCGTCATTTCACAACAGACTAAACCCATTGAACTTCTGGTTTCAGGAAATCATCGTGAGATTTTGATCTTCTATGTGTTTCCCTCTCCGCAGACCCCTCTGGTGCTGGGTTTCCCTTGGCTGAGACAGCACAATCCTCACCTTAATTGGAATGAGGGGAGAGTGGAATCATGGAGCAGAACCTGCCACTCAACCTGTCTACAGGCCGCCCAGACGACTCCACAATTGGACATCACCCGGGAGGATGAGGAGGACATTCTGGACCTGTCCAAGATTCCCCCTGAATATCATGATTTGAAAATGGTTTTTCAGAAAAATAAAGCACTGTCACTTCCCCCCCACCGCCCCTATGACTGTGCTATTGATCTCCTTCCCGGTGCTCCGTTGCCCTCCAGTCGACTTTATAACATTTCTAAGCCAGAGAGGGAGAGCATGCTAAAATATATTAACGAGTCCCGCGCTGCAGGCATTATTCGCCCCTCCACGTCTCCGCTGGGGGCGGGATTTTTTTTTGTCTAAGAAAGACGGCTCTCTCAGACCATGTATTGATTATAAGTGTCTTAATCAGATCACGGTTAAAAATAAGTATCCCCTTCCCCTCTCACATCAGCTTTTGAACCGGTACAGGGTGCCACCGTGTTTACTAAATTGGACCTACGAAACGCTTACCATCTGGTGCGCATCCGTGAAGGTGATGAATGGAAAACGGCGTTCAAAACCCCGCTGGGCCATTTCGAATATCTGGTCATGCCTTTCGGTCTGACGAATGCCCCGGCCGTTTTCCAGTCCCTTATCAATGACGTGTTGCGTGATTTTCTGGATCAATTTGTGTTTGTTTACCTGGACGACATCCTGATTTTTTCTGAGACCCTGGCGGAACATAAACGGCATGTAAGGTTGGTCCTACAGCGTCTGTTAGAAAATAGTTTGTATGTTAAAGCGGAAAAATGCGAGTTTCATGTGCCTTCCATCTCGTTCCTGGGTTCATTTTGGAGAGTGGGCAGGTGAAGCCGGATCCCGGAGAATTCGCGCAGTTTGGATTGGCCGACCCCATCTTCTCGCAAGCAACTACAACGTTTTTTGGGGTTTGCTAATTTTTATCGAAGGTTTGTCCGTAATTACAGTCAGACTGCGGCCCCCATGACCAGTCTTACGTCCACCAAGGTCCAGTTCTCCTGGACTCCGGAAGCTGACGCAGCGTTTTCAGCTCTGAAAAAGAAATTCGCTAATGCCCCGGTCCTGATCCAGCCAGGACCCCACTAGGCAATTCACATTGGAAGTGGATGCTTCCGATTCAGGGGGGGGGGCGGTGTTATCTCAAACCTCGCCTTCTGATCACAAGATGCATCCGTGCGCTTTTTTTTCTCGCCGACTTTCTCCTTCAGAAGAAACTATGACGTGGGGGACCGGGAGTTGTTGGCGATTAAAATGGCTTTTGAAGAGTGGCGCCACTGGTTGGAGGGGGCTGAGCTTCCGATTGTGGTTTGGACCGATCACAAAAATTTATCCTATCTGCAGACGGCTAAACGGTTGAATCCGCGACAGTCAAGATGGTCTCTTTTTTTTTCCAGATTCAACTTTATCATTTCATATAGACCAGGTTCTAAGAATGTGAAACCAGATGCTCTCTCCCGACAATTCTCCTCTGATGAGGACCCTATTGTGGACACCATAGTTCCTCGCTCATGCATCATGGGGGGTTTCCTGGGACATCTCTGACCAGGTCCTCAAAGCTCAGCAGTCGGATCCTGATCCAGGTACTGGTCCTCCGGGTCGAATTTACGCTCCTTCTTCTGTTCGCTCCCGTCTGATCCATTGGGCTCACGCTTCCCGTTTTTCTGGTCACCCGGGCGCCAGTCGGACCGCGGCATTAATCAGGCGCTCCTTTTGGTGGCCGTCCCTTCATAAGGATGTGAAAGAGTATGTTTCGGCCTGCCCCTCCTGCGCTAAGAACAAGTCCAGCCATCAACTTCCCAGTGGGCTTTTGCAGCCCTTACCCGTTCCGGGACGTCCTTGGTCCCATATTGCTCTGATTTTGTCACCGGCCTGCCCCCTTCTAAGGGGTTCACAGTCATACTTACCATCGTGGACCGTTTTTCCAAGGCCTGTCACCTTGTGCCCCTTAAAAAATTGCCGTCTGCTGCGGAAACTGCTCTTTTGCTTATTAAGCATGTTTTTAGGCTCCATGGGATTCCTAGGGAAATTCTATCTGACAGGGGACCCCAGTTTATCTCGAAGGTATGGAAAGACTTTTGTGGCGCGCTTGGGGCCAAGGTATCTTTATCTTCTGGGTTTCATCCTCAGACCAATGGGCAAACGGAGCGCATGAATCAGGAGATGGAATCTACACTTCGCTGCCTGTGCTCCTCCAACCCCTCCTCATGGTCCTCCCAGCTGCCCTGGGTTGAGTATGCACATAACAGCCACGTTTCTTCCGCTTCTGGTTTGTCCCCATTTGAATGTTCACTAGGTTATCAGCCTCCTCTCCTCCCATCAGACGAATCCCGGAATGCCGTCACGTCAGCTCAACACCACATTCGGAAGTGCCAGCGCATTTGGAGGGATGCTACTGCAACATTGAATCGCACCGCTGCCCAGATCGCCGCTTTGCGGACAGGAAGAGACGTCAAGCTCCTGTTTACAGGCCGGGTCAGAGGGTTTGGCTGTCGGCCAAAGACATTCCCCTAAAAGCTGCATCTAAGAAATTATCTCCTAAGTATTTAGGTCCGTTTGAGATCCAGGCTATTGTGAACCCCGCTGCGGTCAGACTCAGGCTCCCACCTTCTCTCAGGGTTCATCCCGTGTTCATGTTTCCCTACTGAAGCCTGTGAGGTCTAGCCCGCTTTGCCCTCCAGTTGGCTCCCCTCCTCCCGTCCGCTATATTGATGGGGGTCCGGCCTATACTATTAATAAAATCCTTGACGTACGTCGGAGGGGCAGGGGTTTTCAATATCTGGTGGATTGGAAAGGTTACGGCCCGGAGGAACGCTCCTGGGTTTCCAGGTCTTTTATTCTGGACAAGTCGGTTCTGAGGAGGTTTCATGCCACCAGAGCTTCGGGTTCCTCGGGACCGGGTGGCGGTCATTGAGGGAGGGGTAATGTTAGGATTCAAGTTGGTGTGAGTGCTCCTCCGAATAGACAATCTTCGTGGGAGCGTTCCGGCAGGCTGACGCACCTGAAGCGGATTTCTGAAATCGGCTGCAGGATTCTTAAGAAGCGGTGGAGCAGCCATTCATCGCTCGATGGTCCCACTTGTTGATTTTGGATGTTCTGCCTGGAACCAGCTAAGTTGCCACGCCCACCCGAACACTGACACCGATCGCCCTCCGGACTAGACGCTCTCGTCTGCCGCCTGAGCCCGCAACCTTCTCGGAGCCTTTGCACCAACGGATCCTACCTCCTCCTCGGCAATCCTCCATCAGATGATCTGTAAGCCCTTCCCTCCACTTCCCTGTCAAGATCCTCTCACTCCCGCTCCTACTAACCTCTCCCCTCTCCAAGCAGTACCTGAGCCGCCCAGCGCTCCCGAAACCAGAGGACAACTTAGGCAACATATTCCATAATAACTGTAAATAAATCTTTGAACCAAAAACCTTCCGGTCTGATGTCTAAACCTGCATGTGGGTAAAGAAACTCAAATCCAGCATGACATGGACATTGCCTGCATAATAAATAAGGTATGCCTTGCACTGCAAGATGATGCTGCCATAATTGACAATATCTTTTGATTGCTGTCCCTTAAATATATTGATTTGTTTTGATATAGTTTATAGTTAAGTTTTGCTTTTATATTTGAGAGACAAAATCAATGAGGAGTGCTGGTTGTGAAAGGTCTACATTTTATTGCATCATCATATGCTATTTTGATTCAGTGTAATTTACGACAAGGTTTTAGTTAATATGTTTGGCTCATGTGTTTTGTTTTGTTGTTGTTTTTTCCTAATCATGCTCTAACATTGTCAGCTGAAAATTTGAGACATAATTTTAAGATATTCTACCACATTTTAGAAAACTAAACTGCCCCAGAACATTTATTGTATTAATCCTAGGCCAAATTAACCCAAAAGTGTTGACAGTTGAATTCAAATCAGTGTTATTCTATAGGGCTAATTTACAACATATATCATAACATATACTATCTTGAGGCAATTTGCAAAAAGAAAACATGCCCATTTAATCAGATTGTTTCAGATCTGTCAACTTTACATATTGAATTTATCACAAAATCATTCAATCTTGGGGGAAAAAAACAACAGCATTTTCAAGGAATAGTTTTTAAAGACATAATTTTTCCCCACAAAATGACAGATTTAAATTAATTTTATTCAACATCATGTGATTTCTGATTGAAAGTCTTCATAGTATTCTGGGCTTGGAGTTATTCAGCCAGAGTCCTGAATATAATCCATTAGAGAATCTACACAGGGACATTAAGATTATGTAAAGGTTTTAATTGCCCTAATGGTAATAAAGATTTTTCCAGTGATTACAGAGATGGGCAAACAGAGCTTTTGACAACCTAATTTCTTTCTAACCATAAAAAGCTGATCTGTTTCTAAATTGGTATTTATCTTATGAGAAATGCTCACATATCCAACCAGAAGAAATTTTATGAAGTAAAAGAAAATAATTTAGAATTTAAGTCATCAGAGGTATGAGTCATATTGGCATGAACCATGAATAAAAGTCTTTTTCCAGATTTATAAATCACAAATTCATATGGGACAGAAATATAATTATGCTCACAGTGTGAAGCTTGAGTGGAGCTATAAGGTTTTTGACACAGTAATGGGCAAACAGTTGGAATGCACCATAGCACAAACATCACAGTGTGGTGCATGCTTGTCATTAGTGATTACCCGTCATGCTCAAGAGTAAGAAATTTTTATTTTTACTTTTTTGAAAGTAACACAAGAGAAAATGAGTATTATGCTGTCAAAATCTTCCCACAACAAAGCAGAGCAAAGTTGGTTGACAATGATGTCACCTTTGTGCGTTGTGATTCATTGGCTCATTTCATTCAGCAGTATGAAAAATATTTTCAGTGTCTAAAGTTTACGGCAGCACCAGAACCTGCTGCGCAGAGCCGTGAAATATTCTTTAGTATTTAATTTTTGTCTGCAACAGTAGTTGTTTGTTCTGCATTGCAAAGAAACACTTTTCTTCCATCTTGCATCCATGCTGAGCGGATGCAGTTATGCATCCGCTCAGCATGGATGCAGTCATGTGATAGTTTTAGTATTAGTAACACATTAGATATCTAAAAAAATATTAAAATGTTTTAAATGACAACACACAGCAAACAAAAGGCAAATACATAGATTATTACCCTAGCATTAAGTTAGCATGTAACTTTTAATCTTTACATACTTTTGATGGGGTGAGTTCAATAGTACCTGGGATTTTTTTCTAAAGCAATTGCATGCTATAAGAGGAGCGAGTCATGTTTGGAGAATTTCACTTCAGAGTCTTACTGTGTTTTTCAGAGTGGAAAGAAAGAGATCATGGGGATAAAACACCAAATGGAGAAATGTTATATTGACTAGAGGATTAAGAGATGGAGCTGCCTGGACACTCCCATACATTTATCAGCTCACCAGCTGGAGCAAAGAGAAGAGTGAAGGTAGACTAGAGGAAAAGAGGCCATTTCTGCTGCTTTAAAAACCCATGGTCAATATTTTCAAACTCCTGTCATGGTGCAGTCTTTTTTGTTTGTTTTGATAAAAAGAAAAATCTGAAAAAGAAAGTGAAAAACTGAGCATCTGGTGAGAGAAATAATAGCCACCATTTATGAATAGGGACTTTTATTTAAATAGATTGAATCTTTGTTCTGTTACTTAGCCTTCAAATAATTTTTATAGAAGTTTCACATAACTTATAAGTTGATGTAGACATAGTTTGTTTTAGCCACATAAATGATCATGCTTAGCAGCAAACAACTTATCGCCAAGTACAGTTTAGAGTAGCTCATTGATAAATCAACCATTCATCTGTTTTAAAAAACTTCAGAAACATACAGAGCCAACCACGAGAAAAAAGTCATTTAAAGTTAAAGCTCAGTTTTACACATATACAAACATTCTAGCATAAATGTTTCATTGTTGACCTGAACCATTCAAGATTGCTGTTAAGCTAAGTTTGTAGCAGCTCCCCAAAGCTTTCTGACAAACAATGTATTACCAAGACACATTAAAATGTACCTTTATTTTTGCTTTTTTCTATTCTTCCTCTTTCTTTTCTCTCTCAGTGAGGGTAGGTCCTTTTTACAAACATTGTTTTTCTAACTTGCCTTCCACCGGCGTTTTTTTTCTCATTCAAATATTCTCTGGTTATCAATGTGTAATAGTTCAAAGCCGATACACACTACTTACACACAAAGATCCTCATCAGACTTTCCTATTTTACAGTACATCCACACACTGTTAGTGCATTTAATTTCAGAGTGCAGGCAATTTCAAGTCTAACATCGTCCTAGGACACACAACACACACATTAAAGATGTCAAAGGAAATTAGATTGACTTATGTTAATTTATTTTAAGATTTCTACTGCAACCCTAATTTGATGTTTTCAATTCGCACTTCCACTTCTGATGGCCACAAGCAACAATAAAGAAGTTCAGCTGTGAACTCAATAACTAATTTAATTGGTACCATTCATTTTAAATCATCCAGTTGTGTCTTATTAGATGTGGCTGTTTTGGGGTGTGAGGAGACTGCTTCCTTATTAATTAAAAAGAGGGTTCTGGTTGGTGAACTTTATGTCATAGTTGTTGTCATTGTTGTAAAGAGAGGTTTGTAATGTTTCCTCCACTTATTGTGACTGTAGTTGTAAGTTAGTTGGAATAACAAATTAACAAAAATGTAGAAAATAAAGCTGTCCCTGACAGCTAAAACCTAAACCTTTGACTGTTTGCAGCAATTTTATCATCAGTAAAAATCAAAATGTATCTAAATAAAATTACTAAATAAAAATGGCTTTTCAACAAAGATTTTTAACTGATTAGTTTTAATTCATCCTTAGAGCCACACATATCTTAAGAGTACTTGGTTATCAATGAGTTTTGGTAAAAGTCTACATCCCTCCAGATCAACCAAAGCCTGTAGCCATTTTCAGATCTTTGAAGCTTCTCAGCAGTTTCATTACTCTCGATATACAGTTAGGTTATAGTGGAAAGTTCAAGATGAGTGCTGTGAAGCTTTTGGATTTTTTTTTTGTGATGAAATAATTGAGAAATGATTTTTTAAAATATTTTTTTTCTATGAGTTGTCAATGCATGAGTAATTTGCTTAAAGTAATGTAGTTTATTCAGTTTAATATTAAAATAAACATCAGCTACAGTTATTATTGTGATGTCACTTGTTGTCTATAATGTTTAATTCCTGTTTCTTGGCCTTTCTTTGGAAAGGGTTGTGATTTTGTGAAGCAGGGAATTGCACTCAGTGTCATTTTCAGAGGTTTTGTGTCAATGCCTTCAGTAGTTCTTGGTGCAGCACGGCTACAGACGAGGGAGGGTACAAGTTTTTCAATCATTTTGGGTCCTGTCACACATGCATTATGAAACTGAACAGCATCATCTGAAAATGAAACAAATGTTGCAATTTTGGTCCCCAATCGAACTAAGTCTACCAGACAATCAGGTGTGAAAACACCTTTAAATAAATTTAACCTGTTGTGCTTTTATTTGGAATTGTCTTTCTTCCACTTCTGAGGAGCAGATCAGCAGCTTAGCCTGTTGAGGGGATCAGCAGTCAAACCCTGAGCGGTTTCCAAACCTGCTTCAGGAAGATTGAACGCACGTTTGCTACACATTTCCTCATTGCAAAGAAGCTATTTAAACTGTCTTTAAACATATGCATGTGGAGAGTCACATGCATATGGTAAATGCAAAATCATCATAGGATACCAAAGACATTGTATGTCACTTAGAGTGGAAGGTGATGTTCACTAAGATTATCGTAGAGGATCTCTTTCATCTCATCATATTTGTGTGACAGAAATTTGTTAAATTCTCACTGCTTTCATTCCAGCATTTCAACTAAAGCTAATTACCATTTCATTAGAAAGACAATTTTCTCAGGTCTGTAATGAATTTTTAAATAAATATGGTAGTTTTGCAGTTGAGTTGTTGAGTTAATTTTTCCTCTCAGAATGTGTCTGGAGGGTGGCTAGTCTCTGACCACATAATGAGTCGCTGGTTTCATGAATCAGACATTAATTACACACAGTGCACATTTATTAACAGTGCTGTGCAAATTGCTGGTATACTATATGCACATAAATCCAGCTCAGGGCAATATCAGAATGCTGTTGCATAACCTCAACATGTCGATCCATCGTTTGCCCTCCAACATATCATTTCCTGTTCTCCTTTTAGTGAAGTATCGGTGTTCGTTTTGTATTTCTCAAAACTTTTAGAGTCATTTGAGTACATAAAGGAATAGTTAGCAGATTGATTGAACAACACCAGCTGAAAATTGCTTGCATGTGTTGAGAGTTACACACTCACAGCCCCAACTCACTACCATGCAACTGTCTTTTTAGTAATGTGCAGGACAGAAACACAAAATCTCAAGTAATCAAGCCTCTCTTTTGTGGAACAGACAATATTCTCCATAACTAGGTAAGCAGTTTTGTGCCAATTCTTGCTTGATGTCTTTTTGGAATAGTAAATTTTTTTTTCTCTCCCGTCCCAGGGGGCTTTTATGACAGTCGGCTGACAGGAGGGGGGAAGGAGAGGAGGGAAGACATGCGGCAGGTATCGTCAGGTCCGGGAGTCAAACCCGCGACGGCCGCCTCGAGCACTAAAGGTCACGCTATCTCCTATGCCACCACAGCACGCCCCATCAATAATTTCTTTGCTGGGAAAAGAAGAGAAATAAATTCAAGGGAATAATATAAAACTAGAACATTTCCGAAAAAATTTAAGTGTGTCCGTCGGTTGGAACCCAGGGTTCTGATGCTAAAGATTAGCATTAATGCTAAAGTAAAGTACAATATATTCAGTAGGATGTGGAGAGTCACAAGCATGTTGAGTAATATGAACTTATTTCATTCAGCATGTTAAAATTAGAGTATAAGTTAAAATTTGCCAAAATGCTAATGTTAGCTTAAATGCTGCCGGTGGCATGTGGGGTATAACTACCATGTTGCCTCACATTGACTTCCTCTATTCAGTGTGATAAACAAGGTTAATAAATAAACAAAATAGCTAAAAAGCTTATTTTAGGAAAAAGGTTAATGCTAATGTGGGCAGCACATTGACCCACACTAGTGGAGGCAGTGCACTGCTTATGTTAACGCACTCCCTTCTGCTAACTTCATGGCACTTAGTCACCAAAAAAAGTGTTCATCTTTTAGCAACAGATTAGCTACAAATATTGTTATTGTTCAAAAACACAAGATTTCCTGTTTTTTGGGGTTTTCTTTAATACTACTCATCTTACATTACTTACTACTTGCCACAGTTGACTATACTGTGGAAGGTTGGAGTTGTCCTAGCTGGATTGTGCGGTTGGTGAATTTAGAATTTGTATTTGTAAAGGATCAGTGACGTTCAGTTTGGATGACTGTGACCTGAATGTTAGGTTGCATTTGAATTGGACGCGTATGGGAAATGCAAGTGGCCTGGGTCGCATTCGAAAAGAATCCAACCTATGTTGTTCAGACTGTCATGAAAAGATCAGATACAGGTCACATTACGTAAGAAATCGGAATTGGGTCACTTCAGCCTGCAGTGTGAACGCAGCCTAATACCAAAGCTGACAGTGATGGGGAAATTGATTTGATCTCAGAAACAATGAAAAATACATTTTCACTATGGACTGACATCATGAAGACCAGGTAACACTTAAAGCTTCCGGGGAGCATTGCAGGTTAAATGGCTGAGATTAGCCAAGAATAAAACAAACAGTTGCTGTAACTGAAACTAAAAGATTAGCTCCAAGACTTCATTGACTCATTGTCCTGTGTAAATAATCATTTTAATTCAATAACTGAACAATCAATAATATTCAGTTACTAAATATTCAGTAATGTTGAATATTCAGTAATATTGAATATTTCTTTTATATATAAATAAATTTTCGTAACTGAATGAACATTATAGTTTTTTTTTTGTTTTTTTTTTCTTTTTGCCACAGTTGACTATAGTGTGGAAGGTTGGAGTTGTCCTAGCTGGATTTGTTTTTTATGTAATAACAATATTCACTCTCAATACACCAAAAAAAACTGCTGATAATTAATTATTAGTAGGGTAATAAAGAGCACTGCGTAAAGTACACTCATTCCGCACTTTCCGCTTTGTATTTGCGCTCCTCATCCTCGTCCTCATCCTTTTCTAGTACAATGGCGATTATATCAAAACTATTCATTAGAAGGAGGTCTTCATAATAATGTCTAAGCTGTCCTTATTTGGATACAGAACAGTTAGTTAAGATCCATGTGATCACTGAGAATGCATTTCAATGCCTGCTCTGAATGGTGTATTTAGAACAGGATGCTTGAAATCCCATAGCTGATGCTGGTGTCAGGGCTGACAATGTGTATTTTGTCTGTTAGTATGTTCATCCGGCATAATGGAAACAGTGTACAATGACTAATTACACTCATATGTGTTTCAGTCCTTATGGTGCTGATGATGTGAATTTCATCACATATCATCAAAAGCACAATAAATGAAATGTGCTTTTGAAAATAATTGAATCTCATCAAATAGTCAGTAAAGCTTCATCCTTGTTTGGAGAAGCAAGCTGCATAAAGACAGGTTAAACCAGGTTAAACCAAAATGGTTTACTATGCAAAACATTCATATTTGCCAAGTTAAGGTAAAATATGATGCTACAAATAATAATAAATAAATTATCTACCAAGCAATCCAGACCTTGCTTGACAGAAGCTGAAGGAACCGGCTCTTCTTTAGGAGCCGACTCTCTGAAAAGAGCTGAAATTCACATCACTAGTTAGAAACATGATTGATTACCTGCTGATAAGTGTCTATGGTACATAAACCTGTCTCAAATTTTTTGTTAAATTATAGCAGTTCTCACTACTTCTAGCTTCACCTTCTCTGCATGAAATGTAGACTATTGCTTCAGATTTGTAGTGCTCATGTTTTACACATACACCTTTCCCCAAATGAAGATGTCATGAAAGAATTTTGTGTTACGAGGTTTTGAGCCTTTGATGAACACATTGTGTCCCTCTGCTGATAAAAAACATGCAGGCCGACTTTCCTCAGAAGGCTGATCTCTGTCAATGTGTCTCCTTTTCATCTACCAGGAAAGCCAAGCCAAGAATAAAAAAAAATAACGTCGACAGCTACTCCTGCCAAGTGTCTGAGAGGATATGCATTGATATATGCCTGAGAACAATTTTCAAACAGCTAATCTGATAAACCCTATGTAAGAGGGATTAAAATCTAATTTGGGCTTTTTCTCAGGCCTTAAATGTGCGATTTCCACAGACAAATTAAGAAGACGACATCCTGTGGAAAAAGATTCAAAGGTGCTAAAAGCTCATATTTAGGGCAAGATCAGAGCAATCTGACACTGACACTGGTTGCACATAGGAGCAGATAACAGGCATTTCCAGACAAAGGTGAATCCATTTTTGGAGCAGGTTATACTTCTTACTGGAAAAAATCTTAAATCTATTTGGATTTGATGATCTTGTTTTCAGAGTTACACAATGTCTCCATCAGACTTTTCACAATCATTCTTTAGATTTTTTGCATCTGTGGATAAGGTGCTGTTAAGCTCAGTACAAAGCTTGAGAATTTGGGTACTTAAATTTGTTTTCATGATTAGCTTTGATGTAACGTCAATAGTTTTCACCTGCATGTTTGGTACAAATAGGCAGATCATAAATATGATGTGGAGAGGAGGTTTGTTCTGATAATCTGTTTCCAGTTTCCCAAAGTCCCCCACTTACTGGTGTTTGTTTCCTCCAGTCTGTGTTAGATGAGCTCTTGTGTGTGCTGTAGCGCAGGTTATTTTCTTGAATTCTGGCGCTCTAAGCAGTTCAGGGTTACAATATATTTACTTTTTGTGTCCTTGATTTGCTAGTTAAAGTGGTTCCTTTATCAAAGTGAAAATGAATATGACAGAAACATGTTAAACTACACTATATGATTCTTGTGGTCTAAGTTTGAGAGCATTTGTTATTTTTTTACCAAAGAATTATGGTGAAGGGATGGACATGCTTACTGCATGGATGGTTTGATAGACAGACAGATATTTCACGAACATTAAAATATGCACCATTTCAGAAAACTGAGAAAACTTCAGGACACTTTTCAATGCTGTTTCTGATGTCATCATAATATTTTGTTTTATTATTTTAAACCAGAAGAACATTTGATATATGTAAAGGTGAAAGTCTATTCACTGTATCTAGCAAGACTGTCTTATTTCAAAGATATATGCTTAAAATTAAAATTTGCATGACTCTGCAAATTGAAAATGTCACCTGTAAAATGGGCAAAATCATAAAAACTGTGACTGATGTTGCTAGACTAGGCTTGTTGCAGGTTTTAAAATGCAGATACTTTCTCCCTTAGTTGACTAAGCTTGGGTTTCAGTAGTTTTTGCACAGTGTTTGTATACAGAACACCATCTTTAAAATCAGCTGTGAGGTATAAATGAAAACACAGAAATAAATTTAATGCACTGCGACCTTTAGGATGACAAAACTTACTTTCTACATCTTAAACCATTGAACACCCTTCCAAATTGTAAAAGTCTGCCAGATGATGTGAAAATGGTTGTGTTGAATATTAAAAACTGTTAGACACACACCAAAATACTTCTGCAGCCAATGGTAGTCCTACAAGCTATAGACGTTTATATTCAGTGGGGCTGAATATAAACGTCCCCTCATTGTGTTGATCTATCACATAAAAATGCCAAACATTTTTGTTGTCTTATCACAAAATGTGACAAAAAGGAAGGGCTAGAAATGCCCTTCACATTCTGTGGTCAGACTGAAGCTGACCACAGAATGTTGGTCCAACCTGTTCTTTGTTTAACTGGTAGAGTTCTTCTGAAAAGCCTCATCCAAAACGTACAATTCCTTTAGTCTTTAATTTTGCTCATCTCAGCAATGCACCCAGTCTGAGTATAACAAAAAAGAAAAAGTGAGATAACCTCTTAAATTTAGTTAAGCACCATTTAAAATCTATCACTGAATCACACAGTGAGGAAAAATATGCAGCATATTATATTGTTATCATACACACATCTTCTCACCATTATTGTGAAAACCAAAATCATAATTGAGGTACAAAATAATAGTTGGGTTTCTAAGTGTGGCTATTTTCTACAGCTGGAATATCTCTCCCCCATACATACACTTATACTGAAAGCTCTGGATCCCTGCTCTGCTTTGCTTAAATGTTTTCTCATGTGTATTTAACTGTGTGTCTATTTCTTTATCCTGTATAAAATAATTCCATACACTGATTTACCTGAGAATAAATATGATGCCATATGGAAAGGATTAAGCACTGCAATAGGTCAAGATGACATTATTGAATATTGTCATCTTGGCAATGATTCAGCACCTAGTTTAACATTCTGGTTCTCATTCAGTCCTTCATTTGTTTGGGGGTGGAGATTGAATCAGGGTTGGGATTACAGACAGTAACCTCCACCCTCACTGCAATGAACTTCTCCATCCAGATAACACTTTCAGATTGTCAATGAGATACTAAAATACACAAAGATTGTACATTAGAGAGAATGTTTGATTTTGAAAAAACAAAGTAAACATGAACTCCATGCATGGAAACCTTTTTACATGTTATGTTCTGTGGTCATTTGGTTTTTGTCTTAGATGCATAATCCCAAAGCTGGAAGCAGGATGTACGGTAGCTCCTACTGGCCAAACAGAACAGTTTCATTGGGCCTCACTCCAAAGTCTTGGTTCTTAAATATATGGTTAACCTAAACGGTGGTATTGCTGGATCATTTTATTGGTTATTTGTGCCTTTTCAGTATGTCATATTCATAGTTTGTTCTCATTACTCTTTTAATCTCATTTCACTTTTTAGTTTGTTTGTAGTTCAGTGATGAGATGGACTAAAGTGTTTTAACCGGAGGTTGGGGTATTTTGTTAGTAAGTTCTTACATTTTGGAGTGAAGTTACTTGTTTATTCTGTTTATGTGTGCAGTTCACACCTTCATTTATTGTTCTGTATTTGAAAAGCCTCTCTATCCTTGTATTCCTAAAGAAATAATTCAGACTAAATACCATTTGGTTATTGTTTTATGCTAATCAAATGGTGTCAATTCAGTGCCCTGACTTTCATCTGAATTACTAATTTTAATAATTTCTTATGAACTTGATATTTATTCATAAACACGCTAAACCTACTGTTGCACAACTATTTCTATACATCTTGTGATTAGACACATTTCACCACCTTAGCCATTGAAACCTTAAATAGTTGTTGAATGTGGCCCATACAGAACAAAGGAAAAGGCCAATTACACACCAGCAAAAAAACCTTACATGCACCTCTATGTGAGCTTTTTACACTCCATTTTCTTAATGAAACTGATTATTTAATATGGTAAGGCAGTGCAGCAATCCACAATGTGGAACACATACAAAAAAAACACAAAGAAAAACATTTTTAATCTTTCCCTCTTTAGTAGTTAAGAAAAAAAATCCGATTTTTTGGTTGCAGTTTGTATTATTTGCACTGACATTTCACCAAGATAAGCAAATTTTAAAAAAAGTGTATTCAAGAATGTAACTCTAGCAATTAATTAAAACTCTTTTTTATATATATTATTGAATTTTGGATGATTATAAAGTGATTTCCACATATTTCAGGTTCCTTTTTTGACACAAGTGAAGGTCGGAATGAAACTACTTTCGATGGAATGTGCCCAACAAGGTACACTTTGCTGCAAAAGAAACATTTGGGGATAATGACAGAATAATGATCCAAAAACACCTCAAGGCTATGCAAGTGTTATCTGACCCAGGAGAAGAGTGATGGCTGCCTGCTACCATCACCCAGCCGAAACCCAATTGAGATAAGTTGAGATAAATTGCACTGCAGAGTGCCAGAAAGGCAGCTCTGTTCCTCAATATATTTAAGAAGTCTATTTGAAAGGAATTCTGGGTAACCATTTACTGAACAGAGCTAACATAGTTCTCAGAGGCTGGAAATAAATAACAAAAACACTTTTACACTCAAAACTGTAAGTCTCAACCCCATGTTAACTGTATTTGCCGTTTGTGCTTACGTTGTGTGTCTTATCAGAGTTCTCAGTTTTATTTCTTTTGAAAAATATTTAAAATAGAAACATTTTTTTTTCCTACTCTTGTGTTCTGTTCATAATTTTAATCAAGAACATTATGTTGTCAAAAAGCATCCAAATAATAAAGCTTGCTTTGGACTACAGACATTTCACTCTACATGGATGCTGAGGCATGTGTCTGCAGCTATAGTTTATTATCCAACAGTTCATATGATTTCTTAACAAAAAGACCGGCAACATTTAATTGGCCACCTTTATCACCATATTCAATTTTATCATCAACTCCTTTTTAGCAAATAGTTTATTAAACTGCTTGCTCTGCTAACAATGTCAGTAGGAACACATGTATAAGAATTTACAGTGCTTTTAGAGGTTACCACTGTCACCTAAATGGGGTTTTCTGCAAAAACAAACAAACAAACAAAAAAAAAAAACAGTAGGTAACCAAGAGACAGAACAGTGAAAGACAAACACCAGTGACATCCAGGTCTTGTCAGTCTCAGTGTGGTCCGAAAAGAACATCTCACTGTGTCATGGATAATTCTTGCTCGGGATGACATTTCTAAATCAGCCTTGTGAATGTTACTAAAACACAGTTATAGATTACTAAAAAACTTTTTAAACTGTATGCCTTTAAGTCTAATGTAAGGCAACTTTTAGACGTATCACTGCTTCAACACACTCAAGTCAAATAATTAGGCTCTTAGCAGCACTCTGAAGAACTCGACTTTCAGCCTGACACCTGTGCTTTACATGAGGGTAAACTGGATCATAAAGTTTTGTAGTATCATGTATTTTATAAACCTGGGGTATTCTGTGAGGATAAGAAAGGCAAGGGTTTTCTTGACTGTGAGGAAATCCAAGTATTTTCGCAAATTTAAGTGGAGGACCTTTATAATGTTTGGTTCTGGTACGGCCCTCAGAGCAAGTGGCAAGCACTCACACTGTCCTTGGTACGCACAATTTATCTGAGTTCTGTTCATTCACCTCTGAAGATGATTCACTACCCACTGGCTACTGAGGCTGTCTTATAATCATAATCTTTTCAGTGTGAATAAAAAAACAAAAAAATGCATTTTTACACACAGTTTTGACAATTGAGCAATTTTCCACTTATTTTTTTTATAATACTCTATTCATGTGGGGGCTGGAGGATAACTCAGTCTACACAGAGACATGCCATCAGCTTGGCAGGGCACCCTAATCTCAGATCTTTCTGAGTACATTGTGGTTTTAAGTAACAAATAGATGAACTTTGATTTGCACCAAACATGAATTTGCAAACTTGTCAGTGGATCTGCCAGAGCCCAGGGTTCTGAGAAAGCGAACAAGCAGTTTGTGGAGGTAATGCTCTCTAGAATTACTGATGAGTATGAGAAGGAGTCTTACTGGATGAAGAAGAGGGTGAACGCCAGGGGGAGGCTAACAGGACCAGGGTGAGTGGTCCATGTGGCAGTTAGGAGACAGACAGAGATGCAGTGTTGGAGGAGGCAGGTTGCTCAGAGGAGATTGCCAGTCATAAAAATTTAATTCAGGAATTATTAAAAACTTGGAGTCAGCTCAAAGGTATCCTTCAGGAGGAAGAAAACACAAAATGTTTCTTTGTATGAGAGCACAGAGAAATGAACAAATGAACACAGTTATCACAATGTTGAAAAACTCAAGAGTCAAAGGACCATGTCAGTAGGAACACATGCATAAGAATTTACACTGCTTTTAGAGTGTGATGGTGGAACATACCTGCTGCACTCTACCATCTAGCTCAGACTACAAGCTCCAACTGCGTCCTCTAGTGGACATCTAAGATATAAAAAAAACCAACAAACACCCCCAGGACACTGACAATAACTTTAAACCAGGGGAAGGAAAATTGTTGACCTAACCATGTTGTTCGTGAAATATAATTAACTTACTTCAGAGAGCAGCAAATAAAATAGGCTATATATATATTACCTTCCAGAGCATCAACCACTTGATCTTCAAAGAGAATAGTAACGTATGTTGTTTTAAAACACAAGATAATAAAAAATAAAGAATTGTATTCATAGTAAAGTTATAGTGAACAGTCCTCTGATGTCAAATTCTTGTTATCTTTTAAGCAAAAAGTCACAAGGGCAAAAGTAATGCATTGCCTGCATTACTTTTAAGATTTTGAGAGCATTGTGTCATTGTTTCAAATGGGCTATGGCTATCATACCAGGCCACTATATGGTGTTGTGATGATAGCATGTTGCCATTATTCTTCTTTGCCTCACAAGTCATTCAATATCTGCAATAAATTCAAAGTGTTGTCTCCAATGAACCAGTGCTCATGTAACACATACATATCCCATGTCAAAAGCTGTGCTAAACTGACCAGGCTTAGCACACATAGTGCAATGGTCATTTTTAACTATATCAGTGTTATATCACTGCATTTCATTAAACATGCATTAAAATTGTGCTCTTTCACGCCTGCAGAGACCTGCACACGTCAGCGAGGAGAGTTCCAGAAAAGTTCCATTCAGAGACCTGGTTTCAAAAAAAGTGGTGCCAGATAATGTTCATTGTTCAATTGAACAATGAACAGATATAAAATGATGTGTTAACTTATCAGTCACAGGAAATCTGGATCACACAGGAAGTTTTAAGCAATTTCTTCTAAGCATAATTAAAAATAGCAAGTGTTATTTTGAAAGAATAGCTATGAAGTGAGAAAAACTCATCAACCTTTAGATTTTTGTTTTCCCAACTACAGCTCAGAAATCCTGTACAGTACATAATTCTCTCTGCCAGGAGTGGTAAATTATCTATAACTTCTTCAGACTCAGGTTCAGTTTCAGAACAAGTGCTTCTAGACTTTATCAGAGCTTTCAAGAAGATTGATGACCACATTGTCTTAGACTATCTAGACAACTACAATGGTCCCACTGCACATTATTGGTTCAGATAGGATAAGTCTGATAGTTTTTTCTTGGTTTTTCACAGCAATCAATCAGAAAAAGTAATATGAATCATAGTTCGCTACCTGAATCCCATTAGTATCCCTTCTAACATTCAGGAGTCAATAAAAAATCCAATCCCTTTGCTGATGGATAAATTTTAAAAATAAACATTCCCTTCAAATTTACAGAATTTCTTCTAAATTGTCTCTTTTTTTTTGCTTTTTCTATAAATATAAACATTTGTTTTTGTACTTTTTGTGTTTCTAAGCAGTTTTGAGATATTATACACAGTTTTGACAATTGAGCTATTTTACACTTAATGCTTCTATAATGATCAAAGAACAGAGAGAAGGTGGAAGATCAAACCATCACTTCCATTGATCATAAAGGCAAGAATCACAACCTGACTCCTACATCTCTCTGTCCGTCTTTCTAACCATATTACCAGAAAGAGATTTAGGAAGGAGCAGCAACAGCAAGTGATTAGTAATACTTACCAAAAACTGATGCTATCATCCAGAACATGTATATATATATACAGTTAGGGCCAGAAATATTTGGACAGTAACACAATATTTGTGAGTTGGGCTCTGCATGCCACCGCATTGGATTTGAAATGAAACCTCTACAACAGAATTCAAGTGCAGATTGTAACGTTTAATTTAAAGGGTTGAACAGAAATATGTGATAGAAAATGTAGGAATTGTACACATTTGTTTACAAACACTCCACATTTTAGGAGCTCAAAAGTAATTGGACATATAAACATAACCCAAACAAAAAAGTTTTTTCTCAATATTTTGTTGCGAATCCTTTGGAGGCAATCACTGCCTTAAGTCTGGAACCCATGGACATCACCAAACGCTGGGTTTCCTCCTTCTTAATGCTTTGCCAGGCCTTTACAGCCGCAGCCTTCAGGTCTTGCTTGTTAGTGGGTCTTTCCGTCTGAAGTCTGGATTTGAGCAAGTGAAATGCATGCTCAATTGGGTTAAGATCTGGTGATTGACTTGGCCATTGCAGAATATTCCACCTTTTTGCTCTCATGAACTCCTGGGTAGCTTTGGCTGTATGCTTGGGGTCATTGTCCATCTGTACTGTGAAGCGCCGTCCAATCAACTTTGCAGCATTTGGCTGAATCTGGGCTGACAGTATACTTCAGTACACTCCGGTACACTTCAGAATTCATCCGGCTACTCTTGTCTGCTGTTATGTCATCAATAAACACAAGTGACCCAGTGCCATTGAAAGCCATGCATGCCCATGCCATCACGTTGTCTCCACCATGTTTTACAGAGGATCTGGTGTGCCTTGGATCATGTGCTGTTCCCTTTCTTCTCAAAACTTTTTTTCTTCCCATCATTCTGGTACAGGTTGATCTTTGTCTCATCTGTCCATAGAATACTTTTCCAGAACTGGGCTGGCTTCTTGAGGTGTTTTTGGGCAAATCTAACTCTGGCCTGTCTATTTTTGGAATTGATGAATGGTTTGCATCTACATGTGAACCCTTTGTATTTGCTTTATGGAGTCTTCTCTTTACTGTTGACTTAGAGACAGATACATCTACTTCCCTGAGAGTGTTCTGGACCTCAGTTGATGTTGTGAACGGGTCCTTCTTCACCAAAGAAAGTATGCGGCGATCATCCACCACCGTTGTCTTCCGTGGACGCCCAGGCCTTTTTGAGTTCCCAAGCTCACTAGTCAATTCCTTTTTCCTCAGAATGTACCCGACTGTTGATTTTGCTACTCCAAGCATGTCTGCTATCTCTCTGATGGATTTTTTCCTTTTTTTCAGCCTCAGGATGTTCTGCTTCACCTCAATTGAGAGCTCCTTTGACCGCATGTTGTCTGGTCACAGCAACAGCTTCCAAATGCAAAACCACATACCTGGAAACAACCCCAGACCTTTTAACTACTTACTTGATTACAGATTAACGAGGGAAAGGCCTTTTGAGTTACTTGCAGCCTTTGGAGTCCATTGTCCAATTACTTTTGGTCCCTTGAAAAAGAGGAGGCTCTGCATTACAGAGCTATGATTCCTAAACCCTTTCTCCGATTTGGATGTGGAAACTCTCATATTGCAGCTGGGAGTGTGCACTTTCAGCCCATATTATATATAAATTGTATTTCTGAACATATTTTTGTCAACAGCTAAAATAACAAAACCTGTGTCACTGTCCAAATATATATATATATATATATATATATATATATATATATATATATATATATATATATATATATATATATATATATATATATATATATATATATATATATATATATATATATATATATATACAGACAGAGAGAGAGAGAATCATAAAATTGATGACACTTGCTTAGAAATTATTATTAATCTTTGATTAGTAGCCATAGTCCATGATTATTAATCATTATTAATTGCTGACTACTAGATTTCAGGCATTTCAAAATAAACTAATAAGACGACAAAGGGCATATCATAGCAATAACATCTATTTTGATAAAAAAAAAATTCCATATTTGTTCTATAAACAGCCCAAATTTTAACAACCCTCTAAAAGTTGTGTTTTTTCCAGCCCCATGTGTTCAAAAGAAGGCCAAGTGAGCACCCAATCTGGCAACACTGAACAACTCTTTGAAGATACTTGGATGATATAAGCTATGACAACATTTAATTTGCCTTTGGGATAAATAAAGTATGTTCGAGTTGAACCGAATTGAATTCATGTTTCCGTCTTCATCTTCTTATATTCTTTCTGCGGTTCACAACATTTATATGGCATCAAACATAGTGACATACTGACACATACAAACATCACTTTCCCAGAGACAGGTCCTCTTTGACTGAATGCAGCACCTTCCCACGTCTGCAAACAGAATCTATTACAGGATTAAACTCCTGTGATGTTTGGTGAATCTCAGCAGACTGAGAGTAGGGTTGACTCACATAGTCACTGACTGTTTTGTCACCATAGAAATACAGATTTCTTGATTGTGTAATGAAGAAAAAAATCCAGGTTGTTGATCTTGACCATCTTCCATAAGTTCCACTTTTGAAATAGAAAAGAAATCAAACCTTATGACTTGTGTCGTAAGGTTTGACACAAGTCAAATCTTGATGTGCAGGTGTCCATTGCTGATTGGCTCCTGAAGACCGGAGACAACAAATTGATGGCTTGCCAAAGGTGACAACTATAAAAGATGCTGACGCAGAATTCCCATCATCCATCCTCTGCTCATTCAACCAGCCACATTATTTGTTGTCTCTGGTAAATGTTTTTTTTACATTTGTAAAGGAGTTTGAGGAAGTGAGTTGCAGTTTAATTTTATATAAAAGCTAGTGCACCTTTTATGCAATCCCCTCAAGTTGATGGTAGTTGTAAATCTTTGAGCAAAAGAACATGTTTGGACATTATGAAACCATCCATCTTTAAGCCAGGTCTCCTTCTCCACAGATAACTCTTCTAGACTCTGTAACAGATTATGAAACAGATATAAAGTGCTAAAAAAGCAGAAACAACAGACGGGCTCTGATAAAGAGATGCATCTTCCCACTACAGCCTTGCCACCTTTTCTTTCCTGCTCCATTGTGTTTGAAGTGCAGTTTCTCTGAGTCTGTTTTGTCCCTGTTCGCTTTGCCACCTCCACACTTTCTCACACTCTCTATCATTCTTTTCACTTGGCTCTTGTCTAGCATGTGGGATTCTTGTAATTTATGCTGCTAATTACAGCTTTTACAAAGTAACTCACATGTTAATAAATGTATGCCAGTCCTCTTTCCAAACTCCTTCACAAATTGGCTCCATTGGGTGTAGTCTAGGAATTATTGTGTTTCAATAATTTCATCTATAAAAAAAGGCAATATTGTTTGCCATCTGATATAAATTCAGATTCAAAAACTAGAGTGGTTTACATATAGTACTGTGTTAAAGATTCTGGATGTCGTGAATGCATGACCCTGGACCGCTTTCTGACTAATCGGCTTTGGACTAAGGACATAGTAATCCTTCTCTCTCCACAGAATCAGTCGGGTCCTTATCATTGATACTGCAGACTATGTGTCACGTTACTGCAGACTATGTGTCACGTTATGTGATGCTTCCCTATTCTGTGTAACCTGTACCTCTGGCTTTCCCTTGTCATGTGGGCTAAGACTGGCTTACCACCCTCTAACTACAGAGAAGAGAGTCAATTCCCTACTCTTCCAGGTCATCCCTTCTACCAACTTACCAACTATATGTTGTATCTGTTGCAGGAAGACCCAGGACCTAAGACCACGGATTCTGTGTGCAGTATTCTTTTTGTTTTTATAAATAATTTTTTTTCAACCTTCCCTTCAGTTGTTAGATGTGTTCTGGGTTCAGATTGTATGCAAACCTGACTATATTCTGAAAAAGTTTTAACCCATATGTTTTAGTGATGTTAAGTGTCTTGTTTATGGAAAAATAATAGTCTAACAAGAATGTGAATCTTGCTGTCTTTGGCCATTGAAAGTTTTGGCTTCTGCTAAAGAAAACTACCTTCTGAAAACTCACCAACATAGGAATACTTGAGCCAAACACAGTCAGAACGTGAGTTAATTAACCTGAACTGTTTCTGATATGTCTGAAGGTATTTAAATAAGTAAGACAAATCCTGTCTCCATGCTGGGGCCATTTAGGGCCTGAACAGCTTGAAGGCCAAGTCCCCTTGCTATTAGAGGAACCCAAACGCTAACCTCTTACAAAGTTGCTTCAATATTTACACATGATATTCTTTCCTCAAAGTCATTTTTTATGAAGTACACCAGTAGCAAAACACTCACAACAGAACATAGTCCACAGTCACGATGGTGCTGTCAAACCAACAAGCTTCCTTCTTTTTCCTTCAAAAGTAATAATGGTCATTATGGCCAAATCCTTAACTTTTAGATTAATCAGACTACAGGAAGAGTCTTAAAAATATTTTGTCCTTATCCCAACTGAAGCCAATTGAATATTGTTCTTACCAGATTAAGATGGCATCTTCATGAGGTCTTTTGTTTCAGTTTTGGGGTTAAATTTACAAATTTTGCACTAGAACATGCTAATCTCTGGTGGATAGTGCTTGTCTCTCTCCTGAATGCTTTGGACATTCAGAGGCTGTGCATATAACAACAGATGGACATAGCAGCTTTGGGAATCTGCAACTTGGACACAAGGATTAAGTAGACTTGTGGAGGTCCTCCATTCTCTTCCAAGCTAGTTTGTGGTAATTTCTTATTTCACACAAGGAAGAAGTGTCTTAGTTGTTGTCTTAAAATACATTCACAAACTTGTGAAGTTTTGTGACATTATGTGAAGCCATTATGTCAACATCTGAGTTTACCCAAATTCTTAAAGGGCCATCTGACAACATCTACAGTGTAAGTTTTCTCTCACAAAGGCATTTTGAAGGTTGTAATTTTGTAAATATGGATTTTTTCTCATAAAAATAATTTCACAGGTTGGTTCTTTTCGAGGTTCAAAATACAACTCATCTAAGATCATAAAAGTTTACCTTTATGGAAACCTCAGGTTTTGCAATTTTTATACTTCTATTTGGATATCTCCTGCTTCTAGAAAAAGTCCAAAAACAAACAAATAAATAATAAATCTAACAAAATGTTGGCTTATCTGCGCCTTTATTCCTTGATGATCCCAAGTGCCCTTTTTGAGGTTTTTTTTTTTTTTCAAAAAATTTTTTTTTTCTTTTTTTTCTTTTTTCTTTTATTTGTACGTCAAGAGGCCTACTTGTGACTCTCCGCAATAACATTTAGCTAATTATAATAATTTAGCTAAATAAACTAGTCTGGCGGCCCTCAGTCTAATAATGACTCAGTTTCTGTCTCCATGTTGTTCAGACTCCAGGTCTGAACAACAGACCCTCTTACGAGGCCCAGATCTTACGATCTGCGCCTCTTACGATCAAACCATGGGAAAAAAAATTTCATACACTGGTTTGTGAATAAAAACTTAGGTCTGATGTTGGCGTTAGAAAAACAGTTTCTATTTATATTTTCATAATTGTCCTCGCAGTAGCGGGAAAAAACCCGCCTCACCCCTAAACACAGAAATGCTGCATCTGTAGAGAAACTTCAGACTTTTAACTTCATCAGGCTGCTAATTGCCCGGTTCGCTACAAGCAGACTGAGTTGGTCCCACCAACAGATAGAAAGAATATGTCTTTATATCAGATATCCTGACATAAGACACAGTACTGCAACTGTCACCATGAGTTGCAACACAGCTCAAAGCCCCCGGTACCACCCTGATTCAAATTAAACTTTCTAACTAGATCCTAAGTGTAAAATTTTTTCTCACCTGAATGCATTAAATAAAATTTAATAACATTGTCATTCTCTATAAATGAATGCTACAGGTTTAGATCTATGGTCTGCGTTACAAATACACCATTTCTAGGGGCCCTGAAATGGTTAAATTGCTGCTGAATGCCCCCTATCACCACATTTAGTGTTTAATATGTATGTTCATTGACAAGATAATGTGTTGGTATTTCCAACTAAGGTCTAATCTGAATGCTGAAGTGGGCCATCAGGCCTTCTGCAGGCTGAGCTACCATTCTTTCGTATTCTTCCTTGCTAGCTTGATAAAGACTTTTGGTTTCAGTTTATCGTTATGAGAACTGAAAGTAATTAAACTTTAGAGAAAGAAGTCAATTTGCTGAAAAAAAAATATCTCTGAGCCTTTGCTGATGTCCATACCAAAGTACAGAGACAAAAGATGATGAGACAAAAGAGACGTGACTGAAACAGTATCAATCCCAATAATCATTTGGCCCCAGTCATTTGCTATTAAAAAAATAGAAACAATGAAGACTGAACTACGAGTGTTGAAATATGACAAAGCATGATTTTAAAAACTAACAGCATTTTTTCTGTTTTAAGGAATCAATTTAGAATCAATTCAGTTTGTTGACTGACTGATATGGTGACCTCTGAGTCTGGAGACATGGTTTGGAACAATCCCACATTTTCAGTATTTACGCTAATGACTGTTGGGCTAATCTGCAAGCATGTTATAATGACAGACACACACACTGCTTGACTTCAATACCTTTGCCAGCATGTCTTTGATTTTGTCTTGCTTTATGTGCAATATCCTACCCAATGTTGTCTTTTTATCCTACTTATTTTTATTTTTATTCAGTTACTTCTTAGATTATTATGCAGAAAGACTCCTATTTTTGCAACTCAGAAAAGGAATTAGAACGAACTTAGAATTGAGAAAAACTATTTCTAGAACAGGAACATTTAGTTTTTATTTTTACTTAGAAATTGTAGTCACTACGTTTTCAAATGTAGAATATAGTAAGACAGGCCAGAGAATACTTATTTTACGTTTTAGATTACCTTTTTGTATGGTTATGCAGAGAGACTCCTATTTTTGCTGCACAGAAAATGAATTAGAAAAACCTTAGAAATGGTCAAATTACTTTCAGAACAGGAACATTTAGAAAATGTAGTTTTTATCACAACTTAGAATCTAGAAGAAACTACATCGGCAACTCAGAACAGGTATGGATTATCAACATTATCTTATTTTGCTCTTTCCTTTGGTTTGTTATTTTGTTTGTATTTTCTTTTTAATTTATATAAAGCACTTTGAATTGTCTTCTGGCTGAAAATTACCTTGTTCTTGCATTACTTTGTTGTGTATTCTTGTATTCTTATTCTACTGTTGCAGTGCACATCTTTTATCTGCAGCAGACTGTGATGGCTCTACTATAATGATTTGACATGAATATACAAACAGATATTGGATTGCCCTGAAAACATAGTTGAAACCCATTGAGTAAGAAGTTTGTTTAGGGATAAAACATGATAATTTTTATGAAATGTTGGAATATGAATTGTTCCACGAAAATCTAAACTTACACTATAATACCATAGCCTATGCAGTACGTCCTGAGTTATCTATCTGCCTTCGGTTCCCTCATGGCTATCTCCTTGTCTTCATCTAATTGCCTCTGTATTTCCTGTTCTTTCCATTGCCCTTACTTCTTTCCCTCTGGTCTCTCAAGGTATTTTTCATTCATACAGCTGTCAGAAGGTCACTTGACGTATTACCTTGATATGAAAGATGCCATGTCAGCCTTGGATATCTCCCTCCCCCGCATAAGATCAGCCTTTCCTCATCACTTTCTTCTTATATCAGGTAATGGGTGTATTGATCTCTGGCCACCTCAGTGGCAAAGTGACAGAGGGGTTAGGAATTAAGTGATCAATCGGCATTATTAGCATGTTTGTACTTTTAACATCCTCTAACTCAGTGGTTCCCAAAGATTTTCTCCTGTCCCCTAACCTGCTCCCCCCAAAAAAGATTTTCTGGCCCCCCTATGGAATATAATAAAATCCCCCCAAAAAAAGAAAAAAAAAATCAACAGGGCACAGACATTGTTCAACCAGACACATATTTTGTTTTCAAACTCCACTAAAGTTTATTTCACATTTCAGATTGCAACAAACCACCTGAAGTTTTGTTCATATTTACAGTGAAACACTTTTACTTCTCATTTCTCTTTTTTTGTCATTCATCCATACCGCTTCCTGTGCCCGCCTGCAATGGCATGGTGACCGCCTTTGGGGGCGAGCCCCACACTTTGGGAACCACTGCTCTAAATGGTTTGAAATTATACAATTATACATGTATAAAAATGTGTGTCTTTACCTTACAATCTTTAGAAATACCTTAAAATTTGTATACTGTTTCTATTCAACTTTCAACTTTCCATATATGTGAGCTGAAAATAAATAACAATCAGTCTGAATTATTGGAGCTGGACTTTTACTTTAGTTCACATTGTGTGGGACAATTTGAAGAGATAGAAAACAACAAAGGTTTGCCTCAGATGGCAACAGGGAGGCTTTCATTAAGCTTCCTTTTGTTCCTCTTTGTTTATTGAGGAAAGGACACACCAATGGCAGTTCTGAGGGCTAAGTGTGCATTCATAGCTTCAGGCTACCAATGTCATAAAAAAGAAAAAGAAAAAAATTAATTCAGCTTTAAGAAAAAAGTATGCATTTTCAAACAGGGTTTTCAAGAGTTGGCAGAGAAACAGTAGGGACGATGACAAGTGCTTCCCCGAGTCTCTGCTACGCACTGAGAAGGAAAATGGTGATGCTTTACAAATGCAGGCCCTCAGCGAGAGAGAGACGCATTTCCAAACACAAAGAGCAGGCCAGTCTGTCTTCTTGGATAGAAATGCCACAGGTTTTGTTTTTATTTTTTATATAACTGTTGATATTTAAACATTCAAAGTAGCGCTTGGAAAACTATGGTGCTTTCTCCCTTTGAGCATTTCCAACAATGTTAGGATCTACTGACAGCAAATGGCAACAATGATTAAAAAAACGAAAAGACCAATCAGCAAACAGAGGAAGTTATGAATCATGATGTTGATTTTTTTGCACCTTTTTAGATTTTTAGTCTGCCTGTAGTTTTAGCAATGGCAACAGAGGGAGAGATTGAAGCCAACAGTCCATGTTGGTCACAATTCCAAATATTAAATTAATATTAACAGCCGCTTCATTTGGCTCTTTTTCCACTGTGAAGGACGATCATTTACAGCGCAGGCAATATCCAATAACTTTCACAGTGTCAAACTGGCTAATTACATACGTCACAGGCAAACTTCAGCAACTGAATGTTGAAATGTCAACACAGTCCACATCTCCAGGAAGCCGAGAGCCGAGACCCTTTCAGCGCAGAATAATGGACTGCTTTCTATCAAAGTACAGTGGTGGGCTTGTGGTCACTGAGTAATCCGCACATGGTACATTTTTTGCACGCAGAAAGATAATACACAGCTGAGGTGAATTAAAATATTGCTCATGACAAGTTTTGGCATAAATTACTGAGACATCATAGTGTAATCTTTGTCTCAACTTGTAATTGCTTTCTTTTAGTCTGCCACTACAATCAAATATTTTCTGATTGTCTGTTTTATTTTTCTTTTAATTTTGTAAAGCACTTTGAATTGTTGCTGATAATGTGCTATACAAATAAAATTGCTTTTTGTTGACTTTTTTCAAAATGAAACCTTTTCAGATGGTTTGCCTGTAGTTCCAGCTACAGGCAAATCTGAGCAGGACTCTTGAATCTCAGACACACTGGTATGTTTTTTGGGATATGGCATCTGATCCTTTTGCAGATAGTATGACATTTTATGAACATAGCAAAGAATTTATGTGTAATTTCTGTGCTTCTGAAATCATCACCTCTTATTGCATAATAAAGACACAAGAAAAGCTATTCCCTGGGAAAAGTCAATAGAAATGAGCATTTCCCAAACGAAGGGATGATTATGTTTTCATTCTTTGGCTTCCTAGATCCTGAACAATACAGATTCCAGTGAGTTGTTACAATGTCTGTCAACATCTTATTCTGTGAAAATGGTAGTTAGTTTTTTTCTTTTCTGCTGTAGCAGAAAGGAAGAAGTAGAGCATTGGAGCTTAGGTTCAGCATGTGACGTATGATACAGGCTGAAAATACCATTCCAGATTGCTCCAGGTTAGTCTGAAGCTTTCCAATGTTGTATTTTGTGCTTTTCTGAGGCAGCATGAACCTTCATGTCAGAGAGTTCATTCTTCTTAGTGCCAAGTCCTCAAAGCAAAAGCTAAGCTATTCAAGAAGATCCTTGTCTAAATTACTGTCAGAAATTAGGATTTCAAGATTGTTGAGTTTTTATTTCACATCATGTCATTTTGAATTTAAGTTTTTCTGCAGCAATTATATTTTTTTTTGTTACAGTTATCAAGTAGAAACTAGAATTGGTTGCCCACTTTATACTGAAACTGTCATGATGGACCAAACAGCAGACAGCAATTCAGGAGATTCATGATGGAGATGGAATTTAATGAAGCATGAGAGCTTACAGGCTTTATTGGGTTACGGCCAGTGGCCTTGTATGTTTTGCTTCTTTTTTTCTTTTTTTTTTTTACTGTATAGCTGCAGCTTTCCTGCCAATGGACCTCACCACAGTGGCCACGTTTCATTGGCTGATGCCCATTCTACGTAGTAGCTGCGCTCCCATGTGCGTGGCCATCTCACAAACACAAGCTGATGTTCATCCATTAGTAAACACATGCTAATGTAGAGCCAGACTACATTGTGGACTAGCAGACCGGCAGAAAGTTTCCGCATCAACAATAGAAAAAGAATGGTTCTCCATTGTCAGTGGGGTATCTGTACTGGTGCTGTCAAGTATTCTGATTGTATTTGTGGTAGTGAAATTCACAGATTTCCAAAATCAGAAACAGAATTTCTTGCTTGGATCAAAGCTTGTGCACGACCGCATGAGCAGCTCAACCTTCGTAGGATCAACAAGAACAAGAGTGTGTGCTGGTGTAAGTATTATTGATTTGCTTTTTTTCTGTCTGAAAAAGATCAAATCAATAATAAACACATCCATGATGAACACTTGTTAGCTTGAAACAGCATAATGGCAGTACTGATACTAATTCTTCACATTGAACTTTTAATTATTGTTGATTTTCACCTTTTTTGTTTTGTTAAACCCAAACCATAAATCTCAAACTATTAAACCCTTAACATCTGGATTTCTTTAATATTAAAAATTAATCACATTTAGTCATTTTTTTGAATTTAAACTTCAAACTGCAAAGTTTATTGGGGGACTTAAATATTGAACTATTCTAAAATAATAGAAAACAAATAATTTCACAACGGAATTCTGAAAAAAAAAATTCTGTTACGTAAGCATGCCTTAACTCTGAGCAGGACTGCATCCATTTTATTCTCTATCAACTCTGACAAAATTCCCCTCACCCACTTTCAGTTCAACATTCCACATGACAATTGCCTGGTGTAATGGGAGACCCACTCAGCCAGCAAATGGGGCTCCAAGGAGCTCTTTGCACAGCAAAAGATGGCTGTTGTCATTTCAGTGACCATGTCTCCAATCCTTTCACTGTTTGCCCATTAGAAACCTACTATTGCCAATACTTTCACCCACAAATGTATGGAAACGTATGTATTTCTGCATCTGCATTGCTGGGAAGTGCAAAGGAATATTTAACCACAGCGGCTCAAGCATTAAGCCTCTAAGTTCCATGAAATGAAAACCACACAGAATGACAGAATTCTGCATTTACTTTTTCACTGTCATATTGGATCCATGTCTCTTCTAATCAAGATCTACAAAGGCATTTCAAAATAAGCACACACACACACACACACACACACACACACACACACGCACACATACACACATGACAAGTGAATACAATATATGCTGAGGTTACATGACATGACAGCATAACAGTCATGCAAATCAACTGTTGTAGTTTTTTTCAGTACATTTCTCAGAACAGAATTGAAATTCTTGAAACTAGTTGTTCAATTTTCAAATAATTGTCTTTGGTGCACATCTCATTCTTTTGAACGAATTGCAAATGATTTTGTGCACCTCGCAAGATTATGTACAATTCTCTGCTTTTTTCTACATTAATACATTTTTGTCACGTATTACATTATTGAATTGTCTTTACCTCCTCAACAACACCGATTCATCCATTTTCACTTATGCTCCCCCCAACAAGATACCGCTCCAGACAACCGGCCCATATCAAGAACTGCCATGTCTCAATGTCAGTGATGTGCAGTGAGGCTCATAGCTGGTGAGGCACTGACTTAATCATAATCAGATTTACAAATATAGAAACCCTGCATGTTATTGTATACATACTGAAATTTCGGACACAATGATGGAGGACAAAAACATGCCATCCATCGCTGTGCTGCCATGATAGAATAATTCTGTTAACTCAATGAAACTTGGAAATGTAGAATGTATTATTAATTTAGTGCTATGCTCCACAGCAAAGGGAAAAACCATTGAAGTACAACTCCAAATTACTTATTTCTCGCCGTCTATATCCGTCAAGATACACACAAACGCTATAGCAACTGATAACAACACTATGTTTCAGGATTAAACTTCAAAAAACACTGAAATTATTCCCACACAAAGAACAGAACATTCACTCTGTTGCATTAGTATGGCTTTTGGCTTAATGTTTATTTAGCAGTTATTTATAAGTGATTGCTGTGATAGATTGTAGCTACCACTGCTATTAGCTAAGCTAACAGCAGTTTGCAGGGTATGTTTCTTTTCTGCATTCTTTACAATTGTAGCCCACAAAACATACATTTGATTTAAAACGAAACAAAAATGTTATTGCCATCTTACCTTTACTTATAAACTTAGTTCATGTGCCGGTCATTCTGCACAAAAATATATGTTCATCTCAAGCCAAGTCTATCCTTAACACAAATTGAGAAAAGATGGCAAGGGAAGCAAAAAATGCAGTTTCTAGCAGGACATCCATATAGTCTTTTTTTTCCACTTGAACAGAGTGGTTATCCTTCTATCTCGTATATTGAACCAAACGTTTCAGCTCCGGTGTTAGCCTTCCTTTAGTATTATGTACTGCTTTGATTGAAAATCCACTTTAGAAAACTATATAAGTTTAAAAATATACTCATCCACGTTGACATCGGAAGAGAGGAGAAAACAACAAATATATCACTGCACTTGATGTTATGGTGGGAGCAACTACGCTTCCACCTTAACCACCATGTCAGAGTTTTGAAAAACAAAACTCCTTCTGCATGAATTACTCCTCCATGCATCATTGCAGTGACTGCATGGAGGAGAACTGTCTGTGGTTCTCCTGGTTTCAGGAAGCCCAGATGGCCTTCCGCCTGTCAACAAATGATAGTAAAAACATAAATGTGAATCTTGTCCAGTCTCATCATTGAACCCCCACAATGTCAATTCTTGTCATCTAAAGTTTAGCCTATCAATTTATCTGTCTTACCCATATTCTGAGGCAGTGATTAGGTAACTGATGTATTTATTTGCTTTTGAGAAATGAACCAAGGATTTTGAGAAAGAAACTGGTTTTTGCAGGTAATCCATGCAGTTATGCTGTTTGTACCAGTTGTTTTAAGAAATTCACTTTCTGTTTTGATAAGGTCACAAGTGAAGATATGTACCAAAGTATCTGGGTATTTCCATATCTTTTGAAGTTTTTTGTTTTTTTGTTTTTTCCCCAGTACTTCTCCAAAAGCGTAATTGACTCTGTCTGTGTGCTGCCCCCTTATGACCTCTCCTGGTTGTAACCCCACCCCTAACCTGATCACTGCCAGGACAGGATTGCCCCCCTCCTCCTGGCTCTGATTGGTTGTTTTAGGTCAGAGCGGTTCATTTCTTCAGACAGTAACAGCAGCTCAGGGATCCTATTGTAGTCTGCCTGTAGTACTGACTATTGTACTGTCATGAAATATATTCTATTCAAGTTATGTACTGCACTTTTAAGGGGGCATATTATGTAAAATTGTCTTTTCTGAGCTTTAAATAATGTTGCAATGTAATTGCCTCATCAAAAATATATCTGGATTTTTTTATTTTTTTTTTATTCAAGAACAAAAGAATTCCTGAACATTTACCCTGTTTATCCTGAACAGGGTAAATATTTGTTCTTTCAAAGCCATATCAAAAAGATCCTACTCTTATTGTTCTGATGTAAAATTCTACATTTTTTAGATGCTAAATTTAGAGTTTTTGTCAACAGAAAACATAATTATCAAAAAACACCACAAAATAAACATCTAATATTACTCTGAACACAATGATTAAGATTTTTAATTGAACTCCTGAAATAAATGAGTTTCTTGAGCTATATTCTAATCTTCAAACAGACATCATTTACTTTATGCTGTGTCAAGTGAGATTTTGCTGACCATTTTTTTCTCTCTGTGTCATCAAGGTAGTCTTTATTGCTAACTGGCTTTACTGTCTGTTATGTATCGCTGGATACCATCTCAGCACGAAGGACAGGCATTAGTGGCATGTTTGTAGAGTAAATGGACGCATCAGCAGATGGAGCAAAGTGTGTGAATGATTATTGGTTAAAGGACTTCACCGTCAATTATGGGTGTTTAGAAAACTCTGTCAGCACAAATAGATTTACTGAAGTGTTAATGGACCAGCAAGGGGAAGTATCTCTGACTGTATCCTGTTCCTGTGAAACTAAACCCTTTCATGCATGAATTATGATCCTTTGTGTCAGGATTCTTTTTGTAAAAATATTTTTTTATTTTATTTTATTTAGGTGATCAATTGTAATTTTCTCCAAATACAAAGTTGTTATTTGAAAAATACATCAGTAGTATTAGCCTTCAGGGGCTATCTGATGTCACAATATTTTTTACCTGCAAGAGTCGTCTATAGTAGAAGGAGGGGCAGGGTCGGTTGGCATGCTTTTTTATCTGTCAGTCGTATTGAATTTAACAAAAATAATTCTTGCATTTGCACTTGATGGCCAGTAGTTGATAACCTATTTTATGATGTATTAGTGTCCACTTCAGTGGTCTGGGTGCATTTATAACATGAAAATCCAGAAGAAGCAAAAGAAAATGGCTTTTAGGTAGCTGTCCACTGTAGTGATCACTATGCACGAAAGGATTAATGTAATTAACTTTAGGTATTAACTAATACCTGTTTCTGAAGAGAAATGATCACACAAGCAACAAATCTAACAGAAAACAAGTTTTTATTCCTCGTGGATTTTTTAAAATCTAAGCTTGGTCAAAATTATAAACATTATAAAGACTCAAATGTACAGTTGAAACCAGAAGTTTAAATACACAAAATAAAAAGTCACTTCTTTTTTACCACTGTCAGAAGCTAAATCTGAACAAGCTTCTCTTGTTTTAGGTCAGTTAGAATTACCATGATTTATATTTACACCAAAATACATTCATCTATAGGACAGGAAATTAATCTTATTAAGGTGACTGAAGGTTTTTATGCATTTTAGACTTTCATATAAAAGTTTCATTTGATTAAAGACATTCAAAATAAGAAGCAGAATTATCATTTCTCCCAGAGATAACTGGGATTCATTTAAAAGATAAATACATGTCCCTTTGTTCAGAAACAAAGTCTCCTCACTGTAGTTCATTAATTATTTTTTTAGATGGCTCAAACTTACATTAAGACCATGCCAATAGTCTATTGTAACACTTTAGCAGATCAGAGAAATTCTCAAAAATGGCATCTCCACCTCAAGAATCTATAACTGTCTGCTATGACCTGAAATAAGTTTGTAATAGAACACAGAGTCAGGTGTCAGCCGTACAAGGATAGATGATAAATCCCCCCAACATAAATGTCAATCTCCTACTTACAGCTCTTACCCTGTTTTTTATATATTCAGTTCATCTTTATTTTCTTCTCTAATATTTATTTTTATATTCATTTCAAAAATACTTTATTGATTTCAGTAAAGTACAACCCACCGGTCACAGGATGAACTCCTACCTCCAGACCCTGGGTGGCCTCGAATTACTACAACTTCTAATGTCTACTATAGACAATCATAATTCAATGGATCAGCTTGTCCAATTCTCCAGCTTCCTTGTTTCTGTCATGTCTCTGATAGGGCAGAGAGAGGAGGGACATACAGATCCAGAACATACAGTTTATATACATATATAATTGAAAATTCATTTCACAATTGCCAGAAAGGACAACATATTGTGTGGTAATTTCACCCAATCACAAACAATGAGGGAAACTGGTTTTGTATTCATTCTTTGAAAATTTTGCACAAAAAAAAAATTACATAAGAGTAGACTTCTGAGCAGCTTTGCAGTGTGTGGTGTTTAGGGTGTTTTGTTTGTTGTTTTTTTCCACTTATTTTTAGACATATAAAAATTTTGGCAAATGTCTGATCAAGACACTATTGTGAGAGATCTTTGATCTCAAGGTTTTTAATCATGTTTAAATAAAGGTTGAAGGCCATGTTCCAAAAACGTTGGAGTAGAGAAAACAAAAAACCTTGTTTAGAACATTCCACATTAACAGGTTAATTGAAACAGATAAGTGTCATGATTAAAGGGAGAATCCCTGAAATGCTCAGTCATTCACAAGGATGGGGTGAGGTTCACCACTTTGTGAACAATTGCATGAGCAGACTGAAAGTTCTCAATGTATAGTTGCAGAAAATTTATGGATTTATGGACATCCATTATATGATCAAAATATTCAGATATTCTTAATATAATTTTCAAAGAATCTCCAGTTGGGTCAACTGGCTGAACCAATGATCTCAAATACAAACCAAAACTGATTTTGGGATGGGGAAAGTAGGCTATTGTTAAACCTATGAAATGGCCCCAACTTTGGGTGAATTTCATGGGTGCGCAGTTCTTGAAGTCCACTGAAATAGAAGCAAAAATACAAATTGCAGAATCTATTTAAACAGAAGTGTTTGAAATGCATTCAAATTAAAACAGTATAATACATTTAATCAGTCAGTTTTTACTTCTGGATTAACACAAGTTCATATTTATTTGCCACAGTTTCAGATTTCATGCTTGCCACAACATTTAGTCACAGTTTCATTCAAAAAATTGTCTTTATAAGTTTCTTCATCAGATAACTTCTAGGAATATTCCCAAACTGTATGCCTGAGGAGTTGTTTCCTAATTTCTGTAATGCTGTCAGTCATGAGTCAGTTTTCAGCATTTCAGTCATTCAGCAAAAAGCTGTTGAAAAAACATCAGAACTAACAGTGGAAGCTGACAAACATCAAAGTGTTTTAAAGTAGTTGATAACTTCCACGCAGCAGGACTCCAGCTGACTCCCAAGAATCCAGTGCACTCAAGCAAACAAGTGGAGTTTAATGCAACATAACATTTTGACTTTGATGGGTACACTGTGTCGTTAAATTGACAGAATGTGGGATGATTTGCAGTTCCTGAGGATTTTCATTTATTTCACATGCTTATGATGATGAATTATAGAATAAAAGGGGATTAAATCTAATTAACCACTGAATTAACTCCAAATTATTTCTGAAACCGTGTGACCCACTGTCCTCATTTTGAATTATTTAAGATTTGTGTTGAATCTTATTCCACACTTGATCTAATGGTTTTGGGAAAGATTTTAATACCAAGTGTTTCATAAGAGTGAGGAGTCATTGATGACACTTAACTGTGATTCTTGGATAAATTAAAATTTAAGAGTTAAGAGTTAAGCTCAAATGTATTTAGTAGCTGAGAAGAGTGGTGATATTTCAGATAGACAGTATGGAACAGTGGAACACACAAAAGAAATTACACACAAAAGAAATTACCATAAAATAATCAAACCTTATGAGTAAAGATATATTGATGTTATTTAAAAATAACTTGCAATTAAGTATTGGCAAAGCTCTATGTAAAGTGGCAGAGGGTTGTTGCCAGCAACAGCCAAAAGTAACTTAAAAAGTTACTTGTAATGTAACTTATTTACTTTCCAAATCAAGTAAACTAAGTTACTTTTTCAAGGAGTATTCAGTAATCCAATTAAAGTTACTTTGTATGTTCTTATATAAAGGATCATAACATCCCATGCTTAAGTAAAATCAGCCAGAACCCAATCAAGACAAGTGATAGATAACCATATGTTTTATTAGAAATAATGAGATAGTGTTGAGTGGGTTCCACAGGGTGTGGGCACACTGGCAGGTCTGGAACACATAGCTGAGATGAAAACCAGGGAAAACTCAAAAAGAGATTTACCAGGAACTGGGAATCGACAAGGGCCGAGATTCCAGGCTTGGGAGGGTTGAGTAAGTGAACAATGAGAAAGGTCTCAGGGGATTCACAGATGACAGAGACAAATCACCCACCAGCCAGAGGCTCAGTAGTCAAAACGGTCCAGGATCAGGCACAGGAGATACTCAGGCAAGGAAAATCCAGTATTCTATAGACTGGACGCAGGCAAGATTCAGCAAGGTCTGTGTTGCCGATGCGTCAGTGTTGCCGATGCGTCGGTGTTGTCGATGCGTCGGCGCATGCGTCCAGCCCTTAGACAAAATCCCGGGTTGGTGCGCATATTGCTTTCAGCAAGTCACGTGACCGATACGGTCATTTCTAACTGTTTCGAAATGATACTGGCACGTCAAATCGTGTTTCTAAGGAAGCGAATCTGTCAAAATTTGCCTAAAGAATTTTTTAACTTTTACGGTACAGTGTCAACTATTGAGCAGCCTCAAGGTAAATGAAAGGTTTCGTAGTTTGGGACCATTTTGGGTCTTACATCAGAAAATAAAGTATTGGTTATCACTTTGTTGTTTCATCTGTCTTTTCAGTTTCTACTTGATCTGAATCCAAATTCAGCTGAAAGTGACTCTTTGTTTACTTTCATATTATGTTCTGCAGGTTAAGTGTTGCAGGTGTTCAACAATATTGTCTCATTTAAATAAATCCACCTCCTCAACGAATGAAGTCCCAGATACACCTCAGATAAACTGAGGTATACAGCCATTCTACAAATTACTCAGTTGCTTTTTATAATTTCATAGTAATGTATTGTATACTTCATTTTTTCTACAGCAGGACAAGTTATGTCAAAAAAGTGTAACAGACTAAATTTCAAAATGTTGGAAAAGCTTATTTTTTTGAATGAAAATCTGTGGACCCCCACAAAAGCATCACAAGCATCCTTATCCCAAACACATTCACTTAAATTTTTATCACCTGGTACATATTCATGTTGTTTATTGAGTGTATCAAAGAATATCAAATATAGTTTTGAATCTAACTGAAGATATGACATAATACAATATATAATATAGAATAAAATACAATGGCTTAAATCTTATTTTATAGACTAGGTCATCAAAGCAGTCTCTCAACTACGTTGCCTGTAGGGATTTTTAATGTCCAGCAGGTGTCAGTATTCAGTGACACAGTATGGATACTGTGTCGACACAGTATCAATACAGTTTTGCTATGGGTTGAAACACTTCATGACGCCTCATTTACCCTTCACTCGCAACTGGAGGTCAGAAACTCTTCTCAAAGCCGTAAAAACTAAGCAAAAACAGGCAGGTTCATAAAACCAGAAACTCCTCAGACTTGAATCAGGCTTGAAAACTGTGAAAGGGGAAACAGATGACCTCACACTGAGCTGCTGTTTAAAAAGGGAGCAGCACAGTGCAGCTGAAGATAATCAGCCTGAGGGAGGAAGAGTAAGGAGCACAGTCAAGGTAGAGCTGAAATCATGACAGGACATTAAGTTATTACCAACAATAGGTCAGCTGATGGCTCCAGCTGGCAAGGTCTCACAACTGAACAAACTGCCAGAAGAGGATGGCAGTGACAGTCTGCCATCCTCTTTTTTGACCTATTTCTCTTCCTAACTTTTACACAGCTGCACTGGCAATAGAGCAGAAAGTTCATTTTCATACGGTTGGACTCAGCACCAATTCATGTGTTGCTTTTCCAGCCTCAAGCACATCCCAGGCTAGACCTTTTCAGCCTCACGATGGCAATTAATGACACACTCCATTGGTGCAAGCAAAGAGGTTTCCATCTAAAGACTGATATCTTGTTTCTTTCTCCATAAAGTTCCCCCAGAATTATGTTAGAGTCTTTATGTTTGGAGAGAACAAATCTAGTTATTTACCTGTTGATTTACAGAGGTGTCTTCAAAGTAGCATGACTGACTGAG
The DNA here is from genome assembly GCF_027474105.1 of Poeciliopsis prolifica. Lineage (NCBI taxonomy): Eukaryota > Metazoa > Chordata > Actinopteri > Cyprinodontiformes > Poeciliidae > Poeciliopsis > Poeciliopsis prolifica. The sequence continues at coordinate 274,397 of NW_026562435.1, read as the reverse complement.
ATTGTTCACTGGTGATCTAGGACTGAACTACAGTCCAGTCGAGAAACAATTTTATATGGGGTAATCCTTTAGTGTTGCACACAGTTTTCAAATATTTTTCAATTGCCTTTGGTGTTTTATCTGTTCTGCTATTGGAGACAGAACTTGTTTAAACTAACCCTGAATATTAGAACCAGAATGAAAGATAATAATCATGCAAGCTGAGCTTCTTGTAGATTGTAATAGGACTAAAGGTAGCATTTGCTATAATAATAATAATAGTAATAATAATAATCTTTGTTGTGTAATGGAAAGATCACAATAAGGTCACATCTGCTAGGCATGTTATATGAAATGCTCTCACCAAAATAACTATTTGGGTTACATATACAAGGCTGGGAGTTGTTTTCTACAGCTGCATCAGAACCAGACCATCTATTGTTTTTAATTCCTTATCCTTGCATAAAAGTCAAGGATAAGGAATTATCCTTGAGTTTGCATCAAACTCTGCTTGGTATGCATCCAGATAAAACAGAGCTTTATCTGGATGCCAGTTAAAGCTCTGCTCTACTATACTATACAATACTATACTATACTATACTATACATCCTCGTAGGACAATTATTGATTGTCCTACGAGCTCTCTGTATTGTCCACAACTCATGAATAAACCTGATTGAGTGATTTTACCTGAACAGTGCTTGGAAATAGTTTTTTCCACAACAATTGTCATGATAGAAAGCGTGTAAAAAAATAACATGGACCATAACATGTCAAATTACATGGATCATAACAAAATTGGAGCCAATTAGTGCTGTTTGTTGTTGTTGTTGTTGCTTATGAATATATTTTATCATATCCTCATCTTAAATCGTGGAACAAAGTGGAGTGTATGTCTCTTTCAACTGTTCATTTTACTTTCTAATCAAATTAACTGCTGGGAAAATAAGTATTGAAAACATAGTTTTTCCCACCAGATAGATTTGGAATGACACAACTAACAAGAAGTACACACCATGTTGTGGAAAGGGACCCAAACATACCCACAAAATTGGCTTCTTTATCAATTATAAATTTAATAAAGGCTTGTAAAGCATGAGTTGACAGTAGAGGTCCAGCCATACATAAGTAACCTGATAGAGTAATATGAGGATCTGACAAAGAAGGAGTGAAATGAGATGCTTAAATACTGGAGACTGCTGGAATGCAAACGACTTGAAAAGAGCCTTAAGGAGAACCTTTCAATGTGCAGCAGGATGAAGCCTGCCCCAGGACTGAGGACACCTGGGGCCTAACTACCTCAATGGGTGTGAGCATAAAGGGAGACTCTCTCACCTGCTTTTTTCTTGCTTGCATTTGATTGCACTTCAGTGGGAAGGTTGCTTGGGTAACTTGAGGTGGTCAAAACTTTAAATATCAGAAAGTAATGTTTCTCCTTCTGTATAAGACCTGCAATTTTATTTTTTCAATTCAAATTGTTTAAATTTAAAAACTGCCTGAAGTCTCCTGCTTGGTACTGGAGTGTGGCTGTAATTTACCCTCCCCAGTTCAGTTTGTCAACACAAAACGGATATGTATGTTTTTATTGCATCCATACAGTTCAATAACACAAAATAGCAACCATTTGTATATAGAAAGCGTCGGCAAGTGGATACTCCTGCTGTTGGGCCAGAAGGGGCTCTCTGGTCAGAGTGAAGTCATCCAGCTATGACAGGTGACAATGACTTCCTCTGCCTTCTCCCATTTGTCATATCTATAAATCTACAACTTCTTTTCAGACATAGCTGCTGCAGCTCGCTGGAGACCCTGCTGCTTTGTTTTTGCTTTGTTTCTTTTCAACTATTTGTTTGGTTTCTTGGTTTTGTGCTTTTTGTTTAAATTTGTTCATTTTTGAGTTATAGTTTTGTTTTGGGTAGCTTCTGGCTTTGCTCCAGGTGCCAACCTGACTTTAGATTACTGACTTAAAACATTGGTTTCAATGATTAGATATGTCAGAGGTTAAGGGTAAACTCCTTTTAGCAGTTGTTTAAATTGTAGTGTTTTTCTTTTTGAATTGGCTTTGCTTAACCCCACCCTTTTGTCTCCAGAGCTGTAGGCGGTGGGACATCCAGGGGAACTGGACCTGTGTGCTGTGCGAGTGACCGGTGTTGGGATTTCTTCACAATTGAGTGTCTGCTGTTGTTGCTTATGAATATATTTAACCAAGAATAATCCAAATAAATTACCCCAAGCTTGGGGTAATTTAATGACACACTCTCTGGCTTGGGGTAATTTATTTGGATTATTCTTGTGTTTTAGGAACCAGTTCCCCACATTTGGACTGCCCTCCCCCTGCTGGTAGACCCCAGTATTGTGCAGTTCCCTTCCTATTGTGGTTTCTTGAATTTTAATTGTTTTTAAAACATGGAATAATAAAACCGGGTTTTTTGTTTGTTTCTTTGTTGTTGTTTATTTGATTGAATAAAGTCTTGTTTTCATTGGTCACGAACATCAAGCGCCTTACTGACCATTTATTTCCTTTAGCGCAAGTCCCCAGGTGGCGTTCTTGACACCAGTGGCGGAGCTAGACTTTTTTTCAAGGGGTGGCCAAAAAGTGAGCAAGGCTTCATCAGAGGGGTCCATATACAAATGGACCGTTCCATGGAACGAAAGGAAAAAATATTTGTTTCCTTTCGATCAAAATCAATTAATATAACTAGTTAGGTTAAAATTCAAAGCTTTCATATGACATATAAAACTTAATGGTTTTTCACATATTCTTACCACACACATTTCAAGCAAGAACTGGGAGATATAAAACATTAGAGGGCAGCATGTGCACTGAAACATATGTTAAAAGAATCTGTCTAAAAGACGATCTATCAGCACTAGCATGGCTAATATAATAAACGAGGCACTATGCAGCGGTGCACAACCATTTTCTTTTTCTTTTTAGAAATGTATGACAAGTGCCGCCTCTCATTAGGAAGGTAACAGAGGTTACCGTTGAGCGGTAAAATGTAAATACCTGCAAAACTCCTCAGCGGTGGACTCTAAAGCCACGGATGTGTTTTGGATCAAGCAGGACCCACATGTCAGTTTAACCAATGAACAGCGTCGGGCATCGGGCTGCCTTCAGGGACAGTCGAAAATTACAGTTTTCCTGGCAAATCTTTGCCGACCACATAAGAATTATATTTTAAGATTACCATTTCCAGTGGGGTGGCAGTAGGGGTGGCAAGGGCTCTGTTGGGGTGGCAAGTACCACCCCGGCCACCTCTCTGGCTCTGCCACTGCTTGACACCCGCTGGTTACCCTGCTTGAAGGGCAGAGTAGTAGATTTATACTCTAATGTTGCCACAATCGGAACCTTTGAAAACATCACAAATTTTGTGTGACTAGAAATTCCTGATTCTATACTAAAACATATACAATTTCTTCATATTCTGCACAGCATTAAATAATTTATTAGCTATATAAATGAAAATCTTAGTAGCAATAAGAAGAATGCAACAAGAGTGGGGCTCAAATGTTGGCATGGTGTTGGCATGGTGGTTTCCTCGTTACCAGTGAAAAGGTTTTGAACCTCAACCTCTGCTTTTTCCTGTGGATCAAATAGGTTCCTGAATGCACCAGAGTGGATTTCCTGTGAAAGAAGTTTCCCCCAGCAGTCCCAAGGATGTAGGTTAGCATCACTGACATTTTAATCCAGCAATTGACCATGGTCAAAGTGTTAGAACATTTAACTGGTTCTTACTGATCACTAATATACAAAAACTAACAGCATTGGTTGATCCAGTTCCTGATGATGACTCCTGCCTCTTGAAATTCTATCACAAAAAAATAACTGCAGGCTTTTTTTTTTTTCTTCCTTTATCTTCATTTCCTAGTCTTTTGCTCCTTTCTCCCCATCTTGGTTCTGACCAGAACAGAGAGGGTGCATCAAATGTTTTCCACTCCATAAAATATCTATAAGGGAATTTGTAGGCTGTGAAGCTCTGCTGCAGTAAAGATGGCGGAGCTGTTTTATTTTGTCTGTGTGGGGCTTATTTTCAGACACTACCCCATTACTCCCCACTATCCCTCTCGGGTTGTTCTCCTCAGTTCACCTTCACTAATTCTTCCATAGTTTATTTCTTCTTTTTTTATATTTCTAATTTATTGCCTTCCATTCATTGTCTTCTCATTTTATCACCAGGTGTCTTAATTGCTTTAGCTGTGCCTGATAACTTATTTTTGTGCAATAAAAAAATTGAAAAAAGTACATTGACTCTTTACAAAAAAGGAGTTTAAACCAGAACTTTGTACAAAAATTTTCTGATTTTTCAGGTAAATACTGTCAACAAATACTGTATATGAAATATTATAGAAGAAACAGGAGGCATCCAAATGGCGAAAATAAACAAAACAGACCTAAAAGAAAAACTTGTGATAGCACAATTACTCTTTGGAGCTTTTGATAGAAAGAGAAAAATAAATCGAGGATATTTTGCTGGTGTTTACCAAGTAAGAATACATTCTAACTTTCCTTATACAGGAAACACTTTGTCTGATTTTATATGAGACAGTGAATTGAAATGACAAAAGTTGGTCATTTTGTTCTAAGTGCAAATTTGCAAGACAAATGTTAACATCCACAGGACTGTTAAAATATTCTGTCTTTGCCTCAAACGCCTCCATGATTCTGAAGTTTCAGTTATTTAACTGGATTCCTGGAATAAGTGGATTACTATCAGTGTTGAATATCTTCTGCATTTGTGTAAAAATTATTCTGCTGAATATTTCAAGAGAAGCTCCAGCCTCTCAAAGGAATTTCTTGTGAAGTTATGTCTGTTATGTTTCTGGTGCAGCATAGATGCTGACAACGATTCCTCCTTATCCTTTTTATGAAGTTGATTATTTGTTAATTTTTTATGTGAGATAGCATCACATCCTGTCACACTGGCAGCATCACTCCATCTTCAGGATAAATTCTGCTCCTGTGGCAACCTGCTGTACATTCGGACAACTTTCAAAACTCATTTGAATTTACAGTTAAGAAGAGCCAGACAGACACTGTTAAGCTTCCTCAGTAACAATAGTAGCAAGTGGGGCTGTGTCAGCTTTTAGCTGAAATTTGAAGTGTAGATGGCCATGTAAATAGTCTGGCTGGCCAGACTAGGCCCACAGGGCTCAAGTTTGACCCTGGTGTTTTAGGAAAGGGATGACATCTTTGTAAATACCTTTGTACATTTTGTTTTGGGATTATGTTTAGATTAATTCAGTGTTTTATTTTCTGAACCTCTGGTTTGGTTTTTGTTTTTTGTTAACTCTCACCTTTGGTTGAAAAACTTCGATCATTGACTGCTGCTTGTAATGTTGCTCCTCTTTCTCCCTAACTGAACTGAGTTGTGACAGCATAATCACCACCGTCACTCCTGACCTTCAGCTTGAGCTCAGGTCAGTCAGTAGCAGTTTTTAAATTAGATGCTCTTAGTAGTGCTATTATATAGCACTAATAAGAGACCGCATTCTTATAAGCTTACTTCAAATATTCAAACATTTGGAGTGTTAAAACATTGTTCTAATCAAACTGTATTCTTTGATGTAATTAAATACTTAAGAGGAAATAAAAGTCCAAATTTTTTCATTTATATAATTTTGCCATGACACTGGTGTGAACAGTGTAGAGTCCCTGGGATCTTTGGAATGAGAGCTATGTTTATTTTTAAATAAAATAAAGTTTTCTGTGAGAAAGAAAGCTTTAACCATTTTCCAGTTCTCTCTGACTGTAGTCATGACTAGCATTTGCATGGGCAGCCTACGGGCTGGAGAATGAGAGTAAACATTTGTGTTACTTGCTCTCTTAAACCTTTCTCTGAAAAGTTCAAACTGACCATGTAGATTCATTGTGTTGTACTTTAGATAGACCAGGTTAACAGTAGTTTATAGCATTGCCATGTTATATGGTTTGCTATGCCACTTGTAGCACCATGATCTAAGCATCATTTTTTACATAATTCAGCAAATATGCCATCATGAATTACTGCCTCACTTACAGATCCTGATCACAGCCAGTTACTGTCTTTGTTCAGTGTTCTGTATTTTCTTCTTGGTCCCTTGATCAATCAAGAGTTGTGCAACTGATTTTTAAATGATCAAAAACTGTCAGAACCTAACTGACTGGGAGCCAATCTGTTTTGTTCCGTGCAATGAGGAATATACAACACAAAGCAAACTGGTTTGGTTTTTAAAACTAGCATCCTGTAGAATTTCCCAAAGATGGCTCATTCCTTTGCTTCTTTTAAAGCTAGTCTACACAAAATTACACTTTAATGTAGAGGGAAAAGCAATGGTACATCTAGTGACAGTGGACCAATGACACTTCAATAGAAAAACGTTTCAGCGTATCTCAGTCAGTTTGATGAGTTGTAGCTCAGTGGTTTCAGTTACTCAGTTTTCATTTCACTGTTATGAAAGGTAATCACAAGCTGTTGCTCTATATACAATGGTGACCTTGAAGTTTGGGTGTGAATTATGTAATTTACTTATACAATAGCCAGCAGTGGTATCTGAGTATAAATAATAGTAGAAGGGTCAGAATTTGCCTCTGATGCTGAATTGTGTTGGGAATAAATAATTCTGTGTTTTCTATCTCTTTTAGCTGCTTGCATGATTGTGTGCATACACACTCACACACACATGCACGTAAAGATAAAGGAGATGACACATCAAGGGAACATCCTCTTTAGGGTGTAGCTTAAACAGAGGCCTAGAAAAAGAATCAGATACTGTTTGCTGTGTTCTCCCATAAGAAAACCTGGTGATGGAGCAGCGCTGCGTTTTGATCTTAATAATTGGAACTCAGAACTCAGTTACTCTTCTTCAATCTCACAGTATGAACCATGCTGGAAAAGGGGTCAGAGATCAGTGGCACCAGCAAATGAAAATCTGCCTTAGCACAACTCCACCTTCTGAGTTATCTATAGCTATTATTCATCCATCCATTGTCTGTCGCTAATCTGGGGTCGAGCTGCGGGGGTAGCAGCTTAAGAAGGGAGGCCCAGACTTTCCTCTTCCCAGCCACTTCTTCCAGTTCCTCCGGTGGGAACCGTAAGGCGTTCCCAGGCCACCTGGGAGACATAGTCCCTCCAGGGTCTCCTGGGTCTTCCCCAGGGCCTCCTCCCAGTGGGACGTGCCCGAAGCATCTCACCAAGGAGGAGTCCAGGAGGCATCCTGACCAGATGCCTGAGCCACCTCAACTGGCTCCTCTCGATGAGGAGGAGCAGCAGCTCTACTTTGAGTCCCTCCAGGATCACCGAGCTCCTCACCCTATTTCTAAGGGAGAGCCCAGCCACTCTATGGAGGAAACCCATTTTTGGCACTTGTATCTGTGATCTTGTTCTTTCGGTCATGACCCAAAATTCATGACCCTAGATGAGGGTGGGAACATAGATCGACCGGTAAATTTAGAACTTCACTTTTTGTGTCAGATCTCTCTTCACCACGACGGACCAGTACAGCGCCCTCTTTACGGCAGACACTGCGCCAATCCACCTGTCAATCTCCCACTCCCTTCTTGCCCCATTCAAGAACAAGATCCCAAGATACTTGAACTCCTCCACTTGGGGAAGGACACCCCCCTCTACCCAGAGAAGGCACCCTACCCTTTTCCGGCTCAAGACCATGGCCTCGGATTTGGAGGCACTGATCCTCATCCCGGCTGCTTCACAGTCGGCTGCGAACCGCTCCAGTGACACCCTCCATTCCCCCTTTTTGAATAGGGGTTCCACCACCTCAGGCTGCCCCTGATATCTATGCGATATTGCAGAGTCGCATCAACCAATACAACCCTACAACATCCAGAGCTTTAAGAAACTCCAGGTGAATCCCCAGCCTCCCCCAGAATGTGTTTAAAGTTCTGCCGGAGATGGAGTTAAAGCTCCGTCTCACAGGGGATTCCGCCACACATTTGGGCCTGCCAGGTCTGAACAGCATCCCCCCCCCCGCCATCGGAGCCAACTCACTACCAGGTGGAGGTCAGTGAACAGCTCCGCACCTCTCTTCACCCGAGTGTTCAAGACATATGGCCGCAGATCCAATGAGACGATGACAAAGTTGATTATGGAACTGTGGCCTAGGGTGTCCTGATGCCAAGTGCACATATGGACACCCTTATGCCTTAACATGGTGTTCGTTATGGACAATCCGTGACAAGCACAGAAGTATGCTCTTGCACAGAGGTATTGTTCATTAGAAATGTGAAGTCACTTCACATTTCTAATTTTTCTGAAAAAAAAAACAGCCCAAAAGTTGATTTTATAAAAATAAAAAATAAATAAATAAAAAAACCTCAAACAATGCTATCACACTCCTGCACGTCCTGAAGTCAAGGCTTCTGAATACGAGTGCTGCCTTTACCTCACTGGATATGAAATAACTTCTCAAATAGTCTTTGGAAGGAGTCGAACCCAAATGCAGGCAACTTCCACAGCAGCAGCCCAAACTGACTTTAAACACACCTGCTTTGGTTTTTGTGTGAAGAATCTTAATGTTTTCACTCATTCAGTATAAGTGTCACAAGTTTGTAATCAGTCTATGGAATAGTTTAAATAAGTGCTTTCTATGGTTTTTATTTCAGACTTATCTGGGACCACTGGGCCTCTAGGGGCCAGTGTTCATTAGGTGAGGACTGGTCACCTTGTCATAAGGCAGCAGAGATACGAGATAAAGAAATATGCTCAGAAACAGATAGTAAATTACATAAACCATGGGGTAAAAAAATATATATGTGACTTGTTTAAACTATAATTTGTTTCTTTGTTTTGTTATATGTCTCTGACAAACAACACAATCTCAGATTTTATGTATGAACAAACAATTTATGCTATGTCTTTAAAAGGCCGTTAGATAAGAACACATATGGGTCATTCTGCTTGTCATCAACATGGTTAGTCTCACTCTAGCAATGTTTATTTCCCTGTTAGCCTCAATTGTAACAATGTCTACTTTCCAGTCTTAGTCATTTCCTAGAGTAAGACATAAGTACACTCCATCACTTGTTTATTTATCATCCCTATCAGTTATGACAACGCAGCACTTGCTAAAGTAATTGCTGTAACATAAAAGTCAATGCTTCTAAAAATACAAGGGTAAACATTCAATACAGCAGCAGTCCAATCCCCCCTTATGGGCCAACACAGTGGAGTACCGACAGCATAAAATAGGTTTAATGAAGACAATAGTTAATATTTAGCCAGTAAATATGGGGTAGGCCCTTATAAAATAATAAATGTGCTAAAAGTGCATTAGAATACTTAATGTAGTGTTTGTTTCAACTGTTGGCAGAAAATCACTCCTAAAAGAGTCATGAACATAGCAGCTTGAGCTTCAGTACACTGAAGGTTCTAATGGCCAGTTCAGAGAAGAAAAGGTTCCTTTGCTGTCTCCAGTCAATGCCTCATCTCCTCCAACGTTGACTAGATAGCCAATAACTCTTCATCCCCAACATCATTTCTTTCTGTGGGAAAAAAAAAATATTGGAAAAGGATTGCAGAGGGAGGAAGCTTATGATCACCATATTGCTAAGAACTGCTGCTACCCAAGTGTCTAAGGTTTCCACTTCAACAATAAACTGTCTGTTAGGATCAGGGGAGTCATGCACAGGAAATGATAAACAGTAGATTAAGGAGGGATTAACTTGTTCATTCCAGGTGACCTTGATCTTTGAGAAAATAAGGGCATGGAATGTAGTGGATGCATGGCTGTCATTTCAAATGAATGAAAGTTTGTAAAGTCAAGGAACAAGGAGTTGAAACGGTGGAACTTCCATTTCTCAGCAAGTTGTTCTTGAGCAGATAGATGAAGGACAACATATCTAACATAATGTTCAAGAGATTTAAATGTGATGTTGTCCAAATAAACAAACTCAAATTGGTCAACCATATTTGACCATTGTGAATATTGTGATCTAATGCTATACCTAGCATTAGTCCCACCATAGAAGCCTCATTGTCTTGTCTTTAAAACCCTGGAGGTTTTATTTCCTTCTCTAATTTTAACTAGCTAATGAGCAAATCTTAAATGCAACTTTAAAAAGTTATTAGCTCTATAAATAAAGCCAGAGAAAGTATTCAGAAGAACCCTTAATAATTGGGTCTAATACAGATTCACTTTGCCTTCTGGCATGTTCTGGAACAGACAAACAGAAAGATTGATCTTTGGGTGGAGATGGACCATGTAGCAGAACAATGGCTCACTTGTTGACTGGTGAGTGGGCATCAATTTGGACATGAATGAATAGGATTAGAGAAAGGAAACAGTGGGAACTAAGAGGTCTGATTACTCCTCTGGAAGAGTAACAATCTGGCATTGTTTTGGCAAAGCCACTTCAATTAACTTCAGTTTATATGTTTCATTTAATAATTCAAAATCTTTGTCTTTGTGAGGCAATTTACAAAAACAAGTCATTTAAATTCAATCACACATATGTTCTAGTATGTTCAAACAATGGAAGCTCTGTTTATTATCCAAATTAAAAGTTTCTGCCCAAGAAATCTCTGCAGATTGCATCAAATCATTGACTTGCAACTTTCTCTCCTGGATGAGCATTTAGCAACTGTAGACAGTTGTTTATGTTGTGTTATTGACTTTACAGAAATTCCTCATACTGAGCATGTGTGTAGTGACAATGGAGAGGAAAAACTCCCCTTTAAAAACAAAGAATGTGCAATAGAACGACTTGGTATGAGCAGCCATACACACAGCAGGAGAACTGAAGGAACAACTAACTGTACTCAGTCAGTGGATTCTGATAGAAATAGTAAAAAAATACTATTTACCCAAAAGGAAATAAAAAATGATACGTTCCTTATCATTTTTACATTTCTTATCATTTTAAAATGATAAGTTTCTTAAAGTTTTAGTGGCTAATTTGTTAAAGTGTGTGAGACATAGCTAGCCTTTCTTTAACCTTAAACATGTTTTAACAGATGGTCATAATTAGGCTGAGATCCTCTTTAAGTTGTAAAACTGTTTCTGTTTACTTTCTGTGCTCCCCTTTTTCCTTTCTTTCAATAAAAGACCAGTTCTGAAGACAAAGGGCAGGACACATGGGAGAGCTGCTGGAAGAAGTAGCTTTTCTATGTCTTCTCATTCTGCATAAGAATTGATCGAAATTAACGTTGTTTGTGGTTCTTTGTATGTAGGTTGCGAAATCACACCTATCAGATTCAAATGGAATTTGGCCCAAACAGATTGGGAAAGTCTCACTGTATTCTCACTGTAGATCCCAAACAAAACCACACAATGTTAATGAGTATGAAGAATAAACAGTGATCAACTTTGTTTCTCCTTGCATATCTTTCTGAAGGGCATCCTACTCAGGCACCAAAACCTCCCCATACAGGTCTAATAAGCCATGTGTTCTCCTCCAGTGGCTCCAGCACCAGACGTTCAGCAGTATAGACATCAATTCATTTCACAGCTGAATTCATTAGTGGCTTTTTATTGACTGCCAATACATAGCAAGGAGACTCTGTGGGCATTGTTACTGTATTGACATCTTAAAAAAATGAATTATGCCAAAGGTGCTTTGAAACTGGTAAACAATTTAAAAATTCTGCAAACCTCATGTATGAGTAGATCATATGGTTGATGCAAAACCTACATTTTCCTTAGTGTGTAAAGCAGTCCTGTAGCTGATTGCAATGAGTAAATGATCTGTAACTGCAATATAAAATGTATTTAATATAAAATAAAAATTAGTGTCTCTCTTATGTGTATTGTGGAAGATTATTTTGGTAAATATGTTAGCATTGACCAGATCCAACAAATCATTTTTACTGCTGCTACTATAAACATGTAAACTTTTACAAGCACAAATTGTTTTTGATTTTTATTTTTTTTCTCTCTTTTCAGAAAAAAATAATAATAATTAAATATGGATACTGGTGTAACCTCAAGAGGATTACACTAGCAACTATCTATGAAAAACTAAAGAAAAAGTGCATTATTATTATTATTTATCATTATTATTAAAACACTTCTTATTGCTATATATTTTTTTTATTTAGTTAATAGGAAGCTCTGCAGCTCTGGAGTCATAGTCTGTCCTATGCAAGCAAAACACTTAATTTGGGATATTCAAATTTGAATTCACTTTATTGAACCCAAAAGGAAATTAAATGTAATAATCATTTAATTAAAGAGTTATTTTAAATGTCGATGACTGTGAATGAAATTAAATAAGATTCAATTTGTTCATCTTTTTTGTTTTTAGCCAGAAAAAAATTATGTTTTCTATGAAGTTTGTGTGTGTCAGGAGAGCATGTTATGTTGTCAAAATATGAAGATTAGAACAGAAGCAGCCAAAACTAAGACATATTTTGTTTATTCTTTTTGAGGTCCTGATATAAGATGAAACATTTTAGTAGTAAAATGATGAATGTACCAGAATTTGGACATTAAATTTATTCTGACTAAATCTGTTTATTAGAAACATCTCATTCTAGTAGATTCAACAATGGTATGAATTATTTAATAGTTTATTGTGAATAATTTATTTAGAAGTGCATGCAGAGTTTATATTTGAGGTCAATATTTTAGCATTTCTTTTACTCACCACAAGCAGGGAACTCAGATGATCAGCAGGAACAGGACACAGCACAGGACCAGAGTAATGACTGCAAAATGGAGACTGAGAAAGATTACAATTTTTGACCCTAATTAACTATATGTTGTCATAGCTACAGTCACAGCTGTTGTGGACATTGTTTTGTCTTTTGAACAACGATTAACTCAATTATAAAGCAGAAAAGTGTCCCTCTCCTTAATGCAATAAAATCCCATTAACAGGATTTAAACTCTGTCGTTGCTGCTCAGACCTCCATGTTTACACCAGTCATCAATCATCCACTGCTCCTCTGTAACACCTATTACATTTTTAAAACCACAATGGGACTGGTTATAAAAGACTTGATCATTCATTGGCCAATGACCTAAGAAAAGTTGTAGAGGCTTCAATTTTTTTCTGTGTACATCTAGAGAATATTCACAGAATTATAGCAACTCAACTGTTTCCACATTTTGTTATTTTATTCTAGAAATATATGTTTTTTTCCCCTCTAAGATATTTCACACACAGTATCCCACAATAGCAAATTAGATCTTTGTAAATTCACTTTTTTTTTCTTTCTTTCTTTACAAATTAATAAATTAAAAAATCTACATGCTCACATGAGTATTAAGAGCATTTTCCCAATACTTTGTGGATGCAGCTTTGTCAGCCATCAGAGTGTGAAATTCTTGGCTATGCTCTGATAAAGTTGGAAACCTGTTTTGGGATATTTGTCTGCAGATCTTCTGAAGCTCAGGGAGGTTGGATGATTTTTTTAAGACAAAAATGTTTTTGCTTTGGTCTCATAGACCAGATAATGTTTTTACTGCTGACCTATGCAATCTCCAACTTGCAATTTGGCTAAAATGAAGGATGAATGCCATGTCAATCTGTCCATTCAATCACCACAGGGTTATTAGGGGCACTCACCACACCGGTAACGGCCCTGCATGACACCACCCACTCAGATTTTCTAAATTCTGCTACTCTTTTAATTGTTGGATAAGAACTGTTTCTGATAACCAGAACTCTTACTTAGTAAGATGGTTTTCATGCAAGCTCTTAAATAATAAGGCCTTGATCATTTCACACCTTCCTGAAACAAAGCTGTACTAAATTATGTCTTCCTCTAGTCTTTTTTTTAATTTCCTCCCCTTAATTTGAACTTTTCTCTCTGCATCTTTGCTGCTCTATTTGTGTCGTTTTGTCCCCCTCCTCTCCAATCGTCCCCTGGCCTCTGGCAGCACTTCCTGATATAGTCCCGTTGAATGAATATGCTGCGGGCTCATTTGCGAACAATCTGTGCCGTCAAATCACAAAAGAAAGCACAAAGCTGTCCCAACTCCTCAGTAAAAAGAACTCTGAGGCAATTACTGGAGAGGAGATTGGAAAAAGACCAACATGTAAAGCAACAGCAAGAAATGTAGAGGTCAGAGTGGAAGCTTATTCTGTATGGGTAATAAGGCACCCTGTTTTTCTGATGCATGGTTACCCGAACAAAATACAGGAAGAGACAGACTTCAAAAATAATCATTTATTTAGCTAAATAAAACAAACAAAAAAAACAAGCAGGCAGGCCGACATTCAGGCAGGCAATCAGACCGGCAGACAAACAGGCGGACAGGCAGACCAACAGTGGACCCTGCTTTTATTCTTTTATTAAAGCAGGTGGAGCAAGCTGGAACTCTTCCCCCAAAAGAAAGCTGGGCAAAGCGAATCAAAAGCAGAACTGGGCAAAGAAGTCAGCTCAGCCCCAAGCCAGGTGGAGATTCAAGTCAGCTCCAGCCGCTGCGACACAGCTGCATTTATACCCAGAAGACATGGCTCTAGAGCATTGTTTTCCAATTACTGTGCTGCAGCACACTAGTGTGCCGTGGGTGATCGTTAGGTGTGCCGTGGAAATGATCCAATTTCAACTAATTTGTCTGAAAAGATTTTTTGAAAACAAATTAATTATCTGCAAATAATATGCCATTTTCAAGTGTTTGTTTTGTAGTATTGACTAGCGGCGTAATCATGTAATTTCCTTATCTCTAGATGGCAGTAGGTACATAGCAGTGCACATTAAAACAAGAGAATTAGTGATGCATGAATGTGACAGGTAGCAGTGAGATAATTGTACCTACCAAGACTGTGATGACAGAGATGGAAAAGTTTTTGAAATGAAAAATGCTAACTCCGATCTGGTCCCTGGACAAAATTCGGAGCCAGATGAAGGCCCTAGAATGAGTGGATATCAACAGAGGGCAAATACCGTGAGCTCAAGACAGTACAGTGAGAGTTACGTTTTGTTTGGATTTACTTTTACTGGGGATGCAAAATTGTGCTTGGTATACGGTGAAAAGCTATCCAACAGTTCTATGGTACTTAGCAAGCTTAAACGCCATCTCCAAACAACACAACCTTCACTTCAAAACAAGAATGCAGACTATTTCATTTTCCTGCGTAAACACATGGAGAAGCAACTTTAACGAGAAAAACCACAGGGGTCAATGAGAGAGACCTTAAAGATAGCTACCATGTAGCTGAACTTGCAGCCATTACAAAAAGGTCCCACACTGTGTCAGAGACATTAATATTATCTGCATGTAAAGCCATTGTAAATGAGATGCTCAGACCTGAAGTGGTTAAAAAAATAGCAAAAGTCCATCTCTCAGATATGGACAATTTCCAGACGTATTGATAACATGTCTGCAGATATCGAAAATGTGGTTTTGGAAAAGATCCGTATCAGTGAGAAATTTGCGTTGCAACTTGACGAGTGTACTGATATTAGTGGACATGCTGGCTTTGTGCCATTGTTCAGGCATATATTTGAAGTGGAGATGTTTAGTGCAATTTGAAATAAGAAATCGAAAATATGATAATTTTTTTTTGTTGTTGTTTATTTGATTCTTATCAAGACACTTTGATAAGAATTACTATATATTTAACTTATGCAGCTATGGAGTATCATTTGTTTACATTTTTGGTTGGTGGTGTGATTCAGGATTATTTCAGTAAAAACAATGTATCTTGGCTCAAAACAGGTTGAAAAACATTGCTCCAGAGGACCCTTGATGACTCTACTTCCAGTGTGGCTAGGAATAACAGAATTATTTCCAACAATAGACGGATCGCTCCTTTACATGGAGCGATGCTGCCACAGGTGTCACAGTGCATGGTTGTCCTTTTAGGCCTACAGCAGTTTGTAACTTTCATGAAAAAATACTTTTCTACATATTTGTTAAAACTTCTACCATGTCGTGATAGTTTGGTAAGAGACATATAATCAGTGAAAACAATGATCTCCTCTGCCTTCTCCCAGTGTGACTTTTTGAGCTAAATTATGACAGCCAGTACACCCTGAATACAATTTTTTTTGTCTGTTCAAATTACCAACCCACGATGGTAGCTGGTGCAATGCTCAAATTCACACGCTTCTTCACATTTGGTTAGTGGCATATCTACCACTGTTTAGCTGAGTATGAGTAGTAACAGCAGCTTGTCATTTGGACCCACCTACTGCAGGAAGCAGTTCTTGATGGCACAAATTATTAGATAAGGTTCAAATTCCCTGGAGCTGGATCAGGCCATGATAAGCATCAACTCTCTATTCCCAGATTGTTTAAAACTTGTTTTGCTTATTTGAGGATATGATGACTGAGAAGTTACTATGTCACTTGGTTAGATCTTATTTAAAAAAAACACAGCCTTTTGTCTCAAGAGGTTCTATCATCACTTCTGCCTGACTTTAATTTGAAGCTCACCTTCAAATTAAAGGCTAATCCAGGCTCTTTACTTCTCTTTTATACTTCCTGTAGTCCATCCATCCATTTTCTAAAACCATACTGGGGCGGCAGGGGTGTTGGTGCCTATCTCCAGCAAACATTCCGGGCGAGAGGCAAGGTGCATGCTGGACAGGTCGCCAGTCTGTCACAGGGCAACACAGAGACAGACAGGACAAACAACCATGCACACACACGCTCACACTTAGGGAGAATTTAGACCAATTAACCTGACAGTCATGTTTTTAGACTGTGGGACGAACCTGGAGACAAACCACACATACACATGCAACATCCAAACTCCGTGCAGAAAGACCCCTGGACTCAAACCCAGGAGGACCTTCTTGCTGCAAGGCAACAGTGCTACCAACTGCACCACTGTGCAGCCCAATAATCCATGGCATTTACAACATGTCATTATCAAATGCCAAAATTGGGGAAAAGGGCAAGTTTTCTTGCAAGAAAAAACTTTTTAACTTTCCATCAAGATGGTGGAACAAGTTGTTGGACCAACATTTCTAAGTTCAGGTGTTTATGTTATTCAGGAAGAGAACACCGTCTCTGCTTTGGTCCAAACCAATTACCACTTCAGGGTTGAAATCTGCATTCCTCATTCTTTGTCTCTCTTTGTTCATTTGCTTGCGATGTGGTACAAAATCTTCAATGGACCCCTGCAGCATTACATCATTAATAAGCCATTAGCACCTCTATGTTTCATCTCTCCCACACTCACTTCCACATACAATCACACAACAAAGATTTCAATCCTTTTTGGTAATTTTTTTAAACCAAAAACATTAAAAAATTTAACCTAAAAAGTGAAAGAATTTTGCTTTATAGTTCTCTGTTCTGATGCATCAACCCAAGCAGCATTACTTAGATCTAGCATAGACACCTGCAGAAAAAATTGTTTAGGTTGTTAAAGAAAGCAGCATAATCACACTTTAAAAATTAAAAATATGAATTAATGCAAAATTTAAAAAAGAAAAAGAGTGATGTTTTCTATGAGAAAAGAAACAACATCGTGCTCACAGCCTTGGTTCCTCATCAGGTTAACCTGAGGTTCTCTGTTTCTTTTTTCCTTTCATAACTCTTCACTCTCCATCATCAGTTATGTGAAAGGACAAGAAGTGATTAATGGCATAGTTCTGCAGATGCTAACATACACTGCCCAGACAGCAAAATATGAGTGAGCAGATCTTCAGACAAACAAAACTGCATGTTCTGTTGCTTATTCAGATACAAAAAAGTTGAATGTAGAACCTACTTTTAAATGGTCCGAAATATATGCTTTGCATTCCCTTCTACACACAGAACATGTACCTTTAGAGCACAATATAATTAAAAATGCATAGTCCTTGCTAGTAATTACTGCAGTAAAACTTAGCTTCTCTGACCCTTTGATGTGAATGAACCACCTACTAACACATAGGCAAAGTTTCTCTCCTGTAAAGGGATTTTTTGAAAGCCAAAATCTACAAGCTCTAAATTAAACCTTTGTTCAGAGCATGAAAGAACTATATGAATAAAAATATAAAACAGAAAAGACAGATTGAATAATTTGATTTCACAAATTTGAGAATTCTTTCAAAGGTCTTTGGAACTGGAGGACAGATAAACAAAAGACCTTCATCCCTGGAAAACAATGCTTTATGATAGGAGATCTGGTTGTCACACACACACGCGCACACATACACATGCAGCTTTCTGCTAAAACCAGTAGAAACAGGTCCTTGGATACAACCTGGCACCTATTTGGAAGAAGCCCAATGCAAATATGATACAACGTTTAGAATGAAAGCATGTGACTGGACCTGAAACTGTTCATGCCTTCAGGAATTGAAAGTGTGATTTTTCTCATTTATAAGAATAATTTCACTCCATCCCACCATTGCTGAAGGTCATTACCCTAACCCACAGTGTTCAATTGGGAGCATCTAGGATGGCTAGAGGAAAGTGGTCATTGTTTATGGAAATTGATGGCATACTAGACTTTACATATTTAAGAAACATAACTGTGAAACCTAAACCATTTAACTGTGAGCCAAACTTCTGCTGACACAATAAAAGCTGCAAACACATTTTAAAACCAACATAAACAGAATTACTTACAAAGAACAAAACATGCTGACTTCTCCTGCCATGTTGTCACTACTGGATGATAACGTTTCTGCCTCTGGGATGCAGGATAATTCTTCCAGTTCATGAACACACAGGCATAACTCTGGGAAAGGATCTTTTCATTTTAAGCAGCTTTAGTTTAAAAAAATTCTATAGCATTGGTAAAAATATGAATTGTTTTTACCAATAATTCTAAGAGGCTCAGACATGGAATGATTTATCTCTAACAGATGAAGCAACAATAGGCATTTCTGCTGCCATCTACTTTTTTAATTTGCATATATACATATATAATATATATGTTGAACGAGTGTTCTACTGAACACTCATTCAAGTGTTGAGTAGAACACTTCATCTCCATCTCAACAGAAACAAACATAATAACTTAAGGACAACTTAAGTTATTATTTCCATATAAAACTATATAGACAAACTAGAGGTCAGGCTGAAATCTGGGAGTAGCGATGAACTCTGACCTGAACATTCAGAGCCACATAAAGACAGTTACAAAGTCAGTCTTCTATCACCTGAAGAACATTTCCAGTTGATAGAAGTGCTTTTATCTTCAGTCGCATTGAATACCTGCAACAGTGTCTTGAGAGGTCTGCCTAAAAAAATCAATCCTCCAGCTGCTGGTGTTTTGACTAAAACCAGGAAGATAGAGGAAGATAACCCTAAAGTCCTTCTACTGAGAAAAGGGATTTTGAAATTCTGTTATTTTATAAGTCACTGAACTGCTTAGCACCATAAAACATTAAAGATCTTATTGTTTCATAAACCTTCCACTTAAATATGCATTGCATTCCCAGAACCAAACATGAAGAAGCAGCATTTAGTTTTTATTTCTCCTCTAATCTGCAAAAAAGCTTATAGTATTCTATCATCCAACTTTTCATTACTTTGCTGCATTACTCCACTGTACTGTACTGTTTCTTTTTTTTTTATTGTTTAAGGTTTGCATTATGAAAAGCACTTTAAATTGCCTTATTGATGACTGTGCAAACTTGCCTTAGTGTGGCAGGAGGGTCTCCTGGGAACTGGTTGTCTGGGTTTTCTTCCAGGATCTGTTACCCAGGTTATGCCATCTGTACAAAGTGGAGAGAAAGGATGGCTGGGCAATTTTCCATACTAATTCACATAATGGTAGGTTTTCTGATCCTTCCATCCTCCAAAGACTTGTTTGCTTCCTCTCCATCAGTCCATTGTCCTTTGCCTGTCCCAGTATGTGGCTGAGGTTCTGCCTTTTTTCTAGTGAGAAATGTGTGCAAACTGTCTACATAACGAATCCAGGTCAGATATTTTTGAATCAGTTAAATTGACTAATTTCGAAGTGGTGCAGCTGTGGGTCTCCTGAAAGCTTCTCATAGATGAAGCATTTCTTCAAATCATCTTTAAACCATCCCAAAGAGGAAGCCCATTTCACTTGCTTGCATTTAGGTTGTTGTTCTTTCATTTAGTCTACATTCTATAACCAAGGTCAAAGGTTGGACACAAAAAGGTATTGGATTTAACCTGACAATTTATGAAGTAATGTTTTCCCTAGAATTAGGAGATGCTAGAGTTTCCTTCCCTGTCTGTATTTTCTTATGTTTGGGGAAGATCTTTGGTCATGATTAAGGAAAACTCAGTTTTACCAAACATATAAACCTGTCTCTAGTGTCAGAGAAGAGCCTTACCTTGACTTCAAAGGATTCCACTGTGATTCACTCTGTCTTAAGTCCCATATTAAATCCCACTTGATGTCCCCATGTTAAATCCTCTCATATGTATCATGTTAAATCCTACATATGTATCATGTTAAATCCTCCCATATGTCTTAAATTAAGTTCTCCTGATTGTCCCCATATTAAATCCTCCCATATGACAGCTCTTCTCTGTGCAGTTCGTATGTGGAGAAAATGTGCTTCCATCTTATTCATTCTATGCACACTCTATCTTCATAAAGTACACTTTTCTGTTATAGCATGTAGTTAAATTATGCATTAGGAGTTGCTCTGACTGGGTTAGCTTTTGAACTGATGATGGTAGGTTGGATTCTGCTCAGTCCTACAGCTCAGGCTTCAGCAGCCCTTCATCCTCCTTAAAACGTGTCTCCCTTTTTGTTTCACTCTTAAACAGACACTCAGAAGCACTTTGAAGTATGGTCAAAGGCAAATATAAAAAGAGCAGAGTGTCCTCTGTGAAGAGGTGCCTTTTGGTTGCAGCTATTCCCCAGGCTCTCTTGGCCTCAGGCCTGCATGGCAGTCCACCTCCAGTGGCTGGCAGACTGGCTCAGCTTATATATCCAGGAGACATAGATTATATCTTGAAGCATTGAAGGGATTGCATGTGAAGAGGACAAAGGAGGAATCAACTCTCTTTGGGACAACATGAAATACTAAAACAAGTAAAACACACCTTTCTTTATTGTGAGGCAGTTGACCTTCTCCAGGATAGCAAATGTGATTAGAGTTAAGCTAAGGGCATCCAGCAAAAGGCTGGCAAGTAACAGGTGTGTTAACCCAGTGAAGAGAATCTTTTACTCCCATGTTGTATCTGTGGCAAAGTTCAGAAAATCACTGGAAAAGCTGGAGATCAGTGCTAAAGTGTTAACCCTGACGTTGGAAGGTCTGGCTTTGGTTCTGAAGCTGATGTTCCTTTTGGCGGCTCGAACTCTGTTTGTTCCCCATATGCTCAGAATGAGGAAGAATACAAACCTCTGGAAACACCAGCTGATGATAACAAGGAAGTGAACACAAAAGAGAAAGACTGATCCAGCTTGGAGATTGTTTGGTTGTCATGCAGACCAGTGTTGACGATCTTTAATTCAAACCAAAAATGTTCACACTGTTCTACAATACAACTTCTTTAAATCACAGTTTTAAATGAAATCTCATTCAACATTTTCAGCTTTACATCAGTTATATATGCCAAAATGTTTAGTAAAATGTCAGAATATCAAGAGAGAATTTTTATAATTATGTTTTTTTCCATAAACTAAAATAACTTTCAATTGAAACAATGTGTGGAAGCTCATATGATGAAAATATGAACTTCATAAAGTCTAACTCATTCCATGTGGGCATAAAATGCAGATCCTGACATGCTTGTCTGACCTGTTCAAATAACTGCAAAAGTATCATAAACAACCAAATGTCCAGCGGTCATAATGTTCAGCAATGAGACAAGTTCTGTGTTGCAAGAATGAATGAAAGAGTTTTGGCACAAAGACGCTGACAGAAACCTCTGACCCAAAACAAGCGTAGAAAGGTTCTGCTTCCAAAATACTAAAGGAAATGGATGGAAGCATCTCAATAAAGAAAGTTTGTGAAATCAAGCAAAATGAAATTACCTAAATTAGGAAAAGTTTACTTGGACTATACAAAAAAAAAGTGAATTATTTTTGAACAGTGTATGTAAATATCTGCTTTCTACTATATAAAATTTGATTTGCCTGGAGCTGACATCACAAATAGACATAATGCTTTTGGACAGTTGCCAGAGCATCTGACAGTCAATCCAAACAGTGAGTGTGAGCATCAAACAGAATTTGATGAAATTTTGCTTGTGGGTTTAAATCAGGTCAAGCAATGTGTAATCCACAGGAGTACATATGTGCAAATAGTACATGAAAGCAACATCACACGTTGTCTCTAAACATGCTATAAACAGCATAGCGTATGCCTCACATGGTGGAAACCTGCAGAAATTACTGACATGTAGAACAAACAAACGTTGACAGCAATGCAGTCCCTTTATTGAGTAAATTCAATTCAGTTCAATTCTATAGCACCACTTCACAACAAATATCATCTCTGGGAACTTAAAGAAAATCATTTTCAATTCTATCACACATACATTCCAATTGATCCCAGTTATCAAACAATACATTAAGCAGAGTTCATTATTCAAATTAGATAAAAAAGAGTCACAAGATTGACTGGCAGCATTCACTCTTCCTGGACCAGCTTGTGGCAACAATCGCATTATGTCATTGATTTTACAGAAATCCCTCATACTCACCATGCATCTAGCAAGTGTGGAGAGGAAATCTCCGATTTAACAGAAAGAAGCCTCCAGCAAAACCAGAACTTGGCTCGGTCCAAGTGGCTGTTTTCCATGACCAACTGGGGGTTTGAGAGGACACTGGCGTTTGATTAAAACTCCAGTGTCCATGCAACTGGTGCAGTTGGTAGCTGCAAGAAGGTCCAGGGTACGAATCCCAAATTGGGGTCTTTCTGCAGAGTTTATATCTTCTCCCTATGGGTTCTTTCCTGGTACTCTGGCATCTCCTGGTACAACAGTCATGTCCTAAACCATGACTGTTAATTGGTCTCTAAATTGACATGACGGTCCACCCCCAACCAGAAGTAGAGCAAACCTCTGGAAAAAAAAAAAAAGTCTTATAAGTTATTTGTGGGAAACCACTGACAAAGATTTTAAAGCCCAAAGGTCTGAGCAACCATGAGGGAACTTCGAAGGAAATTTTTTTTCGTTTTGTCTTCAATGTACCTTTGGCCCTGTGATGGTTTTCTGCTCTCTGGTGGCAGTTGAAATTCATCTTTGTTTTTTAAATAACATTGCATAATATTAGAGCTTAATCGTTAAAAACAAATCATTCGATTAGCTTTTCTTGCATAAATATTATCAGCTGTGATAATCTGTCCCACCTCTTTTACCTAACAATAATAATCCTTTAGACCCAGAGCATCCAATTGTAACGTCGCTCTACCATAACCTAAAAATAAGGTAAGGTAATAAGAGTAGTGAAGTTATCCTGCAGCTCCAACTTCACCTTACTGGTCTTTTCATCTGACATTTTTAATCTTCCAAATATTTGGCCAACCATGTTTTCTGCCATGTATCTGTACATCCTTCTTGGCATAATTCTGGAAGCAGGTGAGTAATTACATAATTAAGTATCTGAGTTTTGATTATGCATGTCAGGTTGTGTATGAATATTTGTACCACATGCCTGAAAAGTTATTGATTTACAAAAAAAAGTGCTAATGTGTAACCACAGCACACATTTATACTTCTCAATCCAATTTGAACAGACAAGTATTCAGCTGTTCATGAGGATAACTCATTTTTTTTAGACTCCATTTTTGGAAATGGAATAAATTAAATGTTCTTAAGTGCATGTTCCCCACTGACAACTTTAAGCCATTTTTTGATTATTTTCTCTTATGACAGTCGTAATGATAAACTATGACAACTTTGATGGAGGTTCAGGTTATGGGTGCTTGGACTTCAGGATGAATTGCAACTGCTGATTGGTTGGTTGCTGACATCTCACTGAACTAAACGACAGGTGGTGGCATGTCAGTTGTCCTTAGGTGTGAGTGAATTGGTTGTCCTGTGTCTCGGTCTTGCCTAAGGGCCTAAAATATGTTATACATAAACACTGTGGAAGAATAATGAGCAGCTTGTTTCATTTTACACTGCAGTACTTCAGATTAACTTTAGCAAGAATTTTTCAACAGCTCCATATGTGATGCTCAATGCACTAATCCATGAACTACTTACCTAACCCTTGATGATAAATGGAACAATGAACAATCTAGAGTGGAAACACGTTTGAGATTTGATCTGCACCGAACCAGACGGCCTGATCTGGCTCTAAATTTGCTCCACATGCAGAGCAGGACGTTATGTTAAAGATTTAAACTTGAAGAGCTGGCACACCTGAAACAGCAATAAAAGTCAAGACTGTTCACATCCCACTCATTTGCTCTGGTGACACAACATCATCCTTTAGGTTAGCATTTGTCAACCGGGGCATTGAGGCTACAGTGGCAGCAAAAATTTACAAAACGGGGGCACTGCCATTCTATAGGAGGGCGTTTGTTTGAAGGTAAACTTTATTCCTTAAATGCACGTGCTAAAACCTGAGGTGTGTAACTTTAAAGCATGCTGCAAATGCACTGGTATCGATGGCAGCTCTTCAGTGTTTGTTGGCTTCTTGGCGCAGCTATGTGCGCCTGCTACTGGTAGTTTCACCACATCATTTCAGGGTTACAACGGCTAGGTTTTACTGTGATTCACTTGTCACGTCATGGGTGTCTGGCTTTCAAATATTTTATATCCTATTGAGGGTTTTTGTATGCTTGTTTTGGCAGTGATGTAATCGTATCATAGCAGTAACTTTGACATGACTTTTAAATTAAAACAGAATTTTTTTTTTAATGTTCATGTGGATGCTGCATGCTTCCATGGAAGGACAAAGGAACATCCCTCTAATAAACCTCTAATTACCAAAAATCACAATTCCTTCACTGTGTAACCCTCAGAAAAATGAACTCATTTAAATAAAGAAATTTTACCATGGGTGATACCATGATACACATAGTTCATTTAATAGAATTAACATCGATGCTGTAGGCAGTACAGCACTAACAGCACTTTTAAATCTCACTGATCAGTTATCGGGATTAACAAATTTGACATTTCAGCACTTTACACATTTGAAAACATTTTTCCAACAAAGATAATAAACATTTATTTGAACACCACTGATTTGCCATATTTAGTCACCAACCCAACAAATGAAAAGTTAGATTAATTTTTACAGTTAATAAAAGACATACACATAGCCAAGTTTAAGTGCATTTAATATAGAGATAAAATAATGAGTGACAAACAGTAAAACATCAGTATCAGACTACAGACAATATCAGAATAAACATAAATAGCAATAAAAAGATTGGCCACAGTCAACTATTTATGACAAAAATAAATATGTACACTTATATAACACCCCCATGCACACATTGTAGACAATAACAGGTATACATAGAAGCAGACTAATATGCTTTTCTTCTTCCCAACCTCGTGTTTACAGCTTTATAAAAGCTGTAAACCATAATAGTTTACATGCAGAAAATAAAGGTCAAATAAAAGAGCTGAAGTTAGAGGTAAAAAACACATTTTCCCACTAAAAACATGTCAGTTTAGATGTTTGTCTAATATTGAAGAGAATTAAGTCAGTGAGAGAAAAATGTTACTTTGTTATTACAGGAACAGCTGAACAGTAATTGGTAAAAAAAAATCTTTGAAATTACAATCACATTAGCAAACATGTTAGAGTGCAGAGACAACAAGGGACAGACAAACTAATATGTACTCTCGCTCTACAGCTACTGTCAATGTGTCAATAAACAAAGCAAGTCAGGCTAGTCATGGAGGATATTCAACAGCGGCGTGTCAACAACCTGTGAGCTGACCAAGCAGATGAACAGAATTGGTCCTTGTAAATGCAGGACATCAGCAAAATTTAACTAAAACAGTCTCCTTCATTTCTTTTTCAGTGTGCAGTGAACCTCAGCATGACAACATGCCATTCCAGCTCAGAGTTCATAATACCAGCCACATCCATGGGCTGGGCTTCACAACCTGCATTAGGAAAAAGAAGTGGTGCATCGTCTTCATACTGCTATGGAAACAAGACAATTCTGATACTGGCAAATATCAAGATGTCCTTTCTGAGGATTCCTTCAATAAAATACTGTCACATTTCTGCATGTGGAAAAACTGTTCAGAGCTTCAGAATGGAAACATGGAAGAGTTGGTCCAGAGACTCCAGCTGATTTAACCAGAAAACATATTTTCTGAGTTTATCTTGGAGGTGGAGGAAGCTGGTTCACCAACCAGTGACATATCAAAAGAGATGGGTGGATGACCGGGAGAATGTGTGGTACTTCCTCTCAAACATGGTTTGCAGGTTGACCATGGAGGGGGAGTGGTGCGCCTGAAACCAAAAAAATACCCAACAAAAACTCATTAATAGTAGCATGGACAAAAAGAAATAGAAATCTAATGTTTTTTTCCCATATTTGCTGTTAAACGATTTAGGTTATTAAACACCATTTTAAGCTGGTAAAACAAATTGCTTGTATTCCTCTCTTCCACACATTTTGCAGATTCAATTTTTCTGCTGCTGGTTTTACATTTTAACCCTCCCGCAGTCTAAAAAGATGGGGTCATTTAAACCCCACTCGTTTTTTTTTTTCTTGTGCGCAATACTGCGAAAAAAATTTAAAGGGGCACAAAAAAACTTTTTGGTTGTTTTGTGTGCTGGCTTTGGAAAGACAGGCAGTCATCCCATCCCAAGGTGTTTCTTCACTGTCCGACCATGATATTCGCTGTCCTCCTACTGAGTATTGCGTTAAGACCACAGGAGGGTTAAGGGACGCTTTACCTTGTGCACCTCCCAGCGATTTCACACTTACTTCGCCTACGCATTTAACCCCCGTGTCGTGATTGTCTGACCTTGACCTTTGCAGTGCTCCTTTGAGTGCAGTGCCAAGACCACCACCAGGTCCAGATAATTTATGTATTTGCACCAGCCTTCTTAACAAGCTCGTCCTTTGCGCTCTCAGCCCCACTGCTTTCAACTTGCTCTGTATTGATGCCGACCAGTTATGTCATCAATAAGCATTACTGCGGTTGGCTAGTAGACTGCAGATCTCTGTCGTGAGTCAAATTTCTGTTGTTTCTACCATATGTTATATATGTTGCATATTCCTATTTCAGAGCAAATAAAAATCCATGAGGTAGAGTTTGGAAACAATAAAACTTCAAGAGGGAATCTGAATCTAACGTATCAATCTTATACTGACTTGGTATCGGTTTTCATATTTTGGATGGAGCCGCCCAACTCTGATTTTAACCTATGAATGTGCTGCTTCGATGGCCTCTGTCAGTGTTATTTGTCATTTCAACAAGAAACAAGAAGCAATGTCGAGAGAAACATAACTAACCAATTCCTTCTACATCAACTCAACAACATGCAGAAACAAAGTTCAGTCATCTAAGTATCTCAATGTTTTTCAAATGTCTTAAATTCACATCTATTTCAGATTCAAGTTTCCATTTTTTGGCAGATTTTTTATAATATCTATTTGAAAGTTCACCAAGTTTTTATACAAGATGTTCTACAATACCAGGAAAGAAAAAAGAAAGAGCAGACTGCCAGATAGCTGGAAAGGCACATACATAAGCTTGATAAAGCAGACAGCAAATGATCCCTGAAGTAAGGAATTTTTATATTTTCTAAAGCCACTCTAATCCAAATCAGAAAAGACCGAAGTTCTTCATGCCTGGCCGATATAACTTTAAAACGATTAAGTCATTCTTTTTTCAATAAAAAAAAAATAAAAAATTAGACCAGCACTTTCAAAAGATGAAACAAAGGACCTTTTACCTCTACAAGGCCTCCCAGCCATTCCCCTAATCTTTAGATTCTGTAGAAGATTAAAGTCACAACTCTGGCTGGGCCACTCCAGTGTTAATATTCCTTCCATTTGGAAGAAACATGTTTAAGAAATTAAAGATGACTTCAATCCTAATTGTTCAGGAACATGCATGTTTCTGCATCCTGTTGTAGTAATATTACAATCCTCTATTAAAAGTGCACAAAAAAGGAAAACATACTAGTATGACTTGAAGAGCTTTGTCACCATGAAGTAGAAGGTGTTAGGGGGGCGAACGGTCAACTGTCAATGTAAAGTTTTGTCCAAGTTTTAAAAACGGCTAATCCCATTTTTGTATTCAACTAAGCTTTACAAACACGTGATTATTGCCACCACGACCACCACCAGGTGGATGCCCAGACTGATTCATTGGAAATATTTGTCCAAATTAATCAGTGTAATTTCTGCCCCACCTATGAATCTCTGCCAGTTTTCTGTCACTTTTTGAAACCATCCTTTGAAGATGTTGTGTAGCTGATGAGATCCTTGTTTTGAACTCTTACTGATGCAGGCTCTTAGCTTCTAAGGAGTTGATCTTGGTCTAAGATATCACCAGTGCCATTTGTTTTGTTAGTGTCAAACAGAACACACCAATGAGTGAAGTTGAACCCTACATTATAACCAGTATTGGTGAACCCTTAGAAGAGACCAGACAACAGGTAAACTTTGCTCACATGGGACTGCAGGAATAACGTCAGTGGCGGTTTAGATCAGCATCTCTCTGCGAGGACTGGTCAGTACAGCAGACTGTGGCTCCACTTGAGGATCCAGGCACGACTCAGAAAAGATCCTGGTATTCATGGTAATGGGCTGAGGACTTGGGCTTCTTGGCTGAAAATCTCCAGAGGCAAGACATCTGGACAGATCCTGGCCAGATTGTGGTTGGATGTTTTTAAGATGAGGGGAGCCAAGACCAGCTTGTGTGAAGATGGATTTCTGTGGGATTGACTTGGGTTGAATTGTTGGTACAGAATGAGAGGTGGACCTGTATTCTTGGACGACAGAGGTGTATTTGAGTTCAGGACCACCGGAAGTGTTTGATGCAATGTGGGAGGAGTGTGTTTTGGCTGGAGTGCAGGGGCTACATTTACACACAGGGATTCTAGGTTTGACAGGGGCATGATCCAAGGAGTTGGAGCGTTGAACCACAGCACTGTTTTTGGTAAATTCGTTCAGACTGAATGTGGAAGAAGAACGGGGCATCTGAGGTGCTCAACAGAAGGAAGACACATGGAGAACAGGTTGGGACATGAAAGGAGCAGCAACAATAACAAAAAGAGAAATTAGTGAGAACCATTCAAGTCCAACAAAATATTTCAACTGTAAAAGGTACATCTTTAAAGAGTTTTAATCTATAATTTTCATATATTTCAGATAGTTGAGCTTGTTTCCTCTCAAACAAGCTCAACTTTGCAAAGCTTTTCACCCTTCACAAACAGCTTCAGGGCAGGGGCTTCATGGAATCGAGCTTTATGATACAGCAGGTAAACACACGAGACACGTTCAATAACAAAGGAGGCACCCCTTATGAACATCTTTCTAATACTGATATTGTCTCAACTGTGCTCCAAACCTTCCTGATTTGCAAGTACAGATTCTACTGGATCTACCAGGATCCCACATGTTGTCCAATACCACAGCGATCTTTTCATAACCCAGAATGCCAGGTGGGGCATTTTGGGGTTGTTGAGTATTTTCATCTCAACTTTCTCCATATTCACAGCTGAGCAGAACTGGAGAATTTGAGAGCAGCCAAACATCCAGTGTGACTATTTCTGAAAACTTGTGTTAAAGGGCACATTACCCCACTATAAAAAAACCCAACTCTGGTACTGGGAATCACCAGAGGTGATAAAGGAATTGTGCTCACTAGACACCTCATGAGATTCTCCTCATTTGTTCCATACACTCAACCAAGTGTTGGAAACATTCCCCCACACCAGGGCTGCACCGACTCCAAGCTGACAAGAGTGTTAGCCAGTAGAGACTGCTGCTGCTGACTCTACACACTGAAATCTG
The DNA here is from genome assembly GCF_027474105.1 of Poeciliopsis prolifica. NCBI lineage: Eukaryota > Metazoa > Chordata > Actinopteri > Cyprinodontiformes > Poeciliidae > Poeciliopsis > Poeciliopsis prolifica. The sequence goes on along the minus strand of NW_026562435.1, from coordinate 244,704 downwards.
GTCAGGTCAGGTTTCAGTGTGTTGTGAGCTTCTCCCTGCTATCACTGACGTCCCCTTTTTTTCTCCATTCTGATGCAAGACTCCTCACGAGCTGCCCCAATGACCTGAGCATCTCTCTCTATCAAATGAACTGGTGTTCATACAAACATGGTCCATGAGGGATTTTGTCACTTCAGATGGGTGTCAAAAAGTCTTTTACATGAATTACCTGACCAAAACATCACTCTTTCTACTAATTTCCCCTGTAGTGAAACCTAACGTCAAGTCCACAAAATCAATAATTGTATATAAATCTTCCACATGAAAGGGTTCATTCACAACAGCCCTGTTTAGTCTGCTTTAATCCAGCTCTAGTTTGTTGGGGGAGGTGTGAAAGTGTAATCTAACTCTGATGCAGTCCAAAAAAGTTAACAATGATCTATATCGGCGGTTTTCAAAGTGTGAGGCGCGCCTCCCCTGGGGGGCGCCAGAGCACATTAGGGGAGGCGCGGTGCGAGGGAAAAAATAAACCAAAGAAGAAGCTATCCGCTGCTGTCTGCTGGTGTGAGAGAAAAAAATGGACAAATCTTTAGTAAACGTGTTCATCTCCTTCTCTTCAACCTATCTATGTGAATGTGGGTTTTCCGCACTCGCAATGATAAAAAGCAAATCCCGGTCAAGGCTGCTGGTTGAAAATGATCTGCGGTTATACCGCTCCACAGTGCAACCCCGCATTAACCGGATTTGCGCATCAAAAGCACAAGCACATTGTTCCCACTAAAACGAAGGTGAGCTGAACAGTAATGTTGCCAATGTGTTGCCACGTTGCCAATTTAGTTAAAATCATAAATAAAATGAGTTACACATGATTCAGGACCGTGGTAGAAAAAAAAGGGGTGCGCATAGCGTGCGTAAATGTTTTTTTTCTTTTGTATGCCTCCGCTCTTTCATACTGCACGCTCTTTTAGCTCGAGATAAATTTTTTGTTTAAATTGTTTAGATGAGCCACAAAAAGAGCTCCACAATTTTGCAACTGTTTAGGTTTTTGATTTATTTTTTAAATTTCAAGGAAATGTGCAACATTTACAGATGTGTTCCAAAGATCTGATCAAAATGTTTTTGTTAAGATGTGAAAACACTGTTGTATCTTCTCTTTTAAACTCAGAATCTCAGATGTAACGTTTGTTTGAGAAAACAGTTGAAAAATGAGTTTGGGGTTGTTCTTATCATTAGAAAAATGAAAAAGGGCGTATTTGCCATCCAAAGGCCCTGATAAACTAAACTACTTAAAATGGGAGGAAATGTTTTAAAATGTTCATGTGTTAAATTTCATTCAGATAAAGTGTCATTTTAAAAGATGAGATGGTTCTAAAATAAAAGCAATTAGAAGGTGTTTTGTGGTGGCATTTGTTTGTGTGTGTGTGGTGGGGCTGAGGGGGGGGGGATGCAGCAGGCATTGTGCTCCTTGGAGGGGGGGGCTCACCCTTTCATACTTTGAAAACCCCTGGTCTATATGGTTTGATCTATGTAGTCTAGCTGTAGTTATGTTGTGATCCCATAAGCCACTACCAAACCAATAAAATATTTCAGTTTAAGCCCTGGTCTTGATGACATATTGATACCTTTGCTGTACAACAAGAGAAAATGTATAATAAAAAAAAACAGTAAGCAGTATAATGCAAACATATTTAAATAACTATGCATTTTTCTTTTTAAATGTTTTTAAAAAGAAAGAGACAGTATTGGGCAAAAATATCTGGTGAAAGTGTATAATTTATATGTTCTGCTGCTGTTAAAAAACTGTTTTTGTGTTTACTTGAAAGTTACAGAGGGAGTTTGCTGAAGGTCAGTGATGTGTGGTCAGGGAAGGCAGAGCCTCTACTGTCATCATGGGAAAATAATAAAATGATAAAATTATTTATATTGCTATTTTCACCCTGTGGTTTGTACTATAAAAATAATTTATTTTTCATTTAGCTTAAACAATTTTGATTATTTTTTCTTCTAAACCACAACAATAACTTATTAATAACAGAAAAAAACAGTAAGCTTAAATGCATATGACTGCAACAGACTGAATGTTCTGCTATTTGTGTGGGAAATATTTGAATGATTTTTGTGGCGTTGTTGTCAGTTGTTATGGCAATGTCTGCGTAGCCACCCTGATACAGGGAGTGAGGAAGAAGTAGTTTTGAGTTGTACTTTCATGATTGTTCCCTTTGCTGTAGAACATAGCAGAAAATTAATAATATCTACATGTCCAAGTTTGATTGAGTTTATGGAATTATTCTACGGCATGGCATGTAAAAGAATAGTCTTTTTGCCCTCCAGCGTTGTCCGCATGCACAAAATTTTCCGATGTAAACAATAACATGCAGGGGCCTATATTTATAAATCTGGTTTTGATTAAGTCAGTGCCTCACCAGCTATGAAACTCAATGCACGTCACTGCTGAAGGTGTAGCATCTCTTCAAAGCGCCACTGTTCTGTCAGACCCAGAGGTAGTTTGAGCTTCATTATCTTGTAGGATTTCTAGTAAATTTTAGTACTGCTCTAATGCTTTGAGTGAGAGGCAGGTCATGTTCCCTAAAGGTCGTTTCACTGACAGTCCTAAAGAAAAAAAAAACAAAAATATATTTTTTAACAGCAGAAGTAAAACTAATTAAGGCGGTTTGGACATCATGATGTTTAGTTGTCAGGATTGTCCTACATACAGCTAGTAGCAGAACTATTTAGGGACTGGATATTTTTGAACATTTTTAAAGAACATATTCCCTCATAAATGTTTTCAATTAGTGCTGCACAATGTAGTGCAAGTTTATCATTGGAATATCAAAGTATGCAATTTCCATGTAGCAACCAGGAATGAAAGGAGCATGAGTAAATCATTTAGGTATCAGCTGCTTTGTAGCATGGTAGCAAAGCAGTTGGGTCCATTCCCTTCCTGTTGAACTATCCATTAAAAGCAGACTGATTAGATATGATGCTCAAGGAGGGCCACAAACAACTGATAACATATTTCTGACAGAAAGAGCATCAAAAAAGTGTTGAAACAATGTTGTAGAATCCTAAATCATAATGTGCCACTCTCCTGTTCCTCCTTCAGGCTCATTTGTATTTAGAAACAACTGTGTGAATTAGAGAATCCAAAGAAACATTGTTTTGGAATAGTTTATCAGATGATAAACTATTCTTTTTAGAACAAATCTACAAAACATAAAATTGCATCTTCCTGTGTCTTCCTGGCAGCAGCCAGTCACTGCATGTTGGCATTTTGGATCATTTCGCTCGGCTTGTTTCGCTAGATTTAGTGCAAGACCTTCGATCTCCCCAAATCCAAACCACTGTCTGCTTTTTTCAGAAACTGTACAGAGCAGATTAACAAAGATAAATAAATAGAAACATATCCTCTGATAGTTTATCAGAGGATAAACTATTCCTCTGATAAAAAATGCACATTCACCACTCCTTGAGAGTGGAAATGGAAACACAGTATCAATTACTATCAGTAAGAAAAAACTGATCAGAAGGAATGACTTTCTCAGAGTTTGTATGAAGTTTGATTCATTACGTTTCATCTTCTCATATGTACATACAGGAAATATAGCAAAAACCAAAACACAGCAGACAGCCTCTTGTGGCAATAAAGCAAAGGTCCGTTCTCATGAATCAAGAGCAGCAATTTGGTTTAAGGAACAAAGTCCCAATGTCAGAAAACCACTTGATGTGCCTAAAAGATAACAGCTAACGCACTGATTACTAAGAATAACGATTTATTTTGTAATCAGTAATTAATTGTGAGTATTGTGAATATTGGTCCCCATTTAGTCAGAACAGAAATCACATCAGAACTTTGTTCATGTTCAAACATGACAAATATATTAAATAAAAAGAAGGCCGTGTGCACAAATCATCTAAGTTTGTCAGTAGCAAGGCCGTCTCTATGACAGACCAATAAAAATAAATTAGACTTACAGCCAACGTTGAGCTGCTGCAAACCCGGTTCTCACAGCTCAGCCTCTGATTTTTCTCGTCTGGAGTGTTGTTGGCCAAGAAGGCCCTCTGGAGGACACGCTTGGGGGTCTTAGTGAAAGAAAATGCCCTTGTTACCTAAATGGAACAAACAAGTTATGCGTTTTTGTTTTTAAGACATGTTTGTTAGTTTTCTCAAAAGTAACATGGTGGCTATTTTCATCATGAAGAAATCAACAAAAACTAATTTGAGTCATGGTTCTATGAAGTTCTTACGATCAGAGGTGCACCGATTGCAGTTTCTGTCAGATCAATTAGCTTTAATCAGCCAAAGTTGATGATTCCAACTTTGGCTGATACTGATATTTTTATATACAGCATCAAAGTTGCAAAGTTGGCAACATTGGGGTGACTACTAGCTATCCAGTGCAGAGATAACCTGGTGGGTGGAGGGGGCTGATTTTCAAACCTTTGTTTGGTAGATAAGATAGGTCTATCACTGTTTACCAAAAATTAAGAAAATTCGGGACAATCATTTGATTGGCCAATCAGTGCACACTAGTTATGATTAACATAAAATTCAAAATCCTTGCAAACTGTTACAGTGAGCAAGGGTTTACTGATTTTGGATTTTTTTTTCTTCTTTACTTCAGCTTTAACAGTCACACAGTTAAAGCTGCAGAGAAAACTAACCATCTCAGTCTTTTTATAAACATGAAAGACAAACAGATAAGGATCTCAACCTTGTTAGTAAGGAGGTTCTACAATAGCAAATGATGAACAATAACAGGATTTATTAAAATATTGAGCTTTTTAGTAACTTTAATTAGTCATTTCCTTAATTTTTCATAGAACTCTCTTATAAACTATAATAGTTCTGACAAAAGCTTTCCTTCCAGAAGCTTCTCAGAACAGCTTGCTAGAATTCTGGATTATTCTTGTTGACAGAACTGATGTATTTGAGACAGGTTTATAGGCCATGTTTTATGTTGCTTTTGGAGTAATGGCTTCTTTCTTTCATAGTGGCTCTATGTCAAAATATGAAGCAGTAAATTTGGGCAAAATAACTTTCAATCCACAACGAAAAAACAAACATGCGTGTACCACAGCACAACAGTTCATGATACATTTGTGAAGATATCTATTAAACTGGACTTGTTTAACCGATACCTCTGAAGTCCAAGAGAACATACTCTCTGTTAAGGTTACAAGAGAAAAAGAAAAAGATGGTTTAGAGACGAGGTGGAAGCCGAATTACAGCAAACCAAATCAGGCGGCATGATGGGTAGGAATAAAGTTTAGGAGTTCACTCCCTAAGTTTAAACACTTACAGCAAAGTGAAGTGACTTGGTAAATTTAAGGGCTAGAACTTAATTTCATTGTTCATATGTAGTTAGTGAGGCCAGAGTGAGTTGGGTTTTTTTCCACTGTGGTGAGGCAGGGCTTGGTGTTGTCAATCACCTCGCCACTTATCATACACTGTCACAACATGGAGACGGTTTTAGGAAATATGGAGAATAATAATAAAAATTCTGAATGACGTTAAAGCTACATACAACGGCATTCTGAACAGATATGCTCAGACAATTTTTGGACCCAAGTAAACTGGTTGTTACAGATTTTTGTCTGTCCCTCACATGAAGATGAGTGGTAAAATGTCTAAATCAAGAAAATAAAATCTGCAGATATTTAAACCCAATGTCAGGATTTTATTTATTATTAAAGGGATGGGCATATTGTGACCTATGTATGTGGTGTACTTACCATCAGCTGCCAGTTATAGTCATATGGATGAACCATTACCTTTTTTGAGGTCTTCTTAATGGCTCTGGAAGCTTTGCTTAGTGTGCTATCCATATCCTTAGTGGTGACCTGCAGAGAGTCTGGTTCTGTGCATTGAATCAGATCCTCCTGGTTACAAGACAAAAATGAACACAACTTTAATCTTAATCTGATCAATCTGAACCTGGAGGGTGTGATCAGTGGAGATGGCTACAGCAGAACCAATAGGAAGGGACAAAGCAGCAATAGGATGCAAGGCAGAGCTCACATCCAGAGGGAAATTTGTCTCTGCAGAGGCTTTTTAACCATAGAAGCTCTGTCTTGTTGGTATTCACACTGCAATGCTGACCCAGTGAAAAAGAATTAGGAATGCAGCTGTGCAGCGACACAACGAATGGAAGACAACACCGCCCCCTGCTGCCTGCAGCAGCTTGGTTTCATTTACCAAAGTCAGAACATTCATGTTTCAGTAACAGAAGGGAAAAAAAAATTAAAAAAGGAAAGAAAGTGTAACAAAAAACAAAGCCAGTCCACACCTCTTGATTATAATTCACACAAAAATAATTTATTCATGTATAAGATGGCCTCAACGTAACAGCTGTTGAGTTGTTTCTAAGACTATTCAAACAGTATTCAAAAGTCTACATCCAGTTTGAGAAATGGAGCATTTCTATTGATGTAACTGGAAAAAATAAAATAAATGTTGCCATTTTGTCAGCTCCCAGACTCATGATCTTATCTCACAAATACAAGGAATCAAAGAGTTTCCTGATCATTATTGCCTGTCAGTGTTTACAGAAAGTTCACCTTGTATAACAAAAGTAACACTAAATGTAGAGTTTCCCGCAGTGTTCTGTAAGCCTGGCAGCCCACCAGGCTACGCATTGCTTGTTTTTGTTTTTAGAAAAATTATAAATGAGTGAATAAATGGGGGGACCTAAAAAATAATAGTTTTTTTTTTTTTTTTTGGGATAAATTATTAAGCCAGATTGCAAGCGTCTCTATTGTAAGAGTTTCATTCGTAGAGCATTTATTTCTAAAAGGTTCATGCATTTAAAGCTGGAGAGTGAACCAGTCACACTGCACCTCTGCACGCTGCTTTATTAAGTTTACCTTAACACGGATCCTGCACGGCTCCTTTCACTCGAACTGGACACAGGCTGACCTGTATGGACATTTACATCAACCTAGTGTGGAGAGTTATTTTTCTTTGGAGAACTCGATATTAAGATAAGAGTTTAAAACTAACCATATTAGCGCTGGTTGCACATTTCTGTGAACCGCAGGAATAACTTGTACTCGCATGTCTGTTTGCAAGTATTTGCGCATTGAGTGAGTGGTGAGAATGATTTATCTTTATGGACAGAATTTTGTACGGCGTTTATATCTCAACACTTTGCCAGGAGTGTGGCTCTGTCTTCCCTGTAAAGTTTATGACTATGGTCCCGGTTGGCCAGAGCGTTAGTGGTTAACGAACCAGTGCTAAAATCATCATGCAGGTTCAGCCCAGTGATGAGCTTTTGCGCTTGCCTCGTAGTAACGCTGGTTTTATATTATTTTACATGATGCATTAAACCATACCAAATGCTTTGTCCACTTAGTCAGGCAAAGTTAATGTGCGCAGAGATCTGAAAAACTCTTCACCTAAACTTGAGCAACCATAAAAGTTTCTGTGACTTTTATTAAAAACAGAGGCGAAATGGAAGAGCTACTAAAGCCACATTAGCACCAGTGAATCAAATTTCCTTTTTGTTGCGCATCTGTGCAGTGCAGTGGATTTAACTCATCACGCAGGGTCGGTCGATATGAGGCCTTGAGCAGAATTTGACTTAAACATCAGGACCTCTAACAGCTTCTGTTTTAGATTTAATCTGGGAGAAGGGGAGTAGTTTAATTGGCCAACCTAAAAAGCAATAAATTATAATTGCAGTTTACTCATTTGTATTTGTGAACTAACAGAGCTCAAACTCAAAGATTAAACTCACAGCATAAGATTGTTGCTATGGTAACAAAGTTTACAAAGTAAACTTCCCAGGTCCTTTAAATCTTACATGTAAATGTTAAACAATTTAAAATCTTTTAACTTATCTCTGCTGAAACCATTCTATCAAATTCAGCAGCATTGATCCTCTCAATAAACAAATATCGTATTTTAAAGACTATAAGTCACTCCAGAGTATAAGTCGCACCAGCCATAAAATGCATAATAAAGAAGGAAAATACATATACAAGTCAAACCGGAGTATAAGTCGCATTTTTGAGGGAAATTTATTTGACAAAATCCAACACCAAAAACAGACAAGTCATCTTGAAGGGCATATAAATAGAAGCCCCCCCCACCCTCAGGGTGAGGGACCATATGGAGCCACTGACTGAATTAAACAGAAGTGACAGTCATTATGATTGTATTTTTTTATTAGTTTGTAAGTCTAGTTGTGGATTTAAATATCATTTCACTGGTGATGTTTTCCCGTAACATATAATTACAATAATATTTTTACTTTTCCTGTCTACTTAACATCTTTTAATAAAAAACACGGTAGACTGCCTCGGTGCCCCGACTACCAGGCTTACCAAGTTTTCTGGGGGAAACCCTGAAATGCCATAACAATGTTCTTTTATGCCTTCTTGTATGTGAACAGGCTGCAGATGAACCTGCAGACTGCTTTGCAGTGAAATACTACAACTGACCTTGAACATTTCCACATCCACAACTATCAAGACAGGTTCTAAAATCCTCCAGTTTGATATTAGGGTGAAAGGGGAAAAAACATGACATCAATTTGATCGTGAGAAAAACTTTTTCACTTTGAAATATTGAAAAACAAGTTGCTGAGGATGAGTCATTACAACTCCGCTCTAGTCTCAGTGTGTCGAGTTTTTTCTTCTTAATTTGTGTGTATGTGTGAGAGTGTTTTCTTGGGGGTGACATCTCACCGCATCAGTTCTGCAGATGGTGTTGGCAACATGACGACACAGAGTACGCAGCCAGTCACGTTTAACCGTTTCCTCTCCGGCCAGCTGGAAGCTGAACAACAAGTTCTCCTGTTCGGTGGGGGGCCGGACCACCAGGGCAAATGCATTCACACACTCTGAGGAAAAGAAGGAGAGGCAAACAGGAGTAAAAAACATTCACACTGATACAGACGCATGACAGAGAGTTTAGAATTACAAGGAATAAATTGACAGTACAGATATACCAGTTTAAAAAAAAAGTTAGACCGTAACAAAAGTGTAAACAAGACGCATACTGATGATATAATGGGAGAAGAAGAGCAAAAGCATTGATATGTTAAAATGCTGAGAAACTCTCCAAACTGGGTAAAAATCTAGAGATAGGATTAATTTAAAGTGAAAATGAAGATTCCAGTTTGTAAATGCCAGACAGAAAAACGAAGAACTGAGATTACCATTGGGTATCTGAAGATCATTAATTTCCAGACTATTGAGCACACCTGAAAATAAGCTACACCCAAAGACTTTGAAAAGATAGTTTGACCATAGGCTACACTTATCCTTAAGCACATTGTAATATAATACTTACAAAGCAAGAATTTAACCTATAATGGAAAACATACAGGTGATATGTAACCTGTATGTTATATATCTCTCTCCATGGCTACATCCATTTTACATAATTGAGTCTGACTTTATGCAATGGAAACTAATGGAGTGGCCTCGCAGTCCAAAACATTTCTAAGACTAATTGTATGTTTAGAGTTGGATTCACACGCGAGGTTAATGCTTAATGTGACTCACCTTCAGTGTCATGCAGATCCAGCACCTTGCGAATCTGTGACAGCGGCATGAGAGCGATGTGTTTCAGCGGAGGGGGAGGCCTGGACTGCCCCACTGGACTTTTAAACGTATTGATCACTTTGTGACGCTTCCTGGCAATCTGCAAAGACGCAGTTCCACAAACATGACGAGATAGCAATGCGAGAGAAAAACAGAATCAACTTCAAAGTTGGCTCTGTGTGTGTGCAGCTAGGAGTGTATGAAAAACTGGAGAGGTTTACTTAATAAATCAATTATCCTTTCATGGAGGTAAACAACACGAGTCATTACTGTCACATTAATTACGTGGCCAGAGCAATGACAGGGAGGACAAAAGTCAAAAAACATTACAGGTTGAGATGAAATCAACAGTTGCTTCTGATTGAGGGGACAAGCGAGACCACCCACTGTGAGAGCAGCCAGTCTACATGCAGGCTGTGTGAAACAGCCTATCAGGACGCACATGGAGGGCACCGGCTGATTAAGAGGTGTCTGTCACTCCTGAATCAGCACAGTCTCTCAACTCGTCTTGTCCTTTCTGCTGACCTGTATTAATTAACACACAGTTCCTGTGACCACACTGACAGGCTGGACACACACGGGCTACTCAGGGTCAAACAGAAAGATGCAACTGTTATCTGAGAAAATAAGACAACCAATCAGAACCAGGAAGAGGGACTTAGAGCTGTCAATCCACCTGGTGACCCTCACATTCCCCCCTTGTTTTCTGCTGCTGTACAGCAGGTTCACCAAAGCAGTCTGTTATGAATGCTAAGGCTAGTCAGCATGGCCATCAATGATAAACTGTTTTTCTAGAACACCAAGTTGTTCTTCTACCATTAGCACATATTGATCAGCACTTTAAATAAATATGAAAATGGTAAATATTCACATAGTTCTTTAATGCTTCCACAAAACTCAGCAGTGCAACATTCTGGCATATATTCAACTGAAACAAAGTGAGAAAAATAATCCTGTTCATCGCAGTAATAAAAGCATCTCATCAGTTTGATCCTAGAGTTGTGATTTTTTTGTGTCATGTTGAAAGAAACAGCTGGAAAAATCATTTAAAACCCTTTACAGATGAGTAGGACTATAACATTGGTCAGATATGACAACATATAATGAAATCCAGATTCATTCGTCATCACCTCCAGGCAGTCATTAAAGAGGAAGAGTGTGACGTGTTCGCCGCGGTCACACGGCTCGTCTCCCAGAGCGATGGTTTCCACTCGGTGCACCAGGCTTCGATGGGACGACAGCAGGTTGGCCTGAGAACAGAACGGGAACAACAGGAACAAGTTATGTGAGCTGTGATATACAGCTCACTGCTGCCCACTGCTAGATGCTTTCTACTTGAAACTTTTTCTATTTGTCTTAATAGGTACACTCTACATGTAAATTCGAAATAGTCCATTCTACACATTTGCAACCTGTTGAAATTTGACCCCGGATTCACGTTGAAGGGTAAAAAAGGTAAAAAAAAAATTCCAATTCTGTTTCCTTGCAACTATGAATCACTACACGCACACACTTGCACATACACAAGCCCACTTTCTCACTATTCCATTTACTTCACCAGGAAACTGCGAGAAAGCATATATAACTTTTGACGGGAACCTTTTCTGTTCCTGTGTACAAACTCCATCCACACTGAGTGGACACTCAGTAGAAATGGTAGAAATGAGTAATGCACTCTCTGCATTACTCATTTGTCTTGATTTTAATCAGCGGCTCAATATGAACCCAGAACAGTATATGTGTCTCAAGTTCAATTAAAAAGATCGCCCCTTGAAAAAAAATTAGAAATTGTGAAATAAAAAAAATAAAAGATCAATTTCAAGAATAATTCTTGTTTCTATGTGTGTAGGTTTTTTCAGCTGACCTAAAAAAATATGTAAATTTCATTTTTTATGCCCAAAAAGAGTAAATTGTTGTCATTGATCGTTTATTTATGAGAAATAAAAAAACATAATTGCACAAATATTGACTGAAATGGTTAGTACTGGAATTAATAGTCAAATCCAACAATGTTTTGGAGGATTGTTTTAGTTTCTGACACTACTGCATGACTAAAAATTCCACAGGTCAAACTGACCCAGGAACATTATTGCTGTACCTCAGAAACGAACATAAAAGGAGGACAGACGGCTAAATTACTGTATGATAGAAAACATGCCGACAGCAGCAATCTGCAAACTTACAGGACATCCATCAACTTCATAGACAACATCAAAGATTTGCTTCTGGCCTTCAGTTTTCCTCTTGTCCTCATTGATGTGTCTAGAGTTGAGAGAATAAATAGGAGAATGGCAGTAAACTGGATAAAACAAATCACTTTAATTTTCAAACAAATTTGTAGTCAAATTTTTTCTTTAATAATAAAAAAATGCTTTAAATTAATTGAATATCTGTCATCATCAAAAACAAAAGATGGAAGATTCTCCCATTTTGTAAAAGTGCCATCATCGAACAAAAACATCTGGAGACAGACATCTAACTCTGAACTCTCTTTGTGGGACAACTTCCAATCATGTACTTTGTCCTTGGAAACCAGACTGCAGGTATGAATCCAGTTATGAACCCATGTAAAATAAAAAAAAGCAGGGGATCTGTTTTGTGCATGTTTACTGAAAATGTAATACATTTACAGTACATTTTGGGTACTGTAAATGTGGATACATTGTAACACCTTGTAAACAGAAAAGAATTGACAATTTTATTTTCTACATAACTTAAACTTAGAAAAAGGTTTTTATTTGTAAAACATAATTACACACGTTACACTTTTTTTTTTTACAGAGTAGAATATACCAATATGATTTTAAAAAATTCAGCTTTGTCTTCTAAATATTCTTTACTTTTCGTACTACTTTTGGTACCAGGAATTACATATTTTCTTTCCAAAATTATAATAAACTGGTAGTAGTTGATAATAACTAAGTCATTTTTGTTTAGTTGAAAATAAAATTACAATAAAATAAATCTAGAAAACACCATGTTACAACTGCATCTCGCAGTCATGACATCATGCTTCTTTACAGCGTTTTATAACCACAACCTCATGGAGAATTAATCTGCAGAGAAACAGATAAAATGATAAAAACAAACGTAGACATTGGCAAATGTCTTATTATGTATATAGTTTATATTGGTTTTATTAATAGAATCTGACTAAAACTTCACAGAAATAAAATTTGTACTAGAAAACATTTAATCCTTTATATGAGATATATACATATTAGTTTTATCAAATAGAATTTGACTAAAACTTAAAAAAAAATTAAATTAGTACTAGAAAACAATTCCTAGGTTCCTGGAAAATATATTACCTTAAAGTCTAAGTCGTCATCTACTAATCATCAGCAGATGACCTCTAAACTTATTGGTCTAAATTATTTCAAAAACAGATGAAGCAGCTGCAAAAAAGTTTAGCACACACAAAAAAGTAAAAGGTCACAGTCGTTTGAACTCACGTCATCACTTCTTTTAGGGACTCTATTGCTCTTTCCAGAGTTATCTTGTCTGGGTTGTCATCTGATGTATGTTTCTTTATATCTATAATTAGAATAAAAAGGGAAAGTTTGGGAGAGGCATGCAGGAGGAGACGGAACATCACAGCAACAGAGAGCATGCTCAGAGAACAGATATTAAGTCAGCAAAGAGAACAGGCTGATGGCAGGTGTGGAAGAAGACAAGTCCAGAAATGAACGATAAGCATGGAGGTCAGAGGGAAATATTTTAGCGTGTGTTTTACCACTGAGGAGGAGGGCCACACTTGGTAGTCTCTGCACTGGTCTGATGAGCAGCTCTGCAAGCGTCTGCCTGCCACACTCTGGCTTGGCGTGGTTGATCTGTTAGGTCAACAACAGTTTTTAAATCAAAGTTCAATTAGGAAGACATGAGGGATTAAGTCAGCTTTTTCCAGAAAAGATTGAACCTGATGCCGGATCCAGCCACCATAGGATCAAGATCATTATCCTGGATAACTGTTACAAGAGTAAGCCACCTTCACGAAGAAATTGAAAACTTTAAATGAAGAAATGCACTGCGAGAAAACTGGCTGTGTGATTCGGCCAGTCAGTCTCCTATCTTATCTGAACTATTTCAGTTATAGAGGGAAACTAGCAGAGAGCCAAGGAACCCAAACCTGAACAAGACTGAGAGCAGGGTGTGCTCCCTCATCTCCAGAAGCATGCAGCATTTCAAGAAAAATGTCCTCAAACGAACATTTTCTCGTTTAGCGGGCCTGAACACAACAGGACTAAACCAAGTGAAGACTCACCTTGAGGAAAGCATGGAAGCGGGCCTTCTGTTTTTCACATCGAACAATGGTCTCTTTGCTCATCTCAAAGAAGTTTACAAATGGGGGATAGGTCTTCACTAACTCTTTAGACTGAGCAAAGAGAAATTACCAACAAGTACACATTAAAAAATTCTCCTAGTACAGATTTATTGTATCATAAACAACCAATGCCACTAGAAATATTTCAATATTTGGGGAAAAACATCTTACTCTTAAAAATCTAAACTCACGTATTTGAGAATGATCTCTCCAACACTTCTGCTTTCTGACCAGTCTGTGAGGAGCTCCTCAAGGTCATTCTGGAGAGCAAATATTTCATCAAACATTCAGAAATTCCATAATCACCCAGGAGATAACTATACAAGCTGAAAATCTGGTTGGCAATCAAAAACTACCTTTATTCTGGTGTGAACCTCGTAGATTTCTGGAATGCTGCCAAAAATGGTCTTAATTTCCTCCTGGGCCAAGATGGGTCCACCGACCTGGCCCTCTTTTTCTAATGGATGTTTGAAAAGCTGTAGAGATTATCAGAGAGAAGAGCATGTTTACAGCTGGGAGAACGCTCCCACTCCCTTTCTTCTGCGTTTCACATCACTGTACTGATTTTAACATTTAAGGCAACCTGGAGAAACTCATTGACAGATCTGCCTACCAGGTCACATCCTCATGGACAATATTCACCCCACTGTTGCCAACTTAGCAACTTTTTCACAAAATTTAGTGACCTTTCAGACAATACATAAATCAGTCATCAGGCTTTTTAAAGATCGGTGAAAAGTCCGGAGACTCACAGAGAGAGAGAAGCAAAACTTTATTATGGGATTTTCTCTGCACTTGACTTAGATTAGAAGTGAAATGTTCAATTGTGCATTATTTCATAAACACAATTCACCCCTTGTTAAAATTATACATTTATTATAAATAGTACATATCAAAATTTACTTTAGTAAAGCAGAGCTCTGAGCTTTGTAAGCCTTTTCATACTAATGGATCGCAACATGAGGTTGCTTTCACATGTTTCAGTTTAACTGATGTTCTAGTTTATTCATGATAAATGAACTGAACATTCCTGGTAGGCAACCTGCAATTAAGTCCCAGCTTCCGGAAGATTGAATCAAACCTGCAACCTTCCAACATGGAATCTCCAGTAGAGTACTGTACTTTGGTTATCTTAATCTGATATTAATATTTAACTAATTATCTGAAAAATAATTTATGTGGGTTGAATAAAAATAACTGCAAGATACAATAATATTTGAAGGGAGAACTAAACTTTGCATCATGTACAAAATAATCCGGGATAAATTTGAATTATTTCCCAAAAACATGAAAAACATAAGCAGAGGTTTTATTAAAGGATTCACAGGAAAAAGAATCAGGGTCACCCTGGTAGCCAGTGTGTGAAGAAAAGTTGGAGCTGCTGACAGAACACCCACCTGCAGGACGGTGTTTAAGATATCTACATAGTTGCTTTCGGTCTGATAGAGCTCCTTGGAGACCTGCCACCTGGCTGACTGCTTGGAAACCACTGGAGTTGAACTTTTGGAAGGTTTTGAGCTCTCTGTAGGAAGACAAAATGTTTTTTTAACAGGACAAACTTCCAGATGTCTTGTAAACCCTTTTGAATTAACAGAACTTCCAGGTTTCGCTTTAAACCTTGTCATATAAAAAGAATTATGAAGCGTTCATATACCCATTTCAGGACTCGTTCAGCTTCTAACATAATACTCAGTAAAATCAGACACCTGCTATTTTTGATAACTCTACAGTATTTTTCAGACTGACGACCTGTCCAGGATCCACCTGTCGCCTGAAACGTTCGCTGAAGATGGGAAACAGCATCCCTCCTGACCCCACTGAGGACAATGGTGTAAGAAAATGAATGGAAAACTTGGGAAGCAGTGTGGTTAGATCTGAACTGCCCAAGAAATTTAAGTCAGAAAATCCAAGCCAAACTGCATTTGTTTTCTGGATAGTGATCTCTAAACACATGGCTGTTGGCTCATCACAGACTGAACCTGAAAACAGAAGCTAACCTGCACATGTTCCTTGCTGCTGATCTTCAGACGTTTGCTGACCAGCACTCCGGTGGGACCTTTTTCTCCTCCTTTCCCTGCCTGACCTAGACCTCCTTTCTCCGGTTTTCCTTCTTCTTATCCTAGCCCTGGTCACAGTACTGTCCTCTAATCTGTCTTCTGGAATAAAGAGGGGTGGGTGTGATTGTCTTTTGACAATGAAAAAATTTATATCTGTCTGAGTTATTTTATGTTCTCCTATAGTTGACAAGGAGCATATTGATTAGATTCTCACCTCCTAAAGCCTTGCAGGTTTCAGGGGTGTTGGAGATGTCCAGCAGAGAGCCAATGGACAGAGAGTGCTCTGCAGACGGCCTTTTACGTGGTGGCGGAAAGGGGGAAATCTCCGTTTCCTTGGTGAGCTGAGCGAGGGTGTCCCTGAGACGCCGGCGCTTGCGGTTGGAGGTGGGGGTGGTGAGGGACAGCATGGACACAGCTTTCTTCATGGTGGGACTGTCATTCTGCAGCACAGCAGTACAGATCAGCAACTTGTCAGTTTACATCTGGTCTATATTGTGGCAATGAGTTCTTTTCTAATATTTATTAAAGTGTGTGAGAAATTAAACATCCTCACCTTCTCATACAGGTACATGGATTCCCCAGCTCGAGCATCCATCTGAATGCTTCCCCAGAACCACTTCAGCACAGAAACAGCCATTATAAACATAGACATGAAAACTCAGACCACAGCCCTCAGTTCATTACAAACAGGAAGGATGAACAGTTTGCATTAATGCGGTTTAACAACAGTGAAGAAAAGCTAATAAAGCTTTTTTTAAAAAGAAAAAATAAGATGTGATAGAATCTTAAGGCACTTTGCAGAGGACTAGAGATGAACAGATCTGATCATTTTAGTGTACTGTACTGGTGCAGTTACCAAACAAATGTGTAATTCAGTATCTATGTTGGGTTTAACAAAAAGAAAGTCAGCTCAGCTCTAGTTTTCTGAATGAGAATACATCAGCCAACACAAAACCTAAGATATCAGTATCGGAAGTGAAAACGGTGAACTGGTGCATCCCCTTTATATTTTTTTGTTAATGATTGTGGACATGAAAAGTCATAAAAATGATAAAATCTCATGTATAAATGTAACAAATTGTTTTCAGGAGCTGAAATAGACTGCATATCTGTCCATGCTTGCCCACTAACCGCTAAAGACAGACACCAGCACTCCTCTCGCCCCCAAGGGCAAGTGTGTCAGATAATAATAGATAAGATGTTTTCAGCAAATGTTGTATTGCAGTGCGTTGCAAAGTCAAATTAACTACGTAATCGGTTGATTACTGTAGATTCCCCAAAGTGGACAGAGTAGTAATTATTTACTAAATTAGACTTTCCATTGAAGTAATACACAAAAACATTAAGAGCTCACCTCCTGTTTGACCACAAAGAGTTTCTGGGAGGGAGAAACTGGCAAATCCTTCACAGAGTTCTCCTCCACCACCATGTGTGTACATTGGTCATCTCCAACCTCAGCATATCGGCCACCTGTCACACACACCGCCATGGAAATCCATCCATCAGAGTGAATGTTGAAACTTTATTACATTATTTGCCAATAATGTAGCTCTATCATATAACTTTCTAAAACTTAAGCAGGTTCTAATTTAACTCTATCCAATGCTATGAGCCACACTGGCACTGTAGTCACCTCTGGAAGACAGAAAGTTCAGGTTTTCATTCAAAGTGAAAATGTTTATGAACTAATGATCCACCAATGCAGCGGAAAACCAAACAGCAGCATATTTATATTGACTGCTGGAGCAAATTTGCAACGTTTTGTGGCATTTTCCTTTTTGCTTCTTTCTTTTGTGTTTGTAGCATTTTTCTGTTTCATTTGTTCTTTATTTTTTGTGTTTTTTAGTTTGCATCACTCACATCTTTGTAGCTTATTTTGCCATTTGCTTAATTTTAGTTGGTATGAAAGTCAGCTTCTAAAATATCCTACTTCAGACTTTGTGAAAATATTATGTGTGTAATGTGGGGAACTGGTCATCCTGAGAAGTGTAGCTGACTTCACTGTCAGAAACACATAACTCTGAAGTTCCTGTATAAACTATAATGTTATGCGATACCATGTGGTAAAAAAATAAATAGATAAAAATCATTCCCAAAAACGTTTTCCAAAACAAGATGCTTCTGAGATGATTTTTACTTTATCCAGTAGCACAAAGTACTTCATCAGAGAAAATCCTTAAACAATATCTTTGGTGATTTACTATACTGTGTGAGTAATCCATTAAAAAAATAAAATAAAGTAAATAAATTTCAAGCATAACTTTGCTAAATGTAAGAAAATAAAATTTACAGGAGAATTAAATCACTAACCATGTTTAAGAGTCCTCTCCTCCATGTTGAACTTCTCTTCCTCTGAGAAACCCAAAAAACTTAGGATGCAGTTCTGGAAGGGAGGGACTTTGAACTCTGTTCGGAAATCCTCATCATTTGCATGAAAATGACTTAATGAAGAAGAATGAGAGAAACAAGGATGCTCAGGACTGTTTGTGAAACACATTTTCAGCATTTGTGTTTATTTCAATCCTATGCTGATTTTTTTCATATTTGCAAACAATACATGGGCACTAACGACGGTACTGGCAGATATTAGTAATTTTTTACAACAATAATGTCAGTCTGATAAATAAAACTCAATATTAAAAAATGATATTTATTACTATTTTGTTGATTGTTTCTGGATAGGGGAGTTAGTCATGTGATATTTGTCTGGTCATATAACAGTGATACAGCAAAGGATTGTGGGGTGTTTAACTGAAGCAGAGAAGAATTGGGGAAATCACTATTGTGTGGTTGTTTTTTGCAAGGTGTCAAAAAAGTAGGAAAATATAATATCAGTAAAAATCAATTAGTGGCCATTACATCATTATCAATGTTCTCTTTTGGCTCAAATTTTCATAATAGCGCATTGCTACTTTATATTGTGGTGATAAGCTCAAAAGAAACTTGGTGTGATTATATTCATACGGTCGTCTTTTCATCTTCTTTCAGGATGTATAGGTTTATTTCAAGCACAGTCTGGGCTTTCTCCCCTTTGCTTGGTTTTCTCCTGTAGATTTTTTTGACCAGACCAATCAGCAAACAGGAGAGGTTGTGACAATGATGTTGATTTTCTTTCCTGCTTTAGAATTGTAGTTTGCCTATTAGTTTAGCAATGGCAACAGAGGAAGACAACGAAGATGTCCAGTCTATGTGTCACTCGTCCAAATACTGAACTAACATTAACAAGCACCTTGCTCAGATCAGCACTTCCCTCTTCACAGTGGAGGACGGATGTTTACAGTGCAGGACATTTCCGGTAAGCTTCATAACATCAAACTGACAAATTACATATTATCACCGGCAAACGTTAGTAAGTGGGTAAAATTAAAAAGTTCCACGGAGTCCTCTGCTCCAGGAAGCAATTGTTTCTCAACAGCCTAGAGCCCAGAAAAAGCAGATAGTGTAGGACAAGTTACTGGTTTTTACCAGGCTAGTGGTGTTAAAACATGATGTTTGACTCACATATGGTCTCTTTTTTCCCATGCCTTCTGTATCCAAGATGGAGAAAGAATGGGAGTTCCCATACACACTGCCAGCTGAGACAGAAAGGGAAGAAAAAAACCATAAGCTACTGGTGTAGCTCATTATAACAGCTTCTGGTTCTGTTTCATGCATCATAAGCACAACAACTTTCTCCTCCAGGTGCAAAACAAAAGAAAAAGAAAAACAATTTATGTAGATAAATGACGGTTCATTTATCTTCAGAAAACTTTACCAACTACCATTAGTACTATTGCAGGTGAAAAACTATGTATTATGCATTGATTTAATGACCGATGTCTCATAACAGCATCAAATAAAGAAGAAGTACCCACCAAAATAAAAGTCTGGTAATGTCAAGAAAGTGTCAAATATACTGAAGGAAAAAACAGACTTAAAGACCATTACTCTAACATCCTGTCAAGTCTTGAAATATTTTTGAGGAAGCTCAGGCCCCAACTGCACTGCTGTGGGTTACCTTTTTAAAAGTTCCTATTTGTCAAGTCTGAACAGAAAGAAAAACTAAATCTCTAGTTCAGAATTCTTGGGGGGGAGGGGTTTCTCATATTTGGATGTGTAAAGGACAGAGTTTTAAAGATTTTTCACATTCTTCCATCTTGGTGGTGAGCTCTAAGTACCATTTCATATTTCCATAAACATTAACTACAGCAAACTAAATTCAGAAATATCCGATTGCTAAGGGGATTCACAAAAAATATGTCTACTTTGTGCCTTCTACCACAAACTGAACACACATTATTATACACATATTTACACGCTGGACACAAATATGATGTTAGAAAATATGTAGGAATGTACAGACCCTGTATTTCTCTCCATGAGTGGAGTAAGCAACAAGATGAGTGACCTTGGCACTGAAGTCTTTCCGGATTGTTCCACCCATGTGATGAACCAAATTCACCAAGCTTTTCTGCAAGGCAATCATAAACATTAATATCAGGAAATGAAATATTGAAATTGATTCCACATACACAGAACTGGAACTTAGGGGAGCAACAATAAACTGCCTAGCCAGTCAGCCCCAATTTTGGGAGATTGGCTGAGACATGAGAAGCTGATCTTATCTGCCTCCACAAAGGCCTAAAAATCAGCCACAGTGATCAGTCAAAAAGCTGAAATTGATGCACCACTACCTGCAATAGCTAGAAATTTGATGACAGGAGCATTCAAAGTTTATGGTTTCCACACATGACTAAACCTTTTTTGATGCACAAAATTATTCTCACCATTTCCTCCTTGTTCCTAAAGCCAGTTAAACACAGCGACAGGTTCAGCATGGCAGTGCAGTAAAGAGGACGGCATGAAAAATGGAGTGGCTGCGGAAAAAGGACTAAAAATCAGCCATTGAACATGAATAATTCTTGCAGGAGTGAAAAGTTCTGACAAGAAATTGTTTTATGACAATCCTAAAATCTTTATCAGAGAAAAAAAAAACAAAAATAAAAGCTTCACACTCAACTTTCTGATGCTCTGACTACTGAAGAGTAAATGTTGCGAAAGTTTATGGTGGATATTTCAATAGTGGTCAGTCTTTAATTATGAAACCTGGAAAAAAAAAAACCTTTATGACAGAAAAAGTATGGATAAGGGAAAAAGGAAAGAAATGACTCAGTGAAAAAAAGATGGAAGGCAATAGAAAGGAAAGCTCAGATACATGAAAGGATGAAGAAAACAAGAAGATGACAGATAAAGAGAACAGACCAGGAAAGACAGGAAAAATGAGGAAGAAGGGAAAGGACAAAGACTGAAGGTAACAAAAAAATGAAGAATCTGGAAAGAAGGAAGAATGCAATGAAATACAAGACAAAAAGGAAGACATTTTAAAAAGCACAAAAAGGAGGAAGGAAGGAAAGAAACAAAGATAGCAGGACTTAATATATTGAAATACAAACATTTGTTTGCTTTTTTTCTAAACTAATTCAGCCCTGGAAAACGTTGAAAAAAAAAATCTAGTTTTTCAGACTGTACAATCCTGTAAAATGAAAGCTAATCAAGTACAAACTCTCCCAGCTTCTTTTCCAAATCCAGGATAAAATAACCTTGCTGTTGATAAAATACTTACCTCTTCCTGAGCAGCGCAGCGCAGCACGACAGGAGGCCCAACGATGCGGTTCTCATGTTTGTAGAGGTAGATGTAGTCAGGGGAGCTGAAGTCTGTGAGGACAAACACCCTCTCAAAGTCTGTGTTGTCTCCATCTGCAAATCCCTGGACGTTTTCCGTCTTTATGAACGGTGTGTTGATATCCTGAACAGGAGGGATTGTTTGCAGAGATCAGAGCACAAAAATAACACTAACAAAAAAAAAAAAAAAAAAAAAACATTAAAAATAAAAATTTATCAGTTTTGAGTCTTGTTCACCATGTTAATCAGGCTTTTCTTTTATGGGTATTTACTTGTCAATATCCATTATATTAATAGTATGACAAAAAAAAAAACTAATGAAATGATTAAACCCTTTCATTAGTTAGATCATTTATTTAATGTCAACAAATCTTGATAAAAATAAATTGAGCGTCAAACAGCAGATTTTAGACATGGACACAGAAAGCATGACCTCTTCCTCCCTGCATGCACAGGATTTATTGAAATCCTGTGCAACACAGGATTTCAATAAACAATTTCATTAGGTTTTCAAATGTTTCCCCCACCTTCCCAGATCTTTAATCCATCAAGGAAACAGGACTAATAGTCTCCATTGCACCATTACTCAGTTTTATATACTGAATAGCATTCAGCACTGGTGAAAACAATCAATTGCAACAGTGAAAATGAGAGTGTCGAGTTTCAGCTGAGCTGTTTAAATCAATGGTCACATACTAACTGCCAGACTGAGTTAGACTCCAGCATGGTGAACAGGAGGAAAGGGTTCATGCTGCCATACTGTTAACCTGGTTAGAAAACAAACAGGGACATTAAACAATACAAATTCCACATGGAAACAGAGAATGGAGGAAAATTATAGGAAGCTATGAATTGGCAAAAGTTATTACATTGTTACAGTCTGCACCAACATATTACAGTTGCAGAACACAATTAAAAAAAACATCATCATGTGTTTTACCCCTGCAACACAAGTTTGGAACAAATAAGGACAAAAACTGACAGGAAAAGCTTGTTAACCAGAGCCATAGTTCATTCAAAAAAAAAATTATGTCAAAAGTAAAAATAATAAAACTGCAGTGTTTGTTCTTAAGCTGACTCGAAATAAGACAAAAACATTTAAAAGCAGAAAACTTTAGCCAATGAAACAAAAAAAATATTCAAAATAGATAAGTTATTACTTTTTTTTTTTTTAAGTCAAAGCATCTTTTGAAAAATTGCTCTAATCAAATTTACAGGAATTTCTTTAGCTCTGCCCTCTGCCTAAGCTGGTAAACAACAGTTTTAAAAAGTGGTGAGTCTCAATTAAATGTTTAATATATTTGCAGGGTCTAATTGATTAAATTTTAATTGAAAAAACACAGACAAAAAAAAAAAAACATTTTCAATTCAAAACTCCTTTCTGCTGCTAAATTATTGAGTAAATAGATATAAGTTCAAAGATATTTATTGTTTTTAAATCTGTTTCGCTATCAGATTGGATCAAAGTTCTACTATATTCATTCATTTTTCCAGAGTTTTGGGAACTCCTGATCATTCATGGAACTTCTTTGGAAATGTTCCATCCCCAAAGCTATTGTCTGCAGATGCGGACAATAGCTTTGGGGATGTCTGTGCTGCTGCTACATGTTTAGCATTGAGATGCTATTTTAGGCTTGAATAGCTTTGCTGACAGGCTAAATTCTTATAGCACAATAGTCTTCTCTAGTATCTAATCAGATTATTTGTAGAACCAGAAACTGACCCCCAAGAGAAGCTACTTTGTCACCCATCACTATTGATATGACCCAATCAAATGTACTTCCTCTTCTTTTGATCAATTAACTGAATAAAAAAATTAAACAAAAACAAATCATTCATAACTTAAATGTAGATCTAATAATACTAACCACATTTAAATAAAAGTACTTCATAGTAATTTATTACTGCAGAATTACACTCTGAACTTTGAACACTTTTTTTGCACTACAGTTCAATCTCAGCTATGAAACCTGAACACTTCTGGGTTTATCAATGGATAAATAAAAACTATTCTATTTAATGGTCCTATTAAAAGTATTCACCACCTGCAATGTTTTTGACAAAAATTGTCTTCTCTCCCTTTTTACTAAAAAACAATAATCAGCATGAAAACTTGTCACTGGCAGCTTTAAAATGTGGATTTTTGAAATTAAAAATGGTAAGTTGCTGCTCAAAAGATCTAAACCGAACAAAAAATCTGGACTACCGCTTACGATGAATTTGGCATTTGACCCATCACCCTATCATTTGGGCAAACACTGACACCATTATCGAAAATAATTTCTGCTCAGCTTTTCTTTTAAAAAAATTAAAAAGTTGCTTTGACTTGGTTGTGAAAGTACACAGAATTAATTTTAAATATTCACCCACAAAGCTGTTCAGCACCGGTAAGTTAATCATGCAGTGATTGAACGAGTAACCAGTATGAATTAAGGGTCATGCAGCACGTCCCAACATCCCATCAAAGTGTCAGAGAGTCATTCACACATAAAGGCAGACACTGTACTGTACCATATTGACTATAGATTTTATCATCATTTTCTCCTTGGAACCCGCATCGCCTTCTCTTATCTTTACCACAGGTACCTCCATTACTCTGATGGCCTGGAAAAAACCAACCAGCAGGACATGGAGGTCAAACACTGGCATTTAAAAAAAAAAAGAAAGAAAAAGATCATAACAAAAGATGGGAAAATATGAAAGCTGAGAGAAAATTGCAGAAGGGCAAGGACAAATTACCGCCATGTGGGGACAAAACCACAGTAAAAGATGGGTTTCTGGACACAGCGAGGGGCAGGTGTAAGAAGATCTTTATCTTTGCAAAGTTTAAAGATGGCATCTTCAAACAAATATCACACACCTGAAGAAGGATGGACGAGGAGCAAAAGATCATCCTGTTAAAAATGTATATGATGTTCAAAGTCTCAGAAGGGAGGTGGAGAAAAGAGAGAGCTATTGATTTGTTCTTGGCTCTGCTGATCTACAAATCTAAGAATAAACTGCAGAAAAAAATAAAAACCTTAGGGAGAAAGGAAAGGTATGTCTTTTCTTTCAAATGCAAGCTGGAGGGAACCATAGAGGACTGGCAAGTTGGGCAACCTTCTCCGTTTCAGTGTGAAGTGATTTCCATAGAAGCATAAGCAGCCAAACCAGAGGACAATAAGGGTTTAAGGTAATTATACCTTAAACCTTTCTACCGGCTTTCCATGGCTGTGGCTTTCACCAGTTATTCCTTCATCAGTCCCAGCCAGATTCACAGAGGGACAACTATAGAGGGAAAGAGGGGTACAAAACCAAAAGTAGCCTGGTACCGAGATTGCTTTAATTGACCCGTCTCACCATCTCAACCAAACTGATCATCGCATGTTAGACCTGGAAGGCCAAATTTTTTTTTATAAATTAAGAAGACCAAATACAACATCAGCTGGATGGAGTAACCTGCAAAGAACAGATGCACCAAGAGATTTTGGAGAAACTGGTTGCCTAAGGGGACACGTGCAAAATGACATCATCAGAGCGACAAGCACAGCTCCTGCATGCTCACAGCCCACCAACGTTCCTGCCTATACTCATCCCCATATTGAGAGGAAGAAACTGCTAATGGAAACACACCCAACTCTGCTACCACCGAACTAGACATTAGCTGGCTAGAGTGGGATTTGGCAATGGAGGGGTTCGACCGATTTATCGGTGCCAATTTCCTTCATTTTGGAAGATCGATGATCATCTGAATGCATTCAGATGATACATTCTGAATGCATTTCATTCCATAATCACTGAATGGAAAGAGGACTGATGTACCTGCAGGGCTTTCACAAGAGCTTCATTTCTGCCTGCTTCTCCCACCAGAACAACTTGTGTCTCCACTTTGGGCAACATATCTGAGAAAGAGCAGAAGCAAAATTAATATTCAACCATTTTCTATCAAAGTAACAAACAAGTACCAATCATTTGGCACGAAGACAGTGACAAAAATTCTGTCCATAAATGAAAAACTTAAAAGAAACATAAAAAAGCAAAAATCAACTTATTGTAATGGCACGTGGAAGAGATGAATCTTCACTTCCAGTATTGCAATCAACAGATCAAACTTAAAGCTTCATGCTTTAGGAGAGCCAATTGAATGTTCTCAAATTTCAAAATAAGCATTTCCACACAGATTGCTGATATTTAATTAACCCCATTACTAGCAGTGCACCGATTGCAGTTTTCTGGGTTAGGGTTAAGTAATTAGGCTACTCAATTACCGATTTTTTAAAAAGCTTAACCTGCTGATTTCGATTTTGGTCAGTACCTATTTTTTTTTGTCAGAAATGTTGCTCTAAAATCTCCCGAGGTGTGAGTGTGCGTATCCAAGAAAGTGGTTGAATTGGCAACAGTGAGCTCACTATTATTTATAAATATGCTGACATAACTTGGTGGGCCAGTCTGCCAGTCAAACCTTTCTACCGGAGAGCAGAAGAGGAGAGTGGTTGATTCTTAGCTCTTGCCAAGCCAGATAACATCAGTGGATAAGATCGGCTTCATATGTAAAAATCGGCCAATCACCAATCTCCCAAAATTAAGGAAATCGGCACTGATAAATCAGTGCATCCAATAACTGCCATGAGAACAATATTGTATGCATACAATGACTTGTATGCAAGTATTTTTGGGCTGGCAGATAAGGGTTAAGTAAAGTCTATTCTAGCAGAGACAAAAAGTTAGGACCCCCTACTTAGTTCAACCTCTTAGGTGGAAATAACCTGAGTGTGTGGAGCTGACCCATTTATCTTAGTCAGCTGTGGGATGTTTGAGGGGATTCTTGCATGTACAGCCCGCTTCATGTCCCCCTTCTTGATCAAGATCCTGGTTGACTGACTGCATGTCTTTATTCTCAGCCCACCCACAATGGATTGATTTGGGTCACTGAAGGACCCAGTTCTGCTTCAGCTTGAATCTTTAGACAGAATATATCAAATTTGACCACAAGGCCCCTCTGATTCACTATGGATTAAATGATGGTGGTTGCCATAAGATTCTGTATTTTCTTACTGCTTATATTACTCAATATTGTTAAAATTTATATTTAATATTGTATTAGGGATTCACTAATAAACTAGGCCAATATTATTTATACATCTACGTTTAAGAAAATGGCCATTTATCAGTTAATCATTAGTCGATTACTAAAATAAATCACCTTTAGATTAACTCAATTGATAACTTCCATCCTAAAGAGATAGACATGAACCAGTTCTGCAAAAGTCTGAAAATCAGCCCTCCCCTTTTACTATGTCATGACAAAGGACTGAAAAACAGATGCGACCACCAGGTGATATCTGCATTATCAATGGTCACCATACTGTGACTTAGCATCTTTTGTCACTAAATTTAGGGGAGAAAAAAAATCTGAACGGGCTGCACAGTGGTAGCACTGTTGCCTTGCAGGGTTCGATTCCCGGCCCAGGTTCTTTCTGCACGGAGTTTCCATGTTCTTCCTGTACATGCGTGGGTTCTCGCCGGGTACTCCGGCTTCCTCCCACAGTCCAAAAACATGATTGTCAGGTAAATTGGTCTCTCTAAAAGTGTGCATGGTTTTGTCCTGTCCGTCTCTGTGTCTCTGACCCCATACAGAAAATGGAAGAATGGATGGAAATAAATCTGAGTCAGCAGATCAGGCTTGATAAAAATTGTAATCAGCCAGAAAACAGCAATCGATGCACCTCTGCTAACATCTGTTCAGCCCAGTGCTGTGCTGCATCACAGACATAAACAGCAACAAGATGGAAATAATGATTATCAATATCGGCCCTGTTTTAGATTGATGTGTTAACATTACTAACAAGCCAATACGTTGATGCTTATTATCACAATATGTTTTTCTAGACAGTTCTAGAAGTTATTGCAATAAGCAAGGATATTGTTGTTTTGAGACCATTTTCAAATAACATATGGAATAGTAATAGTAATTTTCAAATAACATATGGAATAGTAATATAAGAAGATTCTCAAACATCAATATGAGAATTTAACACTAGAACTGGAATACATTTAAATCCAAATTTAATAAACAAAACAGAAGCAAGAAATAAAATGAATTAAGAAGTCTCAAAAAAATTGCCCTAAAAACTTTAGTCTTCCAGTCTATGGTAGACAGAGAGAGAGACAAAAGAGAAAAACAATACATCTTTGAGCTTTAATTTATCATGTGTTCAACTGATTTATTGCAAAATGCTTAATGCTTATATGTCATGGATCTTTAATTTATATGTCCAAAGATGTTTGAGGCACACACAAGTCAGGGCAGCATGTGACAGCCGGTAGAGCAGCAATTCACCTCAGAATCTTTGCCACATGTTTCCACCCTTTCTGTCTGAAGCGCCTATTAAAAGCAACAAGCACCATAAATCTCTAAATCACAGGGTGTCCGAATCTTTTCACACACCACTAACAGTTCTATTTATTCAATGTTTCTGTAAATTTCCAGATCACACAGTGGGTATGATGAATAAAGGATATGACAGGAATTTGAGAGTCCTGATCTTCACTCGGTTATGCACAATAGAAAAATAAAATATCAGGCATCCCAGAGAAAAACAGAACTAGGATAAGTAGCATCCGCTGTCAGCTCTCACTCACCTTCCCCATCTTCACTGGTCATCCCCAGGAAGCACTGGTCCTTAGTGGTTTCAACAATCCTGGAGTCATACACTGAAGAATCCACCAACAGACTCCGGGCATGCCCCAAAGTCAGCATGCTGCTTTCAGCCATGGCAGAAACCCTGTGATGTTCAAACCTTTCAGGGAGAAAGAGGAGATATATTTTGCTTTGCAGCAGTTCATAAATTGATTTGGTGAACTTTAAATAGCGAGGGAAAAGAATGGCGACATACATGCATTTTAGAATAAAACAGCAAGAGAAATAAAAATAACATGAGGTAATAGTTGATGCATGCTAAATAATGAAATTGCTTAGTCAGCGGCTATACAGAAAATGAAATACGTATTCAATATCTTAAATCTTAATAAAAAGCAGACCTACAGATTACCTTCGATTAGGTCTCTAGCTAACTTAGCTAACTGCTGGGTTGTAAAGATAACGAGGTAGAACTCAATTATCTCCGGTTAACGTCTCTTCAAACCAGTTCGTGAGGTTCCCCAAAGAAAAGCTCCAGCACCAGTCAGTGCATGTTGTTCCAAAACGGTAAAAAGAGTCTAATAAGCTTTTCTGTTCGCTTACATTTATTTACCTAAATGAAATTGTCAGTGTTCTGTTAGAGCTCAATTCAAAAATGAAGGCAAACAACGGAGCTGCGTATTGATTGGTCTGGAGTGACGGAACGCCTTCTTGCTTCCGCTTGGCGAGTCTTCTGATTGGTCCGTTTGTTTAAATTCACAATACACAGCTTATACGCGACAGTCTTGTTACATTCAGGTGCTATCGTAAATATTTTATCAATTACGTTACTGTATAAAGAGTTTATTTAATTTTACCTAATTTAGTTAAATAACACCCAGCAGTACTAATCAACGAAATAATCGATTTGATTTCTTTATTATGGTAAATTATCAACAGCGAAAGTAAAAGCTATCTCCATTCAAAGAATTAAGCATAATTATTATTTTTGAAAAACAAAGCATGAGACTTACCTCAGTGCTCAAACCAAAACAAATGATAGATCATTTTTAGAATCATTAATGCCATTGTTGTTCCTAATATTTAATGAAGCACAATAAACAGAATGCCCCAACTGGGTCCACTGGTTTCAGTCTTTTCTGTCGAACAGAACATTTAGGTCAACCAAACCTTGTATGTGATCAGTCTCACCCACAGCCTGCAAGGAAGAATAAGTGGGGATAGATGGATGGATTGTATTTCGTACACTGTTCATTCCTTTGTTTTGAGATTAATATTGTTTCATTTTTGTATCAGTTTATTTTAGTGCTAATTTTTGGTTTAGAAGTTCATTTGGAGTTTGTGTTTATTTCTGTTACTTTGTAATGTTTGCTCAGTTACCCAACCAGCTCTTAACCAAGCTGATCTGCATCCACATGGTTAGTCTCAGCTGATTCTCGTTTCATTCAATATCAGACTGGACCTAGTGTTTTGTTGTTGTTGTTGTTGTTTCCTTCTTCCATTTGACTCCTGCTATTTTCTCAGTATGCTTTTCACATTCCTGAGCTGTCAGATTTTGGTCCATTCACCACTCTGACATCCACAGCTCTTCCTCTTCTACATCTTTGTGTGTTCAGTCCTCGGGAGGGCTCTCACTCTGGAACAAAGCTTTGTCAGGAAGTCCTCCAACCTTTGTTTTCTCTGCTCTTCAACGCTCTGTCACCAAGGACCAACAAATACAATTACTCTTGGTTGAAACTCCAGCAATGCTACTCAGAGGCAGGTGGGGTGGGGGATTACAATAAATCCACTGATATATTTTGCTTTGCAGCAGTTTATAAATTGATTTGGTGAATTTTAAATAGCGAGGAAAAAGAATGGCGACGCATTTTAGAATAAAACAGCGAGACAAATAAAAATAACGAGGTAATAGTTGATGCATGCTAAATAATGAAATTCTATGCTTAATCAGCGGCTATACAGAAAATGAAATACGGAGTCAATATCCGTATTTTTCCTCGAAATTCTGTCTTGTGTGTATTGATCATTTTAACATTATCTAAAACTAAAGGAGCTGAAGGCAGTAGCTCATTAAGTTTGGGAAAATGCTTGTATGCTTGTAAATATTGTGTTAAATAATTTTCCCACCACATTTGTATCGGATTTTATCAAGTCCAAAGGACTTCAAAACCCTTCAGTCATTCACACATTCACACACTGAAAGCTGCTTTGGGGCAGTCTGACAGAGGAGAGGATGCCATGCACTGGTGCCACCTGTTGGCGCCAGTAGATGGCAATAGTTTATATGTTGCTACATGCAAACTAATTGAAAGCATAAAGTACTCCTTTAAAACACTTTAAGATCTACAAAACAGTGTTCGATTTAAGATTAAAATCAACAACCCCAGTTTCATTTGCAGGAAGCCAAGACATACAGTACATGCTGAGTTTCATTATGTACATTATCAAGTTGTCCAGTTAATTAAAAAAGGATTATTTATTTTCCTCACACATTTAAAACAATAACAAACTAGCATATAAAATATTATTTTTCTGACACAGTAAGATAATCTTTCTGATTTAATCATGAAGGCCCTGCTCCAGTGTCCAAGTATTCCTTTTAGAGTTCAAATGTAGTTTGAGTTTTTAGTTTATACTAAAGTCTCTTTTTCGCTCTTGAGTTAAAATGTTTTGGGGGGTTTTAATAAGAACCCTTACGTATGTGTTCTGATGTAAATAAAATATATGAAAGCTGTGATTATTTGAGACCAGACAAGAAGCATTAAGCATTTTGGATCAATGAAAAGCAGATAAAACAAACTGGCACTGGAAAGGCAGAATACATTATGCATTCAATCCTCTCTTCCTCTTCAGAAGGATCACAGACCCGGCTGGAATGGCACTCCTCCGCATTTCCAGAGAATTCATGAATCATGAATTCTCTGGAATTCATGATTCACCCCCCTCATGATCAATGACAGAAAAACAGATATCCACTGATATCTTTTATGATTCAGTAGCAATCCTTTACATTCTTTTCCTCAGTAGCCAACTCACAAGACTTTTATTTGAACACAGTCTTGCATGATTACAATACAACCCTACATTCAAACGAAGCAGACATCGTGAGTCTTCGGATTGATCATTTATCTGTCTTGATAAAATCTCGTCTCAACAACTCTCTTCTTATTGTGCTTTAACATCAACCTGCCAATGGGACTAAAGATGGAAACAAGCCAGCTGACTATAATCTTATGCATTTGCATGTTCATATCTACATATTGTGCCAGTTTTGAAAAGTAAACTTGAGAACTTCACAATAATGTGGAGAATTGTGTCTCTTTTTGTTTCATTGATCCAAATGTGGAAATGGTGATTCCTAGCTTCACCAGTCAATATTGTTCAGTCCAGTGATCACTCTGTGGAATCAGCTTTATCTCAAAGGTTCCAAGTGTTTGCTAAAAACTGCGAGAGCAAGCGTTTAGGCACCCTAACGGATTCCTCAGACGTACATGAAAGAATCAAATGAACACTCCAAGTATGCTTTTGATGATATGGAATAACATTAAGTCTTTTTTTGTAATGTCTGTAAAGGATCAATTGTAATGCTTGGTGTGGAACAGAGTAAGGGGGATCCTTAAAAAAACTAATTCAAACTTCTTAATCCGATGCTCATAAAAGAAGATATAAGCGGCATAATGAAGGAGAATTGTTGTGATGATGTGCTGAAGGCAGAGTGTTGGTAAGAGCAAGAGCTTTTTAAATAGACAGAAACCAATTTCAAGGTGTGTAGCTGGGATGTCAAATTTCTTTTAAGTCATGTTTGATAAATATACAATATTTCTCTACCAACTGAAGGTAACAACTACTTTATTGTGCTAGAAAATAGGATTATGTGCCTGGAAAATGTATAATACTGCCCCTTTAAGATCAAACTTACATGTAAAACTAAAAACACATACAAAGACTCTGAGCAGACTTTTAGTATTTTGACTGGGTTTTCTAATGAACAGAAAGTACAGGTTGCAGATTAGCATGTACTACAGATCTAAGAAAAATGAAGAGCTTTTCAAGAATTTGTGGATATTGAACAAGCTGTGATTATTCTATCATGTATAACTAGTGCTAACAATGTTACAGACTGCCAGGAGACATAGAGAAAGAATGCAATTCAAATGCACACAAAAAGATACTGCAGCCACAGGAAATGGAAACAAAATGGAAAATGCTGCAAATAACAAAATCCCTGCTCCACACTCCCCCTAGTGGTCTAGAAGTTGAAAAAATCTTTCAGCATTTCATACTTGATAATTGCAGCATTTTCATTTTACTTCTATTTCCAATAGTTGCAGCAATTTTTGTTTGCATTTGTTTTGCTGATTGTAAGTTTTTGCTCCTATATTCTGTGATTGCAGTTTTTTTTTCTTTTTGTTTTGGATTTTGTGTCACATTTTCACCAATCAGCTACCATATAGAGAATAGAGAAAAAAAGAGAAGTCGAAAAGCAACAAGGCAACAATTTTCATATTGTAAAGGTATTTTATCATAGTGAGCAATATGTACAATATAATAACAGATACAATGTACATTCCAGAGTTGAAAAGATTCTAGCACTATTCATGATGCAGTATAACAGAATTATTTTCTAAAATCGATGCAGCATTTTCCAATTAATTCTGATCTACCAAATATGTGGGTCAATGCAAATTACACTCATGGATCAATTCTTATAAACAAATCATTCATTAATGTACTTATTAAGAGGCTCACTGTATGTTATACTGTAACACAGTAATATCTTTCCCTATGATATGTATCCAGTTTTCTGACAACCTTTCTTTCCAACACATTACAGCTTGTAACCACGGTAATTTAAACAAGATATAATCTGTCTGAGAGTGAATAACGGAAGCTATATGTCAAAGATCTCAAAGTGATGTCATCACAATACCAATGTCCAAAGATGCATGTTCTACAGAGGGGAACAAGTGTATATAGATAAAAAAAAAAAAGATTCAATATCAGTTGAAGACAAATGTTTTATCTACATGATGAAACATACGCTGCTTACTGAATATTAGTACTCCAATAGTGTTTAGAGCATATTACTTACTAGTCTGAACTTTTTATTTAGTGTACTTTAGATTATGGTCAGAATGATAGTTTGCAGGGTCCCTGAATGGTAGCTTTTCACTGTAAATTTTGAAACGCAACTACTGTCTTAAAATTTTTAGCTTTCACTCTTGGTCTTAAAAATATTATGATGTAAATTTAAACAGAATGTGATAGTAAGCTGAATAAACAAGTCCTTCTGCTGCTGACCCTGACTGTGAAATGTAACAAATAGAAATGTGTCAGAACAAGTTAATTAGACAGAAGAAACTGTGTCAAACAGTTTTCTGAACATAACCACTTAGCATTTATTTTCCTGTCACTGTGCAGCCCTAGAACAAATATTAAAAACAATATTTGAGTGTGTCCTGTCTGCAGGTGCAAGGTCAAAAATAGCAACTCAAAGTGTGAAATATTTTTTTACAGAATCTCATTATGTAGAAATGAGTATGAGTTTTTCTCTGGGTCATGAAGCATAACATGTCGCATAGACAAATCGGTTTCTGAACAGAGAAATGATAATTTCCTTCAAAAGCAATGTTTTTTTTTCTCATACTTTCCATGATGATGTACAAAGGAGAAAATGAAAAACACATCAGATTTGATTGTTTTTTTTTCTGCAAGGAAGTGATTTAACCATCATTAGCTGATAAAAAGAATTTGTTGTGAATTAGACTTTCCAAGATGCAAGAACCCCTGACAGAGAAAATGTGTTCATCTTGCACAATCAGTCAAAGCCCAAGATGGTCATTTAATCACGGTTGCGTGTGACTGCATACTGTACTATTGGCGTCATGGCCTTGCTCCACTTTTAGGCTCATAAGAGCTCATTCTAGATGGAGCAGAACCCCTCTTCATGAAGCTGGAGCTGATCTATCAGTATGCAGATCCATTTCTGTCTGCTCAAATGAAAAACATAACCAGCTTTATAGTCAACTAAAACAGTGTTTTCCAACCACTGTGCTGCAGCACACTAGTGTGCCGTGGGTGATCATTAGGTGTGCCGTGGAAATGATCCAATTTCACCTAATTGGTCTAAAAATAAATTAATTATCTGCAAATAATATGCCATTTTCAAGTGTCTGTGTTGTAGTATTGACTAATGGCCTAATCATGTAATTTCCTTATCACTAGATGGCAATAGGTACATAGCAGTGCACATTAAAACAAGAGAATTAGTGATGCTTGAATGTGACAGGTAGCGGTGAGATAATTGTACTTGGCAAGACTGTGATGACAGGGATGGAAAAGTTTTGAAAAGAAAAATGCTAACTCCGATCTGGTCCCTGGACAAAATTCGGAGACAGATGAAGGCCCTAGAATGAGTGGATATCAACAGAGGGCAAATACTGTGAGCTTTTTCTTTTCCAAATATTATTGCTTCTCTCAGAATAAGAATTATTTTCTATATTTTTTCTACAACCTCTTTAAACCTCTTGTAATTGTTGTGCCTCTGTACAGGCAAATTTTTGAAGTTGACATGTTAAGTGCAGTTTGAAATAACTAATATAAAATATGATTAAAAAAAGAAATTTTTGTGTTCATTTGATTCCTATTCAAGACACTTTGATAAGAATTGCTATATATTTAATTTATGCGGCTATGGAGGATCATTTGTTTAGATTTTTGGTTTGTGATTCTTTCAATGAAAACAATGTACCTTGGATCAAAAGAAGTTGAAAAATAATTAACTAAAACACACTAAACAAGCCCCAATGAACTAACTCTGTGTAAAAATTGCCCCTGAGTGACATAAAAATCATTAGTTTTTATCACCTACATGTTTTTTCAGGACGTCCACTTATGTAAAACCAAGTAAAGATATTTTATATTAAAAGTTGTTAAAGTAATGTATGTATTTTGCAGTGATTCTGTAGCTATTAATTTTTTACTGATGTGAAAAAATGCAAGTCAAAAGAGTCTCCTCAGGAAATATTCAGATTTCTTAAGTTGTTGACTAAATGCAATCACAATAATATTCACCTAACAAGTCATAGAGAAACTGAAATCATGATATTAAGAGTTTTGTTTTCACATGTGTATTGTCTAATGAGACAATGCAGCCACAAAATACACATTTTTTGTGTTTTTTTTTTTTTCTTTGTTCTGGTGCCTTTCCTAGATAATGCAGAGGGTTGAGTCAGGCAGATCAGAGGAGCAAGAACCCCATTTATATTTCAGATTTACACTGATTTGTAGATACGTTTTCTACAAATGTTTTAATTCAATTCATTAAAATGGTACATTTTTAGTTTGCTGGTTGGGTAAAAATAAAAGTCACATTTCTGGATTTTGTACATTTTTGGAGGTCCACATGTTCTTTTCACTTCATAATTTTGACCTGTGTGGCAAAACATTTTGATGTAATAAAAAAAAAAACACTGAATACTTAGGCATTTACCAAGATACTTGTTTTTGTGATGGACCACTGAACAGGCTCTCCTACTATGGAGAAGTTATTTCCTTCTTTCAACAGAAGCGATTAAAGAGCAGCTCGAGGAGCGGAAGAAAGCAACTTCAAGAAAATTTGCTGATGTCAATAAATGTCAATTTCATCTTTTCACATAGTTAGCACATTTTACCAACAACATTTTTAAAAAATAATTTTTAAAAGTGCAATATGTGAAGGGCTCTGAATAGTTTCTGAAGAGACCGTAAATCTGAAGTTATGGGATGCTTACTATATATAGCCGCTCCACTCAGTGGAAGTAAATATTAGGAATGCAACAGTATGAACATTTGGTCCAATATCAATAGCTGATATTAATATTGCTGCTATGGATAATAACCAGTACTGTGTATGCCTGACTTTCCCAGTGCTTCTCTGTTTGAGGGTTGCTGCATCAACATTACTATTACATGACCAAACAAATACCAATGTCCTTCTCTCCCGTCCGGAAACAAATGACAAGATAGAAAAAAAATATTACTTATTGTCCCAGGGGTGCACAGTGGTTCAGTTGGTAGCACTGGTGCCTAGCAGCAAGAAGGTTCTAGGTTCGATTCCTGGCCCGGGGTCTTTCTGCACGGAGTTTGCATGTTCTCCCTGTGCATACGTGGGTTCTCTCCGGGTTCTCCGGCTTCCTCCCACAGTCCAAAAACATGACTGTCAGGTTAATTGGTCTCTCTAAATTCTCCCTAGGTGTGAGTGTGTGCATGGTTGTCTGTCTTGTATGCTTCTTTGTTGCCCTGCAACAGACTGGCAACCTGTCCAGGGTGAACCCCGCCTCTGGAACATAGCTGGAGATAGGCACCAGCACTTCCCGACCCCATTAGAAAATGGATGGATGGAATATTGGCCAAGTTTGATTTATCAAATTGATAATCAAGTTATTAATCAATCGATACTGATGTTAGTGCTGATACATTGTGCATCCCTAGTAGAAATGATTTTAAAAATACAAGAGAAGGCTTTCTAACAGTGGTACTCGAAAAAGTTCCAGCTTCTTCCTCCAGGAGTCTCACTGAGAAACATCAGTACATAAAACAAAAAAAATGACAGCAATAAGAGCAATGCATATCTATAGTCCATTAAAAAGAAGTACAAGTAGATCTAATCCTTTTAAATTACATGTTGAAGACTGCAGTTATTAAGCTGATCAATGTCTGAGATCAAAGTCAAATGGATTACAACAGTCCACTGGTATTTATTTGCAATCCTGAGATACATCTTCCCAAGTACTGATGCTGTTTTCTTCAGACTCAAAGAGTGCTGCTGTACACAGATCACTGAAGATATCTGGGAAAACAGGGAGAAAAACAATCAGTTCAACTTCATAGTGAGCAAAATGATGAAACATGAGAAATACACAGGTTCACATTCAGTTATAGTGGTTGTTTTTAGGAATCACAACACAAGACAGGAGTAGTCATCACAGGCAGCAGAGCAAATTTAAAAGATAAATTCCAAATACAGTGAAGCTCGACTGCTATCCAGAGAGGTCAGTTTGCTTCAAATAAATATGAAACGGCAAGCAAGGAACAAAAGCAAATAACAGGAGAAAGAATGAGCAGTCCTTTTAGAGTCAAAGCACCAAAACAAATGAAACGTCTAAAGTAATCATCCAGGCACCAGGTTCAGGCTTAATAGCAGGTAAAGGAGGATTTGTTAGAGACAGAGGAAACAAAGAACACAAATAGAAATGGATGTTTTAAGGGGGAAATCAGTCAGTGCTGTGACTGATCCAAATCTAGACAGTTCTTTTTAGATCATACTTTTAGTCCATGATCTATATGCTCTTTACGCATCACGACCAGCTGAAAATTCTCGAGAGGGGATGGGAGAAAAAAAGTTCTTCCTCCAGTATTTCACCTCTGATCCACCCTGGAGGCAGTAATAGACCCATTACAGTGAGAGGCGACTGTGGAAGGAGTGTGGCACATTTTTTTATAATTGAAGGCAAAGACGGCAGCAGCACAAAGGGAGCAGAGACACTCGAGGATCTTTCAGTGCCTGATTGACCTAAGAAATAAGTTGATCAGCAGAATCCGATGCAGATAACATCAAGCGAGTTTTCTTCTACATTTAAGACACAGATTATTCCTACCTCCAGCAGTCTGATCTGTCATCACTAGAGTCAAGAAGTTTGGTCCGGACAGGAAATGAGACTGTTTCACTCAAGACATAAAACAATGTAAGAACATCATCAGTAAAAATTACTCTGTTTCTATGTATATTTAAATAAAACAAAAAAGGGCTGTCTAACTATATTGACGCCCCTCTAATTAGGCAGTGGTGATGAGCTCCATGTTTTCAGGGTCGGAAGGCCTCCTTCCCATCACCCTAATTTTTTGCTCCCTCCAAAGTTTCTCTATCAGATTCAAGTCAGAGCTCTGGCTGGGCCACTCAAAAATATTAAAGGACATTGATGTACTGTCAACATTGTTGAGCTTTATGTCATGTTGTAGTGTTATTCCTTCATCAAAAACATGAGTGTTGCTTTATGCATATTTAAAAAATCCTTTAATCTTCCATGGCAACCATTCTGCCATGCCAAAAAGTTTACATGATTTACATGACTGTAAATCAAGGTGGGATCATGTGCCTGGAAAATTTAGAACACCACTCCTTTATTACTTTTAATTTAGAGGGAACATGTTGATCAAGATTATTTGAAACTCAAATCTGCCAGGTGTATGAATAATTATGAACTTAACTGTACATACCATGACCTTTTGGTTGTACAATCCCAACTGTGATCTCATCAAACTTAACTTGAATAAAGTCATAAAAAACAACATCAAATAAATAACATGAAGACTCCAAATGATACACTGAAGCAGTTTATCACCATAACATGTGTAAAGGAGGACCCCTGAACACATGTTATGCGCTTTGTCAGTAACTTATAGTCCCATAATATCTTCGCAGGACTTCGTCACAGAAAATTTCAATAACACCTCCCTCATTTCAGGTGAGAAAAAGCTAACCAATCTTTCTGGAAAACTGGAATCACTAGCAGACCTGGCAGTCCTGGACGTACTTCAAGACAGAGGAGGGTCAGTTCTGACAGGTCATCTGTGCCTCGGTGGCTCAGCGCCGTGTAGCACATAGCAAAGACCAACACTCACATCATACAGATTTGAGTGACAGCAAATGTCATGATTTGAGCTTTTCTCTGTGTTTGAGTTTTCTGTGTCTTTGAGTCTGTGTTGTTCTGGCTCACCTTGATTATTCCCAGGTGTGTCTCGTTTCCATGATTACTCTCTGTGTATTTAACCCCACCTGTATTCTTTGTTCCTCGTCGGGTCCAAGTCGTTTGTTGTTCCAGTCTGTCTATTCTGTCCATTTGTAAACCCTGTTGCTACCTGTGTTAAGCCCTCGTCTTCCGCTCAGCAGTGCTGTCAGAATTTTGAACTTTAGATTATTTTGTACTTTTTTCATCATTAAAACCATAATTTTATTTCAACCTGGTTCCACCGCATTTGCCTCACCACCTCCACACCCGCACTTCATGACAGCAAGCTTTAGTTGGAACATCCACTGCCTTCATGCTGCAAGATCATTTTAATGAAAAATAGCATTTTAATTTAATTACACAAGTAATACTACTATATTACTAGTGTAATATAGTACTATTATTGTACTGTATTACACACACACATGCACACACACGCACCCCCCCCCACACACATATATATATATATATATATATATATATATATATATATATATATATATATATATATATATGTATATATATATACATATATATATATATATATATATATATATATATATATATATAAAATCTCATCAGACCTAATTTAATATTTATTAAATTTTCAGAATACATTTCCTTCTTAATGTTATCACCACATGACGCTTCCAATGATGACAGAAACAGGTAAAGGCTTTAATTTTCTGACTGCTGCTTTTGTTTTTGCTTTCTCTTCCAAAGTCTGACAGCACCAGAACTTTACGTAGGTAAACATTAAGGCTGTGAATAATTACTCTTTCATAACGCAACAATGGGCAATGGAGGGAGATCTGACCTTGTTAAACAGACCTTGTTACAAAGACATGAAGTGGGCTCAAAATGGGTGGAGGCAAGAAAATAAAATGAAAACTGCTGTCTATTTTCACACAGAGAAATTACATCAATACAGTACTTTATAAAAATGATCACACCCCTTTATCTCTTTTATATTTTATCACATTACAACTGCTCCCTCTATAAATTTATCAAATAGTCCAACACAGAGGGAAGTTACTCACATCTGAAACAGACAGAAATGTGTCAGGGGGAAAAAGATGAGCTGATCACATTTTTATAGATGGAAGCTCAGCCTTGCCTTACCTAAATTTTCATATTATTGAGCAGCAAATATTCAGAAAATATTTATGGTCCACATTGGTCTGCTACAGAGCTCTACTGCCAACCCATGTTTCATCTATTGCTCTGACATGTTCAGCTTTTTCTAATTGTGGTGGTCAGAAACTTGATCTTCATTTGGTCTCAAGCTGTTTTTAAACAGCCGCTTATCTGGGCCACTATGACATCAAATCCTCTTTCTGGCGTCAAAATATGGCATTGCAAAGGAATAGATGCAAGACTCCAGCGCTTTGTCAGTAACTTATAATCCCATATTATCTTCCCAGGACTTCGTCACTTTAATAATCTGGATGATAGCTTTCCTCAATGCAGACACACACAGGGATTTGTACATTGTGTTTTTTATAAATCATAGCTACATTTTTGTTTTTTATATACATTTGGTTTTGTCCTCATTGAATGTTTGTATGACTTACCACTAGGTGGTATGTATTGTTAGAGTTGTCTTATATCTGTCTGTCATTTATGTAAAAATAAAAAATAAAATTTTAAAATGAAGTGTTTAAAAAAGATATGCATATTTCAAGCAACAGGCTGGATTCAGTGACATTAAAATTCAACGCATCATTCCAAAGCTCTTCCATTCCCCCACACTTCAACCTCCTATCCACAAGCTATTTGCTTCCTCCCATCCCTGCAGCACTGGTCTGCTCACATTTACCCAATCCATTTCCTTCAGTGCCACTGGAGAGTGAGGAAGCAATTATGAGACTGGAGTAAAGGGCGGAAGACAGGAGAAGATGAGTGGGTGTTAGAGTAAAGCCATTGGCAGTTAGTCAGAAGTGGCCAGTATTGTTATTTAATAGAGTGACCTCCTTTAGATGGTGTTTGAAGTGTAGAGCAAAGGACCAGCCCTGGCCCCTCTGTTAAAAGGTTCTTGATTAGCCTAGAATATAGAACACAATAAAGAGAAGGGTCTTCACTGAGACAGTGGAGTAGCTCTAAAACAATAACACTTTTCACAGTTTATATTCTGTATAAATCCCATCCCGAACCTTTATCATATGAAGCATCTTCACAGAGCCACACTAACTGCCCTAGAACTGTAACAAACAAACATTGAGATGAGATAAAATGAGAGTTACACTGAAAACAAAGACAATTATAGCAATGGCAATCTTCAGTTCAATACTAAAGTTTCCCACATACTTGGGTATATTGTGCATAATATGTGAGCAGCGCAGATTCTCTGCACTTATCGCAGATGGTTGAGATTTCAAAGTTGAGTGTTTTCTACTTTTCTAGTAACAAATGGTTAATTTTCCACAATCCAAATGGATACAAGCATGTTTGATAAGCAAGTTAATCCGGTTTCTTTCCCATCAGGTTAGACAGATGATGGGGCACAAAGTGACAGTCACTCTGCGTGTTCTGGTGACTGCTTGCGCTAACGCATCAGTATTGGCTCAATGCTTCACACGGAACAGCTCGATCTGAACACCAATTCCCACCATATGGGTCATTGATGAATCACTGATGTCAATTTGGTGACATAACATATTTTATCACATTGTGACAAACTGTTGTAGTAGTATGACAACATGCTAGCTAATGTTAAAGCAATAAAATAAATGTGGGTGACTCTGGCAATCAGTGAGCATTTAAAGCAACTGTTTCTACAGTCAAGATGCATATATATCTGCTGTGTTTACAAACAAATAATCCCTCTATAGGATTGCAGCTTATCAATGGTAGCAGGGAAAGCAAACAAAGCCATTCAGTCAACGCTTTCAAATACAATTCAATTCCAAGCAAGGAGAATGTTTAATACATTTTAATACTGGCAAAGATTTAATGGCCCTACTCCTTGGGTTGCTTACAGCGTACACAATTTCCGGTAAGCTGCATCGAGCTGGCACATTACACATCAAGGCCAAACAATAGCAATTGGGTAAAAACTA
This sequence comes from Poeciliopsis prolifica, assembly GCF_027474105.1. Lineage (NCBI taxonomy): Eukaryota > Metazoa > Chordata > Actinopteri > Cyprinodontiformes > Poeciliidae > Poeciliopsis > Poeciliopsis prolifica. The sequence continues at coordinate 202,684 of NW_026562435.1, read as the reverse complement.
ATCTTGCTGGAGGCATGGACTGCAACACAGTCCATGCCTCTAGCAAGCAATCGTTTTCCAATCGTTTTAACCAAATGTACGCAGTTGAAAAATTTACCTTTGTACAGATTTACGCAAAGGTAAATCTGCACAGATGTTCACCTTGAGTCCACCTAAAATATGCATGGCCCTCCGCAGAGTGAAATATACTGGATTATATGGAGGCCTTTGATTAAAGAAACTATAACTTGTAACCAATTACTTTCTAAGTATAATGCGGCAGCTGAGGGGGGTGAACAGATCGTAACAAGAAAATCCATCCATCCATCCATCCATCCATCCATCCATCCATCCATCCATCCATCCATCCATCCATCCATCCATCCATCCATCAGCCTAGGATTATACATTTTTAATTAGTCTTCTGAGCTAAATGGTTAAAATCTCTCTTTGTTACCAAAAATAAAAAATCATGTTGTGTGGTGACAATCTAACTTTACTAGCAGAATGTATTATGTAGCAGGACAATGGATTCAATTGGCATTCACCAAAACCAGATTTTTGGGTGTGGTTAAGTCGTTGTAAGAGCACAGACTCTCTGATAATAATGACCAACCATTACATCTGATCCAATCAACATTCTTAAAGAAAACCCAAACATGCTTTAAGTTCCCTTATTAAACTAGAATCAGTGAGCTGAAAATGGTTGCAGGTGAAAATTAGAGGTGATTTGTTGCAAGAAATAATTTTATAATTTAGCTTGGCCTTTCTTTTCAAGCCAGAGAACATGCAAATGTGGGTGCAGACATTTTTCCCTACACTGACCTTTTGTGAATTAATGACAATTTCATATGGCTTGAGAAGGTTAAGGTTTTAATGCATCATTAGTGTACGCTCTGCTGCCTCCTCCACTCAGCCACTAGCAGGCCTCAGCCCTCAGATCAACATCACTCTGAATATAAAGGAAGATTCAATAATTGTGCATGACTTTGATGTAAGTCTTTCTCTATTTGGCTCATATTGTAAATTAGTATCGACAATGTGTTTGAATGGGTTAGTGATATGTGATATGTACATATATGTATATCAACCTACAGTTACAGGAGCAAACACAGAGTACACTGGATGTACAACACTGCATATGTTTAATTTGGCTTCTGTAGTGTATATACACCCAAACACACCGAATCACAAGTAGCATATTAAGGAAAACAAAAAAATATGAAGAAAGCTCTCCACATGCGGATAGCATAAGTTTGGTGCACACAGCAGAGCACTATCAGTTCCGCTTCAGTTGATTCAATAAAAAAAAGAGCCACGGAATAGAGGGACTTATGAATTCTTCATGCTCCTCATGGAGGCAAGACAAGTACGAGTGAGAGAGACCTTTTAAAAGCCCATAGATGAAGACGACAGGAGACAGTCTTAAGAGCTGAAATATGTATGAGCTGATGAAAAATGAGAATAGTTACAACAAGTCAAGCTTTTATCTAACAGAGTATCAGTTCCCTCCAAGTCCATGTAGCCCAAAACAGTCTTTCAGCTAGACTCCAGACACCGCTTGTTCATAGAGGCAGAGCCTCTATGAACAAGCTAACATGTACACTTAGAAGGAAACAGATTAAGTATTCATTAAAAGTGACTTTGTTGTACTCGCCTTCCACAATTTGCATTGGAGACCTTTAAAAACAAATATTGTGTCAGATTGCTTGATCATAGTTATGAAGGTCTGAAGAGGGAAGTTGCTGCTCTGTTCCTTCCTCCTTTTCATTATAGCTCATTAATGTGATCAAATTTGTCAGACTCCTGTGCATCTATTTCAACTACTGCTGAGTTTTATAAGTGAGGCAGCCATATTGGATAACAACAAACCTCCAACTGGTAGGGCAGGGGTCCTCCAATCCAGGAGATTTGGTGTCCTGTCATTTTAACATACGTCTGTTTCAACACAGAGACGTGTTAAGTTAGAAAATCAAATCATTAGCAGGACTAAGGAGATCATCCAACAATTTGATTCAGGTGTGTTAGAGCATGGACACAGGTCCAACAACATGCCATGGAGAGTTGCAGGGCTCTCGTTGGCCTGGATTTGAGGATGTCTATTCTAAGGCACGTCTGTTCTTTTTCCAACAACAAACTCTGTCCCAACAAAAATAAAACTAAATCACCTTATTCAGTCAAGTAGCCAATTGCTACAAAGTTTCATGTACAAGTGTGCTTTTGTTTTTATACCATAACACTACTTTTGTAACTGTAGAGTAGTATTTTGTATGTATTGTAAATCCACATGAAACAAATGATATTCCAATAAAGATTGAGCAATTGTTCAGCTCAAGCCGAACTAAGAAAATGAAAGAATCTCACCAAAATTGAGTATCAAACAGCAGAGACTCATGTTGTACCACCTAATGGAAACAAGGCATAACACTGCCATCCCTGGAGTCAAGCATGGATGTGAAGACATCTACAGGCATTTTCTGACAAGTGTGGCGTAAGCCAATAAGTGGGGTCATTTACGTAAGGCTGAATTTTGATAGACAAGACAGCAATATGCTGTTATTGTTACAGGGTCGTTGGAGCTGTATTCTCTGAAAATGAGTCTTAATAGAGGGTTTATAAGAATGCCAGTGCAAGGGACGTTGCTCTCCAAAATGCCTTCCATATCGCCCAGTTTTTGTAGTGGTGGTGCATACAATAATCACTGAGCAACAAAACGTCAGAGGTGCACGTCCAGGCTTTGAGGTAGCACGGAGTGGCTTCTGCTTTCTCTGCCCGATTCAACAATAATCTTTAAACATCGCTCTTCAATGTCCCTCAAACAAGACACTGAAGATGAATAAAGAATGGATTTTCTAGCATATCAGTTGAAACATAAGCAAAGGAAAAAAAACAGGAGCTGTAGTAGACAGGGGTGCGGATAGGGGGGAAAAGTTATGACAATTCCAAGGGCCCCTGACCAACAAGGGGCCCACCACAATTTTTTTGTTGTTGTTGTCGTTCAGAAAAATAAAAATAAAAAAAATAGGGGAAATTGAAACCCCCCTGAATCTGCATGACATGATTTGTCCCTGCTTGGAGAGCTTGATGGTGACGGTGTTCAGCAGCAGTCAGTGGAAGACAAGAACGACTGAGGCAGTTACTATGCTGTTCAGAAAAATAATAAAGTAAGGTTTTCAGAAAATAGAGAGACACAGAGAGAAAAAGGTAAAAGTGTCAATTTGTAACCCAGTTTTTGTCAGAGAGGTGGGCAGACTGTGTGAGATTATCAACCGTTCAGCAGTTAGCTAAGCTGCAGACTACTACTTGCCTCTATCTTACTAACATTTAATGAATTAAGCAACGAAATTACCAACATATTCATATATTTAACTTGCACCTGTATTTTTTTTTACCACATTTAACAACAGATGAGTCAGTCAGCAGCAGTTCTGACCCATGTCCCTCCTGATGAGCCTCTCCTAAGAGAAATTAAATGTAACATTTATAAATTTGTTTTTAGAAATAACCAATCAGTGGCAGGAGAGTTTTGGTGCTGTCAATCACAATCCCATGCAGCTGCTCATCCTCCTCCCCCTGGCTCTGTGCTATGCTGTCTTGGTTTAATAAGTTATTTCTTTTGATGAAGAGCATTTTTGTTAACCTTTTAGTGTTGATATGTTGTCTCCCCTCATTAAAATAACCTACCATAAGAGATGATGCTTCTGTTGCTAATTAAGCACACTTGCAGAATTAGGATGGGTTCAAACAACTGTTCACTTTATGTAGAATAAAAATATCTAGAGAGCTTTGCAAAGGTAAAAAGTGAAAAGACACACTTTTACATTCATTGAACTGGAGTAAATTTACCAGTTTCCATTTTCTCCTTCCTCCAGAAACTGGAGGTCCTTTGCTTCAGATGACGCGTATGTCAGCTGCACCTGGTATCGGCTGCTGCCACCCTGCAGGAACATATGACTGTCAAATTCAGCACAAACCACAAACTGATGAAAACTGATCCAGCTGAATTCAACACTGAATAAAGACAGAAACACCTGCGATGCAAAAAGTCAGTCAGTCAGTCCATCCATCCATCCGTTCATCCACATCCATGATGTAATAAGTTGAATTTTATCAAGGCTTCAACATGTTTGAATCTTTTTTAATGCAGGAACAATATCTGTATTAAACAGACACTCCCAAATTTTTAATATGTTGTTTTCCTTTAAGATTTCCCATTCATGCCTACATTTGAAATGTATAATATACAAAAGATTTTACTTTAGCTTTCATTGCAAACATTTGACTGAAAGCTTAAAAGTGAATGAACCACTACATCCGAGGACATCAATATGTGTAGATTTCTTATGTGACTCAGAAGAATTCTATTGACTTAGGAAAGGACAACATGTTTACCATCACTGGTCAGCAATGTTTGCAACCCAGATTTAGTCCAGGTTAACAAAATTCAGTTAGAGCCACAAAAGCTACATGAAACTAATTATTTTTACATCTGCTATTGGAAATGTGTTCATATTTTTAAATTAAAAAAATTTATTTTGTTTTTAGGTTTTAAAAAATATTGAAAATCAAACTTTTATATAAAGGGATTAAATACATTTCTTCAATGAAACATTTAATTTACATTGTGAATTATGTCAAAAAAGGCTACAGTTGCAATCAAAAGACAAGCAAAAATATTTCTTACTTTATTGGTGTACATTTTTGCATAAATTGCATGGAAAAACTGCTTCAACTAACATTATTAATTACGTTTAGATTAAAAGAAAGGTTGTTTAGCATTGTCTAACAAAGTTATTAAGATTCACAAAGAAGAGTCTTAAGAGCCACATGTGGTGTCAGAGCCACAGGCTGCAGACCCTAGCACCAGATGTATGCCGGTAGAATCCCTTCAGCCCTTCATTCCTCCCTCATTTCTTAAATGTCAAGTAGTCAGTTGCTGCTGCTAAGAAGACACACGTCTAGGGAACTAATTAAGCAGTAGAGGTGTCCAAATTAAGGAGGTTGCGATACATTTCAAAGAAATGAGAAACCTACTGATGATGGTGACTGACTGGAAAAATGTAATGGATTATGCAAGAGCTATCGAGCATCAACAATTGAACAACGAGTCCCTCAAAGCTACTTTTTTTATATATATAAAATTACATTTGGAATAAAAATGTTTTCACCTTATAATTCTTTAAGTTTCATTCTACTATAAATAATGCTGAGTTAAGCTAAGCTAAGGTCACATACATTCTTATTGTTGGCTTCGTCCTCAGAAGAGTTGGAGGACTCCTCTCCGCTGGACGGAATTGTCTCAAAGTCCTCTGTGTCCATGGAGAGGAGACGTCTCTGGGTCCAGCCTAATGACACACCAACAGACATTAATGCTTTTCAAGCAAATGTTACAAATGAGGGGGGATACTGCTTTAGAAAGGTAAGATGGGTTGTGTGAGCCTGCAGCTGAGAATCAACAGAAGTTAATCTGCTGAACAAATACACTCAGGACCCAAAGGGAAGGCTCCCAGCTAGTCAGACAATGACCATAGCAATGGAAATGATATTAAAATTGACATTTTAGCCATATGTGTCACAATTTGAGGTTGTTGTTAGTGAGGATAAACATGCAGTGAATCCAGATTGTGGTGTGAATTGATGGTTTTAATGAAATCCAGAAGAGTACAAGGTCCAGGCAGCACAGGTGAGTGAAGGCAATAGCTTTGACATTGGTAGTAACTGTTAATAACTCAACAGGACTGACAAAACCATGTGACCAACAACTTATGACTTAAGACTAGGGTACAGCACAAACAAGAGACACAGGTGGGATAAATACACAGGGAAGGTGATCAGGGGAAAGGGCAATCATGGAAAAGACACAACAACACAGGAACTAATTAACATAAAAACACACATCCCTACAATATGAAGCAAGGCCGTATTGGTAGTTTATGAAACTTTTCAATTTTAATGCAGAACTACATTTATCGAAGAAGACTTTATTTAGTTTTAAATATTAGTGGCAGAATGACTGTCAGCTAATTTGGATGGCTGATGCAGCCAGCAGATACAGCTCTTGTCATTTTGCATATTAGTGCAGATGTAGGTTCAGTCAGAAAATAGCAACAAATTAAAAAAATAAATAAATAAATTAGTTAATTAAAATAATTTTGATCACAAAAAGCAACTTTCCTCAACACACTGTAAAACTGTTTAAGGGGTGAGCAGCACAGGGGAAACCACTGCTTCTTCTGAATAAACACATCTTGTTTCAACTTAGTCCCGTATTTTTCAGACTATAAGGCGCACATAAAATCCCTATATTTGAAAAAAAAATTGGCAATGCAACTCATTCCAAAGTCTAACATTCAACATATGACTCCTCTACTCAAAAATTCTGAAAGTTGTTGGTGCTAACATAGCTGACTTGAAGCAATTTGACATAAAACCATTCCAGAAAGGCTACCATAAAGTTTAAGTATCAGGGAATTGATATGAATCTGTCAGGACATAGAGCTTAAAGTCAGTGATAAAAGATGTCCTCACAAATATCTCCATGCGTCCTGTGGTTACCTGGCTGTGAGGTTGATCTGGGGACAGCTGTTTTGCTACCAGCATCACCAGCAATGCTGCTGGTCTTGCACTGCTGCTTTCCGCCTGCAGCCATCGCACCACGTAGAGTATCTGCAGGGAAGCCAAATCTTTTACACCAACCTTAGCAAATAAAAACTCCTTTCATAGCGAGGTTGGAGCAGTTGGAAAGTGATCAGTTCAATCACAAAAAGCAGCACTACACAAAATACCCACAAACTGAATAAAATAAAAATAATCTCATGCAGCGACAAACATCTCATCTAGTTTGCTCTTAATTTGATGCTCGTGCACTACAAAATTCCCAATTCAGGCAAAAAGTATAGACATAAACAACCATCCACAACATAAAATGCCACCACCAATCACAACATTTATCAAGCCTCAGCAATATGTTATGTTTCTTCATATACCTTCATAGCCAAATGGAGTGGGATCACTCTTTATCTCGTGTCTCTTGCTCTTAATGCTAGCAGAGAGGGGACCTGGGAAACAAGATGCAACCAGAAACTTCTTCAGAAACTAGCCTATTACAAAGGAGAGAGTATGAGGTAGCCCAGGAATATCCATTAAGCTCCTCTCACATATTACAGATTTAATATCGGCCAGTCAAAAGAGGAAGCCTTGGTTCATTTACACATTTAATAATGAGCATTACTAAAAACAAAACAAAACACATGACTCACACACACTGGAGAATTAGTCCAACTATAACGAAGGACAAAAAAATCTTTAAAAAGAAAATCATGTTGAGTCATTTTCTTGTCAGAAAAAGAAGGTCATGTACTGAAAAGTCTTCATTTGATGGAAATCTACAAACATCTTAAAGTTAGGTGGCATTGAGAAAGTATTTCAATCCCATCTAGTTTATGTCTCATCAGTATGAGTGTTTACTGGCTATGGAGCGATGTGCAACACTCTGCTACAACCCTCTTCTGTCAGTAGCATGTCAGTTATAAGTAGCTAACCTCACATTTGTTTTGCAAAATCTTAACACAAAACACATAAACTCATCAACTCTGTACCTTTGGTGAGTCGCATGGCAGAGGAAGAGGAGGTAAGAGAGGAAGTGAGAGAGAAGCGTCTAGTGACTTCTGCCTCTTTTACAGTGGGTTCTATGACAGAATAAGAAAGAAGGAGAAAGGACAGGAAAAGGTAAGAGAAGGCAGCTAGTGAGATCCATGTTTGCACATAAGCAAAGAGCAAAAGAAACAACAGACAAAGTTGGGATGAAAAAACATTGTGTGAGAGGACACAAGTAATGTAGGGGTTATTATTTAATGTGCACTGAAACATCTTACATATGTCTCCATGGATACAGTTGTAAAAGCTTAAAATGCAACAAAAGAGACTAAAACAAATTGATGTATCGAAGAATGACAAGAAATCACGAGTCAATGGTAAGTTATTCATGGGGCATAAAAATTACAATTGAACAGTAAAAGAAAAGGAATTCCAGCTGAGATTATGCAAATGAACTGCTTGTTCTGAGAAGTTTCTCACATTTTACATCCATGACAAGTTGAAGGAGACATCGCAACACAATAAACACGATAAAGTCGGGACTAAGTATAACACTTCACAAGCTGCCGATGTGGGACTTGCCAGAATCAGTGTCAACTTGTGATGCAACACCACCGCAACATGACAGAAGAGCAGCTTTCAACTATCTTAAAGGGAGTTTTCAATCAGATGACAAGACTGTCACCTTGGGACTTCACTCAGACTGATTTGAACTTCCCCCTTCAAACAAGCAGGTGGCCCTCACTATTGGTAGTGATTAGAGGGTGAAGCAAAACACTCAATTCGCAGTGTGACTGTCATTCTTTCTGCAGGCCATAGAATGTGTCAGATGGGGTTGGATGTTGATCTCAACTCCCGCCACACCTTTATCTTTCCCCATCATTAGTGTAATTAGGAACACATGACTTGAAATGACCTGACACCCAATGTTGGGGCTGATTTCAGGCAATGGTTTCCTCCCAAAATGTTAATGCTAGACTAGTGGTTTATTTGACATGGGTGATATGGGCAGGCGCCCATATCACTCATGTCCAGTGAGGCATGAGTTCTTGGAACATCCTCTCACATATGGTGCGCACACACCTTGCTTATAAGGGATCAATGTTGCTCTGAATGTTGTTCGTTCAGAGGGCCAAACAGGTTGGCACTGCCCCTGAATGCACTTCAACATGTCAGGACAGCTGGAGTACAAGAGGGTGACATTTAGTTCTCAGATCAGATCTCTATATTTTGTTACCAGCCATCTGATATATATCAACCATATGAAATATGAAATCTTTCTAAAATGACTGTAACGGAGTTGGAGAGGGAAAGGCTTAGAGAGTAACGTGAATAGTTTTGTTTCTATCTGAAAAAACATATTTTTAAGACATAAAATGTGGAAAATGGTCAGACTCAGTTACATATCCTTTAAATCACAAGCCTAAAACATTTATTTCTAACTGCTCAGTATTTTCTGTTGAAGTCCTGCATAGTTTTCTATTATTTAGGGGTGCACCGATTACAGTTTTCTGGCTGATTGCCAGTCTTTTAAAAAGCTTAACTTGGCGATTCTGATTTTGGCCAAAACCAATTTTTTTGTCTGAAATTTTGCTCACTATAACAAGAAAGTTGTAGATTTCGCAACAGTGGGGTAACTATTGCTAATTGTAAATGTGCAGACATGACTTGGTGTCTGCACATCAAGCCATGGTGTCAATCAAGCTATTTTCACCAGAGAGCAAAAAAGGATTGTGGTTGATTCTTAGATCTTTGCCAAGCTAGATGACATCGGTGAATAAGATCAGCTTCACATGTAAAAATCGGCCAATCACCGATCTCCCAAAATGAAGAAAATCAGCACCGATAAATTGGATGACCGACAAATCGATGCATCTCTATTATTATTATTACTACTATTGTTATTGTTGACCTAGTTTTTTAAATGCTGTTTTTATCACCTTAAAAACTCAATCCGATAAGTTAAATTTGGCCGATATTAAGGGCATTTTGTGAAAATTAAAAATAACACAGAGTGTGTAAACATTTCAAAGCCAATGTAAAGCTGAATGAAAATATGTAACAGACTTTCCTGCCATGTCTCTGAAGGAAGTGTCTTGCTTTTGTTGCTATCTTTGCAAAAAGTTTATTTTTACAGAGAGTGGGGTGTAGTTCACAGTGTTTTGCTGTGTCATGACAGGGGACATTGCTTACTGTTGATGTTACTGTTTGGTTTCTGTTCATATAAAAAATGTCAAGGCTCTATAAGGGTCTCCAACTGGTAAAACAGTTATTAGAGACATAATTAGGCATCTAGTGATGACTTCAGTTTCAAACATCCCACATCCTAACAGGTGAGTAAAGCATCTGCAGACACTAAGCCATGTTATCTTTGTGCGCTGCTTTCTCTAATATTAATTTTCAATTAAATGATAGGCAATAATACAGCATGGGGAAGAGCTCGTTTCTTCAAGTGTTCCACTCATTTATTACTTTTCATTAAGTTAGTAAAATGTGTAAGGTCCAAGAAACGCTATAGCCTTTATTTTCCAGGATGCAAAGACAAACTGATAGGATTAAATTAATAACCAATACTCATCATTATAATTAAAGGACTGTGAGATTCTTTGTTTCTAGAATGTGTCCTTTGTGTGAGATGTTTTCAGGAGGCAATGAGCCTGCTAAATTGGAAGCAGATGGCCTGACAGGGAAAACATCAAAGACTGGGTCATGGTTTATGACCCAGAGACACAGAGACTTAGAGACTATGGGAACTGCGCTTAAGACCTCGGATATGCAAAGACACGAAGTATAAGACAGGTAGTATAAAGACTTGTGACTCTGTGTTTGGGCAACTGGGTTTTCTGTTTGCCCCTACCCTAGTTAACAGCTGCTAATCCATGTAACTGGAGTTCTCAAATTTCAATAAAAGGCAGAGCGAGGAAAAGATACTTCAGAGTGTGGGTTCAAAGACTAAGATGGACATGTCTTTGGCTTCTCTCTTTGTTCTTTTGAGTGTAAAAATCTTGAACAGTCTTTCTCTCTTTTTCCAGTGTGTGAGAATGTCTAAGTGAATAAACCTGACACAAACGATGACATTAAAAACAAGAACAAGAAAGATGCTGTTCAAGACAATAATATGAGATATAGATATAAGATGGAAAGACAGGGGGCACAATGAAGAGGATGGTGCAGACATAGATGCCTGTGTTAATGATGATGTGTTACCTGCTGGAAGAGACCTCCTGTTAGAAAGTCCCTGCAAGGTGAAATGCTTCCGAGTGTTAACAGCTGAGTGGGCTGAAGAGTCAGCTGGGCGGCAAGGAAGAAAAGTTAGTAAAGCAGGGAAGTTCCATCACCAGCAGTCCTCAAGATGTGAAGTGATTGATAGACTATGACAAAGACCTGGCACTGGACCTCAGCGGTGGACTATTAGTGTTATAGCACTATCAGTGTTTGCTTAGAACCTGCATTTCACATCAATACATTATACTCATTTTCAAATACAGATTCCAGTACCAACAAGGTTGGTGTTTGATAGTTGACAGCCCAATATCAGAAACACAAACATGGTAAAATATCTAAAAAACAAAAATGCAAAAGAAACCTGGCCTAAACTCATCCCTGACAATGGATTAGTGTTTTGGTGTAGGGTCCAAAAGTTGCATCTTCTCTATGGCACACGAAAGGTGTTTTTCAGGAACTTTTATTTCCCTTGGTAATTTTTGCATTTCCACAGCAGACGCTGAATGATGATTCTTTCCACTACATCCATGAGTAGAAGAGAAGAAACTAGAACCAACATTTCTGTCACACACAGTGACTGCACTTTATAACATATACAGAGTCGATAGAAATCCATGCAAAGGTGTAACTGGAAGATATTTAAGAGGGATTTTGGGAACACAGACTTCTGTGTTTTATTATATCAGAGTTGAGAAAAGAGAAGTAATGGCTTACAACCCCACTGTTCTAGCCATATACTTAAAAGATAACATTGGATTTCAAGAGATGCTAACAGCCTAACATCCAGGTAGCAAAGATGATATTATAATCTGGTAACCTGTATTTAGTTTGAAAATTTTCAGTTACCTGTCTTGGACATCAGTTGTTAGGAAGCCCTGCCAATCCATCTCATTTGCTTTTGCCACTTTTCATTAAAACTTCCTCTGGCTGTATGGTTAGAATGAATTATAAATGATAGTCTAATATCAGTCATGTGAGCTTTTGGAATGCTAATCAGCTGTTCCCAGGTGGAAAAACAACACCTTGTTACTAGGGTTGCAGTCAGGAGCAAAATCCTTTCACTGCTCAGAGAGAATAGTTTTGCAAATAGGCAATGCCTCAACCAAATAAATTCTTAACAAAAGTCTACAAAAAAACAAACCAGAACCAACACACAACAAACCAGACTGACAGAGTAATAGAAAACCAAAAAAAAAAAAATGTATTCTTGGACTCATTTGAAAATATTGTATTAAATATCCACCAAAAAAATTATTCCAATCTCATTTTTTCCTTTTTTTCTAAACTATGTTTTTAGCATTCATGTTAAAGTAGTACCTTAGTATAAATCCATCTTTCTATAAAGAAAGAAACAATAAAAGATTGAAAAATCTAATGTTGGTAGGAACTTTTATTTAATAGGACCACTGACCTTTTTTCTGCCTCATGTTGGGACTCGGATTAGCTCTCCTGAATCCTGACTCTGGACTAGATGAATCTGACTGTCTCAGACCCATCTTGCGGACATTTCTGTTGGGACGGAAAGAACTTTTAAAAAAAATTGAAACAGGACATTTCATTGGCCTTTGTTTAGCCACAATAAGAAATAATGATCCAGTTTCTTTAATCGTTAAGACTAACGATTAAAGAAACTTACCTCATTGGGACTCCATGGCTATTGTTCTGACTGGCCTCTGTGAATCCAACACACAAAGCATTTGATTTTGCAGTGAGTTGTCATAATTCTGTATATTCTAGAATGAAACTACAAATGTTGCAAACTGCTGACTCGGCAATTAGTAGTCTAAACAAAGCATCTAAAATGCTCTTTATGCGGTTCAGCTTAGAAATACAGACACCCAAGAAGCGCCTCAATTTTCACCTTACTGGAGCTGTGTCATGGAACATTGTTTTGGGTGTTATACTTTCTTAGAGCCTTATATGAGCCTTCACAACAAGATTTACGTGCAACAAAGTGCAATATAATTCTATCCGAGTTGAGCTCTGCAGTTCATGATTATGCAGCTAAGTAAAGAAATTCTCATAAAAATGTTAGTGGCTGAAATATCAGAGACTGAACCATTAACATGCAGTTATTTTTGTAGAAGAGAGAAAATAACGCTACCAAACAGCGCAAAGGTCAGCATCCTTGTACATTCTTTTTATTCTTAAAGAAGTGTGACAGTGTGCAAATTATTAAAAAAGCATGGTATTCATGTTTCATTTTCCTTACATTGCTTTCATTTTCATTCCATTTCTGTTTTTTTTTATTTATTTGTCCTGAAAATGGTAAATAAGCTGAACAGTTAGAGATACATTTTGATGGAAATGTAACCTCAAGCATTCAAAACCACAGATTTCACTACATCATCACTTATTAATCAAAAAAAAAAAAAAAAGTTTCTGAGAAACTAATATCTTACATTTGTGCAAACTATTTTATCATTTAAGGGATTAACATTTTTAACCATGACTTTAGGTTTCATTCTTAAATGAAACCAATTTAGTGACCAATTTAAAATATATTACCTCTAATCTTGTAGAACTCTCTTTTGTTTGATAAATTTATTTGTTCTACGCAGCTATCTTGCAGTTTTCTGAACAGTCCTGAAAAGGGTCTCAATGCCAAAGTCAGTAGAGAAACATCCTTAGACTGCAAACATTTTAACAGGAGCCCTCTTATTTAAGAAACAATCTCAACTTTCTACAAGACACCATTCTGGGAGAAGAAATCTCTGGAGATGAACTCTGAAATAAACTTTAGCCCTTAGTCAAAAGTGTCGCACCAAGTGATCTGGCTTATTACCTCCCATTCCAAGCAACCAATGAGCTTGTCACAGAAATGCATACTGTGCATGGAACCATTCAACATGCTCTAAACATTGTACTCAGCAAAAAGAATGGACGTAGCAATGTTTTATTCATAAAGGTTGATTATTTGGAGATATGTGCAGACAGTGGAGCAGAACGAAGCAACGGGTGCCTAAAACGAGTAGTCATGCTGCGAATGAGGGGAGATTTATTGCTGGGCGCATGCTTGTTCCTTCGTCCATGTTTACAGCTTGTCTCACTTAATTCAGCCAAATCTACATTACTTTGCTATTCAAAAGATGAATGATGAGACTGTTAAGCCGGGCAATCATGTTGGGGAGTTGAATGTACAAGGTGTAATAAAACAGTACAAGTAATTCCGTTTTTATTTATATTGCTGCCCTTATTTGTCAGCTATTCTTTGGCTCCTACTTTTATCGAAGTGCACTGGTGGAGCTGCTACACTGAATAAGTAATATCTCAAGCACAATTATATTCCCTGTGAGGCTGGTACCCTCTGGAACTGAATTCTAACTAGAAACACAAGCTGGGAAAGCGGCAACAGAAGTCGCATAATGCTGGCAAACCCCTCAGTTGCCTTGGTTCAGATTCTGAAACCACTTCTGTTGCTGTTAGGGTACAAATACAGATCACATAGGATGGAAAGAGATTTCATCCTGTCTATATAACATGCAGACTCTGTATGCTGCCTGTTGTCTGGATGGTTGACCCTCAGGTTTCTAAACTAGCCCAGCATTAATATCACTCCTTTGAGCCTTCACTGCTCATTAGAATCACTTAATGTTGCTTGAATTTAATAACTTGCCAGCTTTACATTGAGATGTATTCTCATGTTTTGTTGTCATGGAGACGGTTGTAAATAGCCATTTCTGATCTTAATGCAGTTATTTTAAAATGCATAAGGCATATGTGTGATAAGGTGCTGACTGTTTAATTTAAACAATAATCATTATCATGATTAACCATCAACTTTTCCTCACTTTGCTACTTTTTCCTACTACTATCCATTTATGAATTAACAGAATTCATTGAGGTCATTAACTTTAACCTCTTTCTGCCCTTCCTCCTCATAGAAGCGACACCTGACCTCATATTTCTGCGACACTGTAGTGTTACAGAGAAAGCTATAATTGCTTAAATTTTAAGCTAATTTTATTTTGCTCAAATTGTCGTGTGAACTTTAGCAAAAGTTATGAAATGTCGCATAATATTCAAAAAATGAAAATGCGGGTTTTCATCTACTAATTTGGAATGAATCAACCAGGGAACGCAGACAATAATTTCATCAGATGTTGACATGGCTGTAATAAAGCCATGTCAACATAAAGCCAGAGAAGGCAAACTAACATGGTTTGGACTCTGTGTGGCAGAGGTCTCAGTTAGACCTGAGACCTCTGCCACACACAGGTGGACTGGAGCACAAACTGTCAGAATTTATTCAGAAACAGACATGTTTCCATTGTTTGTCTTATCAGCTGCTTTGGGAGGATCTCTCTTATAAATTGGAGCTTTCTAAATAAACAGAGATAAAATATAATAAATAATAGTATAACAAAGTTTTTCTGCAACTCTTTACACAAAGATCAGACGGACGTCTTTCACTTCTCTTTCAGGTTATTTCTTCTCAGCCTTTATGTTGGTTCTTTGTGTTTCCTATCAGCCTCCGTCTCCACCCTGGAAATGTCTTTGTGTTCCTCTCTTTAGCTGTCTCTCTCTTTGTCTCTCTCCACACATCATTCCATAATTTCCCCTTTCTTCTCTCCGCATCACTTTCAATCTGCCCTCCCTTTCATTCTCCCCCACACCAGTTTCATCCCTTTCTCTTTCTGCTTCCTCACACACTGAGTCAGAGGTGTTAATCATGCTCACGCTCACTGCACTGGGGCTCCTGAGCCTCCTGCAGCCTTGGCTCTGCGGGCTTCATGACAGCACTGCCATACTATTAGGCAGTCTGCTCACACACAGGAACAGGGACACACACTCCACTGCGCACACACACAAGTTGCCAGTTGCTAAAATGTGCAGCTAACAGAGTGTGTCTTTCATGTCAGTCCTGACCACCAAGTAGAACTGTAGTCCTGCTGCAGAGACTGGACTGAGTTTGGAGAAAGTTGATTGATACGAAACATCTTTGTCTTTATTCTTGATAACCACCACAGTAATATACCAGTTGTCATAGCAATTTGCAGATGGATTATTGAATCAACAAAATCCTATTGTCAGCAGCAAAAAAGCTTCACACCACTAACATCAGAACTGGAAGTCCATTTATATTATGGAAGAAATAATGAAAGCCCAAAAGGTAGTCATTATTTTTACCTAATTTTTGGCTAAATAAAGAAAAGTTTGTAGAACATTTTTATTTTCCTTCTGGGGAATAAACTATAAACATTTTATCAACTGGAAAATAACAAACCCAGAAAATTAAATGACTATAAATGTCAAGGCAAATGTTAAATACTACCTGCTATTTATTGTTGTGCAGGTAAAAGAGAAAAAAAAATCACAATTATGTTTTTGGGGTATTTCATTAGGGAAAAAAAATGTTGACCCCTGAATACTTTCAACTTAGGGATTTTGGTTCTTTGTGCAAAAGAGTTTGGACTCCTCTGCCCTGAGTGAGACCAGAACACCCAGCGGGACTAAAGGGAATGACTAGTAGTAATAACAGACTTTAGCTGAGAAACATTTATTTCAGATGTAAAAGCAATGCAGAAAAAATACTGAAGGCTGTTTAGTTAATTAGATAAAATATTGTTAAATGGATGTTGGCGTGTTGTTTACACTGTAATGAATCCAGGGTAGAAGAGGAATGCAAGATTCAATGAAGCTGGGTCTGTCCAGCCACAGGATGGATCACCAGAACAGATCAAAATCTGTTTTGTACAGGTCACCAGATTCTCTTATTAATTGACAGGAATATACTGAATAGACAAACATGTAAATATGGAAAGACATTACAACTGCCTTAAGATGATGCTTCGCAGTTGTGTTATTTACTTGTGGAGCTTTGTTTGAAATTTTGCTAGGTGTCTGAATGACACCACATCCATTCCTACGGTGGCAAACTTCTCTGCAGAGTGTAAAACTCAATTCAACTTTTTATTAAATTAGTTTTTGTATTATTTTACGATTTTGCAACCATCCTAAGCCTCCAGAGTAAAGAGTCAATGTCTCAAACTGACTCACATGGCAGGAGATGATGATGTTGCACTCCTGTGTTTACAAAAGAAAATCTAATTGATGCTGAATATGCAGCAAGTTTGTATCAAATATGAAACTATTGTGCACTCAAGAACAGGATGATTATGAATAGGTCTGAACAAGACTTCTTGTCTAGCAAACTTGTTTCCAGCATTGTGTACATTCTATCTTGCAGTTTTTTTTTGTCTCCTCAAAGGAAAATGGTGAGGATATCACAATGAAGTAAAAAGCAGAAGTGGGGCGTCACGTGGCACAGTGGTTACAGCGAGCCACCACACACCTCAACACTCTTGTCCTCAGTTTCTTCACCCTCTCTCTTCTCTCCCTTCCTATCAGATTACTTGCAAATGAAAACCACTGAAGCTGAAATAATTACCGTATATATATATATATATATATATATATATATATATATATATATATATATATATCAATACATAAGGCATCAGTATATCACCCGAGAGGGCGGGGTTCGAATCCAGTGTGGGTCCTTAGGCAAGACCCTTCAAGCTACTGCCTACCTCATACCATGAGAGATACTAAGTTGCGTAACATGCCGGCTCAGACGTCGCCCGGCCAAACAAGGTCTGCGTCAGGTGTTGGGGAACCAGAGCACCTTGATGACAAATGCAAATGGGCTACTGGAACAAGACGGAAATGGGCGAGAGATGAAAACGTGGATCTGTTGGAATGCTACTACTCAAGTAACCCTAGTGAGAGAGGTTACATGCAAAGACTGGGGAAGGAATGGTTACTTCGACATCCCCAGTCAACACTAAGCGCTAAACAACTAGTAGCTCAGTGTTCCAACATCCGCAAATGGCAACTGCTATCACAACTTGAGATTGACGAGATACAACACAAATGCTACGGCAAAAGGGAGGAACCCGGATGTCAGAACTGTGGGGACTTAACTACAAGTCCCCACCCAGTGAGGGGATACACGGCCCCAATGAGCAAAACAGAGCTGAACGAGACAGCTGCTGACCTGAGAGAGAGAATCATGACCCGAATGACAACCAGGCCTCCTCGGCGCCAATTACAACGGCTGAGTGAAGTACCATCAGAAAGTCTCATTGAGAATGTGAATGCAGCATTGAGAACGATCCCTACCAACACCATAACAGAAACCAATGAGCTGATCTACAACTCAGCATCAGTGATCCTTGAGATACTTGGCTATAAGAGCAACCATGAGACCCAATACCCACCATGGAAAAGACGGTTAGAGGCTAAAATCAAGGTAACAAGGAGGGAAGTGAGCCAACTGTCAGAGCTCCACAAGGGTACAATGAAAAGACCAGTACCCAGAAAGTACAGGCAGATGCCCATACCTGAAGCACTTGAAACTGCCAAACAGAGGCTCCAAGCCTTGGCCAGCCGCCTAAAGAGATACACAAGGGAGAATGAATCCAGAAGGATTAACCGGCTCTTCTCCACTCAACCAGCTAAGGTGTACTCTCAATGGCAGGGTAATAACAACAGAGCAGACCCACCAAGGCTGGAGACTGAACAATACTGGAAAGGCATATGGGAAAGGGAGGCGTCCCACAACAGCAATGCACAGTGGTTGATCTCTCTACGAGAGGACCACTGCAACCTCCCTGAGCAAGCCCCGGTAACCATCACTGTGACAGATGTTCAAGAAAGAGTCTCAGGTATGAAAAACTGGACAGCACCAGGGCCTGACATGATCCATGCCTACTGGCTAAAGAAACTCACTGCTCTCCATGAGCGACTGGCAGGCCAAATGAACCAGCTGCTACAAAGTGGGACTCACCCTGAATGGTTAACTGAAGGGCGGACAATCCTAATCCAGAAGGATCCATCAAAGGGTCCAGTCCCACCCAACTACCGACCAATAACCTGCCTCTCCACAACCTGGAAGCTCACGTCAGGCATCATAGCGGCCAAGATAAGCAAACACATGGATAAACACATGAGCACGGCACAGAAGGGTATCGGTGTAAATACCAGAGGAGCCAAACACCAACTCCTCGTAGACCGCACAGTTGCCCGAGACTGCAAAACCCGACACACCAACTTGTGCATGGCTTGGATCGATTACAAGAAAGCCTATGACTCAATGCCGCATACTTGGATCATTGAATGCCTAGAGATGTATAACATCAACAGGATTCTGAGAGCCTTCATTGCAAACTCGATGAAGCTGTGGAAAACCACGCTTGAAGCCAACTGCAAACCACTTGCACAAGTGTCCATCAAATGTGGCATATACCAAGGAGATGCTCTGTCCCCGCTACTGTTCTGCATAGGCCTGAACCCCCTCAGCCAAATTATCAACAAGACTGGCTACGGATACCGACTCAAAAATGGGGCCAACATCAGTCACCTCCTCTACATGGATGACATCAAGCTGTATGCCAAGAGTGAGCGAGACATCGACTCACTGATCCACACCACCAGGATCTACAGCACTGACATTGGGATGTCATTCGGACTAGAGAAGTGTGGTCGGCTGATCACAAAGAGGGGGAAGGTGATCCGCACAGAAGGAGTCTCACTCCCACAAGGAACAATAGCAGACATAGAGGACAGTTACAAGTACCTAGGTATATCACAAGGAAATGGCAACCTCGATGAGACCACAAGGAAAGGAGCCACAGCTAAATACCTCCAACGAATAAGGCAAGTCCTGAGAAGCCAGCTCAATGGCAAGAACAAAATCCGTGCGATAAACAGCTATGCCCTGCCAGTAATCAGATACCCTGCTGGAATAATCAGCTGGCCAAAGGAGGAGATAAAAGCCACAGATATTAAGACTAGAAAGCTACTAACCATGCATGGAGGGTTCCATCCCAAATCCAGCACCCTGAGACTGTACACGAGCCGCAAGGACGGAGGCAGAGGACTAGTGAGTGTGAGAACCACTGTCCAGGACGAAACAACTAAGATCCATAAATACATCAGGGACAAAGCCTCAACAGACAATGTGCTCAGTGAATGTCTCAGACAACAGGGAATGGAGGTTGAGGTGCCAGAGATACCATCATGGGAGGACAAGCCCCTACATGGGATGTACCACCAGCAAATAACCCAAGTGGCTGATATCAGTAAATCCTACCAATGGCTGGAAAAAGCTGGACTCAAGGACAGCACAGAGGCCCTCATCCTGGCCGCCCAGGAACAGGCCCTAAACACCAAAGCAATAGAGGCCCAGATCTACCACAACAGACAAGACCCAAGGTGTAGGTTGTGCAAGGAGGCCCCTGAGACAGTCCAGCACATCACAGCAGGGTGCAAGATACTGGCAGGGAAAGCGTACATGGAGCGACATAACCAAGTGGCAGGCATAGTGTACAGAAACATCTGTGCAGAATATGGACTGGAAACCCCGAGATCAAAGTGGGAAACACCCCCAAAGGTGGTGGAGAACGCCAGAGCTAAGATCCTGTGGGACTTCCAGATCCAGACAGACAAAATGGTAATGGCGAACCAACCAGACATTGTCGTAGTGGATAAACATCAGAGGAAAGCCGTTGTGGTAGATGTAGCAATACCAAGTGATTGCAACATCAGGAAAAAGGAGCACGACAAACTGGAGAAATACCAGGGCCTCAGGGAAGAAATGGAGAGGGCCTGGAAGGTGAAGACCACAGTGGTACCTGTGGTCATCGGGGCCCTCGGGGCAGTAACCCCCAAACTGGAGCAGTGGCTACAACAGATCCCAGGAACAACATCAGACATCTCAGTCCAGAAATGTGCAGTCCTTGGCACAGCCAAGATACTGCGCAGAACCCTCAAGCTCCCAGGCCTCTGGTAGAGGACCCGAGCTCAGAGGATAAGAACCACCCGCGGTGGGTGAGAAGGGAATTTTTATATTTTTTTATATATTTTTTTTTTAATGGAAGTAATGTGACATGTTTGTTCAGACTCAGGATGATTTGGATGAATCTAGAATTTGTCCTGAATCCAATTTGGAAAAAATCTTATTTGTGCTGTTCAAACTGATATTAAATTCAGATTTGGATTAAAAAAAAAAATTCAAATTTGAGCCACTTTAGTCTTGAGCCACAATGTGACCATTATTAAATCAAATTTGGTTCACCTTATTCATACAGCACCAATTTAAATGACACTAAAGTTGGTTTAAAAAATTTTATCTAAATAAACTTCATAGAAAAGTTTCCTTAGATACTTTTCTATCTAAGATTCCACCCACATTGCTTTGAATCTAAGTATATTGCTTAGAACCTGCTTTAAAAACCAGATTGCACCAGGTAAGATTAATTTTATTATAAATGTTCATTTTGAGTGTAAATTAGCAAATGTTGTAAATAATGTTTTCCATACCATATGTTATTGCCCAGTTCTGACAAACATGTATTTACTGAGGAGTTCTAATTTTATATTTTGCAGAAGCTCATTTGACAAAGACCTAACACATGTCCACTATGACAGAGTGTGGCTGACATAATAAACTCACACCAACACAGATCAGCTACAGTGCTCACACACACACTGTAGACCAGTCTAAATACTGATTTTAAAAAAATGTTTGATATGAAACTGGAATAATTGGAGGAATGTTTGTCTTGATTGTTCAACAAAGAAACCTGTCAGTATTTAAAAAAACAGTATAACAAGTGTTTTGAAGCTATGTAAATCAAATCTAATAAACAAAGAACAGAAACATTCAAAGTAAGCCATTGTCGGTGTGTGAATGTACCTCTGCATGCTTGTAGCTGGCCTGTAAGAACTTTACGGATCTCTGACACCCACATATTCTTCACATCCATTGAGGGAGCCTTGGGTAAAAATATTTACAATACATACAGATCAAGCACACTGGCAACAAAAACCTGAAAACACCAAAATGTGACATTTGTGTCTGGAAGGGAATCTGCATGGCACAACGCTGCCCTCCAGCGGAGAACTGTAGAAAAGACATGATTAAATTTTCCATACCTGCTCTTAGAATTTAGTTGGTTTCTGGCTAAATTTAAACTTGCTTCGATTTATCATTATGTTTTTGACACTTTTTTATATTACAAAATATATAAATATTGTTTAGATCTACTAACAGCATCTAATAGAGTAGATTTACAAGTTTTTCAAAGTAAAATTGTACTTTTAAAAATGAGAAAACTGGGGAACTTAACTTTTTTGTTCTTCATTCAAATGCCAACTAAGTGTTTGTAGTTATTGCTGCAAATTAGAATAATATATGTGGGTTTATTGTTAATAAAATGCAGTAACACTCTCTGCACAAGCAGCCCTCGGACGTAGCTGCAGTTGTCAGTCATGAAGTTGTAATTAAAAAATTTTCATTATTCGGTTTGTCTTGTTGACTCTGAAATAAAGTAGAAAAGATTTTATAGCTCAGGGTTTTTTCAAGGTTGTGAAGAAAGCAGGCTAATGACTTTAATTTAGTTTTGATATGATAAATGGAATCTGCACAACCTTTTTCAAAAAATATCAACTGCCCATGCACTTTTTACTGGGCTTACATAGGGAAATATCTTACAAATATTTACGTAAAATTGTGCATAAATTACTTCAGTTGCAAATGAAAATTGCAAGTAACCACAAATTTGCAATCCCCCTGGTGACCTTGAGTACAGTCACCAGGGGGATTTAATTTGAATTTTTTTTTTACCTCAGTTACACATCTAAAGTCAAACAAAACTTTGAAAAATGTCATAAGCAAAATTTGTGCAACTCCTAACATACCTGGATTATGTAAACTTCTTCTCTGCCATTATACCACACCTCAAACTTTTTGTTGTCCCCTTTGACATTTTCTGTTATCCCCACAGAGCTCATCTAGACAGCAAAACAAAAGAAAGCATGAAGGATACATGAGCTGCAGTTCAGTTAAACCAGTCATATTCATCAGCATTCGTCACAAACCTCCAGACTTCTTCATCTTTCCATTTACTTTGTAAAGGACAGTTTGGCTGTTTTGTTTATTATTGCCATGGTATAAGAAGTTCACAAGTCTGTTTATCCTCCTTCTAATGGGAAACACGTTTTTCATCTATAGATGTTTTGTATAATGTATGCAGATTTGAGCTAAAACAATTTGTAATAACAGCAAACCTGAAGCAGACTGAAAGCAAAATCACAGAGATCAGCTCAGAAACACCCTGTAAAATCTGCAACTAGTTTAACTGGTGAAAAAGACAATGTTAAAAATAAATGCTAAACTTTGTATGCTGGTTACTGTGTAAGAGTAGTTTCAACTGCCAATCTCCACCATCAGGTATGTCTCCCAAAAGTTGGATGTAAATAGTGATGGGAGATGAGTAGGGCTTGCATCCCGACAAAGCTAAGTTAATATTTTAATTGTTTCATGAAAGGAAAAAAGGGATGAATGTAACACTGACATTTTCTAAATGATCCCTGGCCTGCACACATAAGGATTGTCAATATTATTAATAACTGGAATATTTACCAAGGTTCAAGTTATTAATAACAACCACTAGAGATCTCCATGTTTCCTTTCTTCAGTATTTCTAGTTCAAGATCATTCCTTTAAATCAGGTGTTACAGAGCCTTTTCAATAAATCAGTTTTTTCACTAAATTCAACTAATTACATCCTCACGTCATAAACACACAGTTTATGACTTACTTTACACGAGTGGAAAGGGATCATGAAGATGCACAGTCTTGTATAAACTTGCCTCTTTCTCAATAATTCCAAAATAAATTTCATGGGGGTACACATTCCTGAGAGCTTAGGGACCTCTGAAGCATCATCTCTCCACAACTGTGTCTCAGTTATTGCTTTGGTATTAACCGAGACACAGTTAATACCACTGCATCTTGATTTGATTGGATCTTTGGTAAGGCATTCTTAATCCCTATTGGATGAGCCTCTCACATTGACTTCTTGTACATTTTATGGTTTTTTGTTTGTTTGTTTTTAACTAACTTGCATCTTACAATTTGTTTTTAATTGTAACGTGAAATGAGATTGCTTAGTCTGGCATTTTAAAAACACTTGAATATTCAGTATAAAGTTTATCATTACTGCAGTCAACCTGATCAGAAAACTGCTGTAATTACCTATTATTGTAGTTTGCTAGTGAGCTGTCATTGCTGCACATCTTCTTTTTTGTAATTTTTCCCCCCTTTTTTTCTCCCTTTTTCTCTGTATTTTTTTTGAAAGTAGGCTGACAGGAAAGAGGGGTCGAACCCGAGACATCGAGGACTAAGGCCTCCATTATGTGAACTGTGCTAAATCCCTGCCCCCCACCGTGTTCGGTGGGGGGCAGGGGCTACGCATCTTCATAGAACAGTGGGATGTTATACAGTTAGGGCCAGAAATATTTGGACAGTAACACAATATTTGTGAGTTGGGCTCTGCATGCCACCGCATTGGATTTGAAATGAAACCTCTACAACAGAATTCAAGTGCAGATTGTAACGTTTAATTTAAAGGGTTGAACAAAAATATGTGATAGAAAATGTAGGAATTGTACACATTTGTTTACAAACACTCCACATTTTAGGAGCTCAAAAGTAATTGGACATATAAACATAACCCAAACAAAAAAGTTTTTTCTCAATATTTTGTTGCAAATCCTTTGGAGGCAATCACTGCCTTAAGTCTGGAACCCATGGACATCACCAAACGCTGGGTTTCCTCCTTCTTAATGCTTTCCCAGGCCTTTACAGCCGCAGCCTTCAGGTCTTGCTTGTTAGTGGGTCTTTCCGTCTGAAGTCTGGATTTGAGCAAGTGAAATGCATGCTCAATTGGGTTAAGATCTGGTGATTGACTTGGCCATTGCAGAATATTCCACCTTTTTGCTCTGATGAACTCCTGGGTAGCTTTGGCTGTATGCTTGGGGTCATTATCCATCTGTACTGTGAAGCGCCGTCCAATCAACTTTGCAGCATTTGGCTGAATCTGGGCTGACAGTATATCCCGGTACACTTCAGAATTCATCCGGCTACTCTTGTCTGCTGTTATGTCATCAATAAACACAAGTGACCCAGTGCCATTGAAAGCCATGCATGCCCATGCCATCACGTTGCCTCCACCATGTTTTACAGAGGATCTGGTGTGCCTTGGATCATGTGCCGTTCCCTTTCTTCTCCAAACTTTTTTCTTCCCATCATTCTGGTACAGGTTGATCTTTGTCTCATCTGTCCATAGAATACTTTTCCAGAACTGGGCTGGCTTCTTGAGGTGTTTTTGGGCAAATTTAACTCTGGCCTGTATTTTTGGAATTGATGAATGGTTTGCATCTACATGTGAACCCTTTGTATTTGCTTTCATGGAGTCTTCTCTTTACTGTTGACTTAGAGACAGATACATCTACTTCCCTGAGAGTGTTCTGGACCTCAGTTGATGTTGTGAACGGGTCCTTCTTCACCAAAGAAAGTATGCGACGATCATCCACCACCGTTGTCTTCCGTGGACGCCCAGGCCTTTTTGAGTTCCCAAGCTCACCAGTCAATTCCTTTTTCCTCAGAATGTACCAGACTGTTGATTTTGCTACTCCAAGCATGTCTGCTATCTCTCTGATGGATTTTTTCCTTTTTTTCAGCCTCAGGATGTTCTGCTTCACCTCAATTGAGAGCTCCTTTGACCGCATGTTGTCTGGTCACAGCAACAGCTTCCAAATGCAAAACCACACACCTGGAAACAACCCCAGACCTTTTAACTACTTACTTGATTACAGGTTAACGAGGGAAAGGCCTTTTGAGTTACTTGCAGCCTTTGGAGTCCATTGTCCAATTACTTTTGGTCCCTTGAAAAAGAGGAGGCTCTGCATTACAGAGCTATGATTCCTAAACCCTTTCTCCGAATTGGATGTGGAAACTCTCATATTGCAGCTGGGAGTGTGCACTTTCAGCCCATATTATATATAAATTGTATTTCTGAACATATTTTTGTCAACAGCTAAAATAACAAAACCTGTGTCACTGTCCAAATATTTCTGGCCCTAACTGTACTTCCAGGACACATTACTGGGCTCCATCAATGAAATAAGAAACAAGTTTACAGAACTAATCAAAGTGTTTTAGTCCACTTCTGTCTCTGACCTTTAGCGAGTGCTTAAAGCCGTAGGATGGGGTCTTCTCATGTCCCTCAGTGTTCTCCTCCCGTTTCTTACAGAACAGTAGCATCTTATCATACAGGAAGAGGTGCCTCTGCATAGGCTTAAACCTGGCCAAGTCCTTCACCTGAAACCCACAAATCTGTCTGTTACTTTCTTACATGTGTATTTTAATCATCAATTATATTTTAACTTTTTAATTTAAACAGAAAGCAAAAAAACAAAAACTACATATCCATCATTATCTGCAAAATTCAGTTTTCTTAACTGCTACAGGAACATATTCTCTCATAAAAGGCATTAATTTATTTTTTATCAATTTAAAATTTCAACTGTAATGATTTCTAATTACAGTTTTCTTACATCACTCCTGGTAAAATCCTGAAAATCTTATCTGACTCTTATTAGCCTGGGTTCCTCTTGGGAGTGAGCTTAGCAGTAATAGCCTTCTCTTCCTGCATTAAAACAGTTCTACACTGAATCCTTTAGTCCTGACATGCTTTTAAAAAACAACTAAAGTTTTTTTTTTTTTTTTTTTTTTTTAACTATGGTTGTTGCAATAGTAATCAGTAGGATTACTATTACAACATCACATCATCAGTAGGGTAAAACTAACCTGTCTCATGTCATAGCAACTTTTGTTACAGAAACTTTTAAGTATTAGACAGTTTTAACTTCACATTTTTCCTAAACCTAAGGAAGTTTGCCTTGTTTGTTGGAGGAAGAGTTTGTTGTGTTTTTAACGTCAAACTAAAACTTGTAGACAATAATTCAAAAGAAAAAAAACGTCAGAAACAGACACAAAGCACCTTCATATTGACTGGTTCAAATAGGTGTATTTGGGTATACCTTGCTATGGCCTTTTTTATGGTCTGTCCACACATTAAAGGATCCCTGCATCAGCAGTTTCCCCAGGTCACTCAGGTTGCCCTGTAAATTAGCAAGACGTTTCGCAGGGTTTAGACTGAACATAACCTTATTACAGTTTTCAAGGTCTGCAGCATCATTAATTAGTAAAATCATGTGTCATCATCTAATCAAAGACATTTGCGTAACATTTCTGTAAACAGCTTCTGAAACAAAGATCTTTCCAGAACTTAATCCAAACCCAGCAGACAGATTTATGTTGCAACAAATGCAACTTGTTCAACATTATTTTCAACTGCGCTAGTTTTGTCCAGCCAAAACAGTGATGAGTAATGCTAAGCCTTTTCAATTTGAACCAGAACATGTTGAAATTGATGGGAATGTAGAAATCACAAGAGGTAAAGATGAGTACCAACCGGAGGAAAGAGTTTCTGCTGCTGCTACAATCTTCAGCTTCATGAATGAAACAGGTGGGACTGTGTGATCCATTAATAGTTAACATGCTTTCTGTCCAGTTGGGTCTTCAGTCTCGTGTTGGGTTCATGTTTTCACATTTTTTATCATTTAAAAGGCCTTCTAGCGCTGCTTATCTCTGGTGTTTCTTCCAGCTTCTTTCGCTCCCCATCTGGTGGCAGGATTTAGGCATTTGTGGATGGTAAACGGTTTTGTACTTGTATAGCACCTTATCAAGTAAAGAGGGCCCCAAACCTCTTTATACCACATTTATGCTAAATTGATTTAGACACAAAATTTGTAATTAATTTTAATATTTGGAATTGTTTAGATTACAATTGTCAGTCCCTCCCAATAATTTGAGTAATTAAGAACAAACCGGGTGCTTAGTGGAGGTCTATTGTTTGGTAAATGTCTGGTGTGTTGACTGGAGGCTATGGAAATTGTTTTTTGACCACTTTTTAGAGCTTCAAACATCAAATTGAGATTATTTTTCATTTTTGACTAAGTTGCAAGACATTTTAGTAATTATGTTGTCTCTACTTTTGCAAGAAATAAATCATATATATTTTTACAAAACAATCAAATTGGAAGTGCATGCAAATCACTGTTAACATCCACGGCCTTTGCTGGAAATTTTGGTTTTTGGAAATAGAAGGCTGCGACAACACTCACTCACACACAGACTCACACACTGATGGCTACCTGATAGTAGTCACAGCTGCCCTGGGGCAGTCTGCCAGAAGCAAGTCTGCTGATGGGGGCTCTCTGACCCCCACCAGTAGGGTGTTCACTCAACTCCAACACCTCTGTAAGAATGAAATTACAGAGGTGTGTGGAGCCGGGATTGAACCAACAACTTGTCGATTATGGGGCAAATGTCTACTGCCAGTATTTAGTTTTAGCTTGCTAGGGTAGTGACCACCTGTTAAATCCTTCATCAGTTTTACTTATATAAATTACTCAAGAGAGAAATGTTGAGAGCACAAAAGTGGCTCTTTTTTAAGAACAGAAAACAGTGACATGGTGTGGTATTGCCTAAATTTACATCAGTCAAACATAATATGACAAAGAACAACTCGGGTAAAGTTAGCCTTCCTGTGTTTCCTCTGTAGATTCCAGTACAAAAAGGACCAAATAGTACCAGAGTTTAGTGCATTCTGTACCTGTGCATAAACTGTTCAGGTGAAAAATTTGTCTAATTACATTAAACATTTTTGTTTCATTGTGGAAAATATGACTACACTCTTCTCAAATAAACGCTCCTTTAGTAGAAACAATAAGCACACATTCTGTTTCCATCATCCTTCCATCTGTCTGTCCATGTTCTTTTTACTCACCTCAAATCCAGTGATGGCTATCTGATGCATTGAGTCATTGACAGACTTGACAATGTCCAGCATGGTAGCTAAGGCCTCCTCCAGCTCAGCCATCCCCTCTCCCTTACTGCATTTTAACATTTCCTGTCAGACATGAAATAAGTACTCAATTAAGGAAATAATGCAACTCTGCTAGTTTTATTTGGGACATCTGGTTTTAAAAGCAAGCCATTCAGTGGGTTGTTTGAGTTCACAGAGAAAAACTGTGGACCTCAGCAGTTTGGAGTAAGAATTCCAACCTTCTTGTTTTTTAGAATGAGTAAAAAAGAACTTTCCATCATGCTGCATTCGATGACCCTTTGGAATGATTTCCTGTGACCCATTTCTCTTATCAGACAAAGAGTTATTCCCGGATGGATCTGTGATGTAAACAGTTTTTCAACCAGTCAGGCATTTTGTAAACTCACTTACATTCTTGTCAGATCCAGTTTTCTACCAATGGAGCAATTGTTCCTGTGGCATATCGTTACTTAATAAAAGTAAAATCTAACCAAAAGCAAGCTTCTCATACTCAAACAAATAAAATTCTCTGCCCAAGTCCATTACCTCAAACATGTAGTTTTGACATAAAATCATACATTTTGCAAGACTAACACAAGTAACTTAAAATGTTACAATAGTATTTACTTGATATCTTCATGTTGAGGAAAAAAATCTGAAATTACAGAATGACAGAAGACCACATCTTAATAGTGATTTACAATCAAATGAAACCAAGCCTCCTCCTCAAATATACATTAAACAATTAGAAGACAGTTGTTTAGTTGTTTAATTTTTCTGTTTCTAACACGTAACATATACAGCAGTAGCTATCACAGAGTAGGGGCTCATATCTGACTGGCAAGGTTGAATTTCTAAAATGCTTCAGAACCCATATGGACTTTTGTCAAAAGTCATTCAGGCCTCCGCATCGTTTAAAGTGCCAGCTACCAGCTTCCTGTTTCTTCTGTTATATTGCCTCCAGTGATATCATCAGCCCAAACTCAACAAATGTAGTAGTAGTTTTTTACTCACTGTTCTTTAAAAACATATTTTGAATAGTCCTGCAGTTGAAATCCATAGTGTACTGTCTAGTTGTGAAAGAAGTACATCACTGGAAACTGTATTTGACAAGCATCACTTCATGGCTCATCAAAGAGCTATGAAATAAACTACTGACCATGGCTAAACAGATGTGGTAGCTGACAAAAAAATGACTTTTTTGATAGCTAATTGGGTATCTGTCTTTGTGGGCTTTCTTGTCTGCGTTGTAAAGAACTGTCAGACCAAATACTGAAGGCTCCCTCAAAGAGTTGGGGCTAGAATGTGAATACAAACTCCAAGAACAGTACTTCTCAACAAACATGGGTTTAATACCTAATCAAACTGATAGCTAATTATTCACCAAAAAATAATGAAGTTAAGTGTCATTATGTCCAAAGAGAGAACAAGTACTGGATTACCAATTCTGTCTGTTTGTACCTTAAGCATAAGCTGGTATTTGGTGATCCTCTGTACAGGCTTCAGCAGGTAGGCATCCAAGGACAGTTTGTGGTCCAGTTTCTTCTGACACTCCTGTTGTCAAAAAGGACAAAGATCTTCATCAGACTTAGGAATATGTCTTGTATTGGCATTTATATCAAACACCTGTGAGGACTGTGTTTCTTTGGAGGATTCTTCATCAAGGTATGAGTCATGTTTAAAAGCCACTGCGTTTGCTCTGCTTGTGCAGCTCAATGTGCACTTCAGCTCATATTAGATCAATGTGAGCTGCACAAGCTGCTCACATTGAGCTAATATAAGTTATATAACCTTATATGTATAAGCTATAGTCGCGCTTTTAGATATGTGTTTAGCATGCAGTGAAAGAATTATACATCTTTGTGAACAAACAAACAACAAACAATCATGTGCAGTGTGCATCTACATTTCTTGTTTATGTGTTCATTAGTTAGACCAGTGGTTCACACCATGGAGGAGCAGCATTTGTGATTGCCTTGTTGTCACTAAACACGCTGGTCGTGTTTATGATGATGATGATTAATTTTATTATTATTTTTACATTTTGAGGCGACACAATGCTTCAAACTGCACCATATCAAAGTCTTTGCCTACATACAGTCCCCTGCACATGGAAATCAGGAAAAACTTGTCCCATAAAACTCAGGCAACCAGAACAGTCTCTGTGGTGCTTATTAAAATCTCAATACACAGAAAATGAAAGAATTATTAAAGCCACATAAATTAAATCCCCCATTTGTTCTTGTGCATCCAGCAGAGAGATGTGCAGTGCAGTGGATTCAGTTTTTGCAGGGCTGGTCCAAGGTTGTATGAGGCCTTGCGCATAATTTCATTTAGGGGCCCTTCTTGCTGCCAAGAGCATCAGCACCACTAACAGTGTTTCAATGTGGATTTAGTGAAGTCTGAGAGGAGTTAGTTCAATTGGCTTAACCTGAAAAGCTATCAGTGACAATTGTAGTTTGCTAAGCTATATTTATTAACAAATAGAGCTCAAACTCAAAGATTTAACTGATAGCATCAAATTGTAGCTATGGTAATAAAACAATCTAACTATGAAAATTATTCTTTGAACTTTTACAAAGCAAACTTGTCAGCTCCTAAAAATCTTAAATTTAAATGTTAAACGGTGTGTGCTGAAATCATTAAATCAAATTTAAAAGCATTAATATTCTCAAATAACAAATGCATAATTTCTTTACTGTGGTCTATGTTAAAATATTAGCATTTATGTGGCCCCTGAAGGAATGGGGGACCTGAAGGAGGTGGAGACTTAATTTGCATTTAACAGAAGTACAAATAATTGATATTTACTGTAATTGCATTTTTTTTTTATTATTTGTTGTTTCTGAGACCCTATAGTTGTAGGTTTAAGTAGTTTTGAAAATGTCATCCTGTCACATAATTATTTTGTACATTTCCTGTCAACTTAACATCTTTTAATACAAAAACATGATGGGTCGCCTTGGTGCCCCAACTACCAGGCTTAGCAAGTATTCTGGGGGAAATATTGAATGTCACATCTTTATAAAAAGAAATTAGATTTTTCGTTAATGCAGCACATGGTAATCTTCATCCAAACACCTTGTTCTAAGTCGGAGTGTGTTTTACCTGAAAGAAGAGGCTGTCTCCACACTGCCGCCACACCACCTCAGAGCGGGGT
This sequence comes from Poeciliopsis prolifica, assembly GCF_027474105.1. NCBI lineage: Eukaryota > Metazoa > Chordata > Actinopteri > Cyprinodontiformes > Poeciliidae > Poeciliopsis > Poeciliopsis prolifica. The sequence goes on along the minus strand of NW_026562435.1, from coordinate 170,977 downwards.
TTATTCTGGCAGTACTTCTCATACACCTGAAGCTCTTCTTTCTGACAACACAGACATGTCAGAGTGAACAGCAGCACTTCATTCAAATGTTCGGGACCAGCTGACTTTAGACACTGACAACTATGGGGTGTGGTTTGAAAAGTTACACTGCCAAATATTAACAGCAATAATATAGTCTATTATAAGAGAAAAAAATTAACATTATTTTTTTACACCATGTTTTCTTTCATATATAATTCAATCTGGGGAGACTCAGACAGAGAAAATAACAATTAAAAAAGCTCATTGACATAAATGGATTAAAGTTCTTCAGTGCTCGGCCCTGGCAGAAGACATTGTGCTGTGAATTGCAATTAGCTTGGATGAGTATTCCCAATGCTGATTAGGGATGTCTTCCCCCCAGGGCCAGTACACTGTTGGTGGAGGTCAAAGAAAGGATGGAAGATGAAGAGATGGGAGAATGGAGGTGGAGAAGGAACAGAGGTGGATTAAGCAGAGCTGGAAAGCAAATAATGCCATGGATGAAGGTCATTATAAGTGGGACATTGATCGGTGATTGGTCGTGATGGGCATGGTCTGGTGCTGATAGATTGGCAGCGATGAACTTAACGCAGCAACTGGATGATGCAGGTGTGGCAGAAAAGTCTTCCAGTTTGAATTTACACCAAGACTTCACATATCAGTTCCAAATTAAATATGTAATTACTAAGCTAAATATTAATTTTAATTGAATTTAGTTTATTTCTATAGTACTAATTCACATCAAATGTGGCCTCCTGTCATTTAAATTCAATCATAAATACATTCTAATCTATCCCAGTTGTCAAGCAGTGCAATAAGCTCAGTTCATTATTCAAAGTGGGTCAGAACTTTACTATCTAAAGAAACCCAGCTGACTCATCAAGTTATGTTTACAAACTACATATTTAGTTCTAAACTGAGATATGTTGCTAGGAAACTAAATATATAGCTTCAAACTAAAGATTTCCCTCCAAACTAAATATTTAACTTATATGCAAATTCACTTGCTAATAATTGGAAGTGGTCTATCAAAACAAAAGCTTGACTTTGTAAACCTTTAAAAAATTGCATGCTGATGAGCATGCATTTATTTGCTAGCGCAATGACTGTAGAAGTTACTGCAGACCTATTAGCAAGCGTCTGCATTCTCATTAAAACATCTCGTCCTGTTTTAAGATGAAATGATGGAAAGAAAAAGAGAAAAAGAAACAATGATGAAGAGGTAACATAAGCAAAAACTGAAGTGAATCATTTATGCAAGCAGTTTATTCACTCTATTACCTATTCTTTCTTAAATTAGGTTTGTATCTTTTACTTAAGTCTCACTAAACTGTTCATTCAACTCAAATAATGTACATGTTTGGCCTCAGAAAGGTACAAGACGGTTATTTTGAGTAAAATGGATTTGAATATTTTTGTTACTGGAAGTAATGTTTCAGCTCAGCTGTGCAGGAAGCTTCCAGAATGATGTAATTGATGAGTTATGCGTTTTCAATAAATATTCATGTGTCATGTATGCCTTTACCTGAAAAAAGGGTGAGCATTCTTACTGATTTTGTTTAAAGTGAAGGAAATTCTGCAAGTTTCTAATTTACATCTTGATCAGTTGGATGTGCCTGCATGCACATGATTCCTTTCAAATCCTAGTCTATCACAGTCTATCACAAATCACCTGGCTTATTGCTGTTAATTTTTGACTGAAATTTTACAAACATCACCCCATGATAGCTCCATCGCCCATTTTTAGTCCATCTCTGAATTAAAATAAAATCTTATCCTTCGTTTGTCTTCCAAATGTTCTGTTTCTACAAGCATATGACACACATCTCAACTCAAGTAATGTGAGTAATGTACGTGTTTAATGTAAGAGACGAGGTTATTTTGAGTAAAATGGATTTGAATATTTTTGTTACTGGAAGTAATATTTCAGCTCAGCTGTGCAGGAACTTGAGTATGCCATGTTTTTCATTGTGCATAGCAATGTTCATCTGGTTCCAGTTTATGCTTCTATTTATTACCAAATCTTCCATGCCAAATCTATTGCTACAGTGTTTGAATCTGTTCATCAACTCACCCTCTTCAGAAAACAGGTTCCAACCAGTTCTGGATTCTCTGCACAGTTCTCCAACTCCATGAGGAATGTTCTGCAGACAAAACACAGACCAAACTAAATTCCTGCTATTATACAGGCTCTTATCAGACCGATCTTCATGAATGCATATGCTGAAAATCAGAATCACATTTGCACAGTTAAAATATGTTTTAAACACTAATTTTAAACAGAGGATGTTGAGGTTGACTTAACAGTTTCAGAAATCATCATTTTAAAGTAGTTCTCCAAATAAATTTTATCTGGTTTTAACTTATCTAAACCTAAACCTGTTGCACATTCATTCATTCATTCATTCATTCATGACTTTGTCCTGGTTATGTGTCCTTATAAAATACTTGCGATTCTATCATGATCCTTGATGCTGGTTCCGTTGGCAGATGGGAAAATATGATATTGAGCAACCTGTTCACTTCCTTGCCTGTGGCAGCTTATCACCAAAAACTACTGAAAGAAACAACTCAAAAAACATTGAAGATACTGAATGCAATGATATTCTTCAATAAATGAGGACAAAAATGGAGTGGTGTCAGATTTTAGCGGTTGTAGTTTCTATTTGGTCTTTAGGAAAAGACCACAAGACAATTGTTTTAGTGGCATTTACCCAAAATGCCCAGTGCTGTAGTCCACTTCCTGCTTTTGGAGCAGTCTTCAGTCAAGTGGGAGGTTCTTGCCTTTGTATCCACAAAAGGTTTACTGGTTTTACCCGTATTGTGCGATATGGAACAAAATACCTACTGGTATTTTTATTCTCACTCACAATCACACAATTTACAACAGTGTTAACAGCCTTTCAATGGACTTCCATTGAACTTCTTTCACGGAATTTCGAGCAGGGACTCTGTCATCCCTCACAGATTTTTGTGTCCACTTCCTCTATGTTGTCAGCTCCAGAGTACAAAACTATCAGAGAAAAGGCTGTTCCAGATTTCACTTGACAGTCAATATGTACATCTTACATCACTTTTTTAAAATGATGTAATTGGACATTTCAGATGCCATGATAATTGTTGACTCTCAATTGTCCTTAGCAGTGAGTACATGCATGTTTGTTTTTTTCTTTTGAACGTCTGTATTGCCTTGTAATGGACTGGTCATCTATCTATAGTGAACCCCCTTCTTGCTCAATAACTACTGGAGATAGGCATTGTACTCTTCTACAATGATAGGTGAGTATTGACAGTGGATAAAGTAATGTACTCACAAGCCATAATCACAAAACATTTCCATCATAAATTTGTAAGATAAGCTACTTCCCAGATGCCTGAAAATTTTCAAAGCACAAGCATATACAAAATCACACATAGCTATCTTACTAACCAAATAAATGGTTTCCTTGTCTTCCCTGTGATATGTGTTCACAACCCTGCCAACTTACATCAGAATATACCAACACAAAGACCTACTTTGACCTACTTGTTATGAAAATCATATATTTCTGGCAGATTGCCAAACAGCACGTCTTGCTTATTCTCTAGCGTGGGGGGGATGAGGTGGCAGAGCCCCGAGTTCTTCAGCTCAGCAACATAGCCCTGTGGAGCAGGCACAGAGATAAACAGAAGAAAATGAAGGAAAAAGTAGTCAATGAAGGCAAATTAGGTTTTCCATCAGTCTCTATAACAAATGTAAAAGTCAAGAGTCTCCCTTTGTTGGAATGACATTTAAGGTATTCTTTAGGTGTTGGGTAGACTGGGACATACTGACCTGAGCCAAAACCATCCTGACCAGGCCTGTAATAGCCTGGTAAAATCCAGCTCTTTGTTCTAAACTAGTTGCTTCATCCAAAGGGTCCAGAGTCTAGTCTACTTTTAAACAATTATTTCCTGGAGGTGAGGACTCTTGTAGTTTCAAAACAACAAACAGACTATAATCAAACAGAATTGCACAGGAAGGCAATTTATTTTATTTTATTTCCTTTATGTAACCAGGTAAACACTGTTGAGATATAGATTTCATTTTCAAGAGGAACCTGGGCAGAAGTTTGCAACTGGCCAGGCTAGTCCTACAGTAGGTTGCTTAACAAGGAAAATAGCAGTTGATGTTAGCTATGAGAAGTTATTAGTTTGGAGTTGCTGTGGGACTTATTCCAGCACATTCCTCACATCCTATCAGCTGTTGCCAGCTTGTTATCTGACTGTGGAGGGAGTCGGGTGGGTGAATGTGACTCTATTGTAGTGAGCTTCCAAATTCAAGTAGCTTTTTGGAGGCCTATACATATACAAAACTCACCTGATTTTGCACATGCACATACTACTGTATGTGAATGCAACATAAAATTTGCATTAGAAATCACTCCACATTTTCAGAACACCCTCTTCATCTACCTTACTTTGGTAAGGTAGATGAAATTTTAAGAAATTTATTAAGCGACCCAATGCCTACTTTAACCTCTCTTTTACCTGTGCTCCTACTAGAGGTTTTAATTGATCGACTAGAAAGTTAGCAAGTTTTACTCACAATGCATGGTGGATCTGAAGACATCAATATACTAATTTTTTATGCATGTCTAACAGGTGTAGCCAGGCTTGAAAGTATGATTATTCACCATGAAATTTAAACTGTCGTATCTCCTTCAAAGTCACTGATCCCTGGTCTGCAACAACACTTAAAACTCAAAAAGTTTTATGTTGACCAAATCAACATGAAACCTTACCCAGAGATAAAAGAGTTGGCGGTCTGTTACTTAGACCGCTGGCCAGTGGGTGTGGCCGCATGATAAATCTAATGTGACACCGTGACCAAAAGTTTTACCCTAATTTACATGAGTACAATGCCCAGGATTTTCCATAATTTTCTTGATTTTATACTACTTTTTGATTGATAACATGTGTCATATAAACAGATTGGGAGAGAGAGAGACACAAGAAATAATCAAACCTAATAAACTAGACACAAGAACTGACTGAGGTAAATCTAAACCAGGCTGATCTTATGAAAGAGCCTAAGGAACACAGAATAATAATGAAACTAGAATCAATAAATCAAACTCCAAAGCAACCCAAGATCCTGACAGCATCTACTTGGATATAAGGAAACAAAAAGGCATTGCTGAGAATGTACATATACTGTACCTCCATGATGCTCTGTAATTCCTCCACATAAATTCTTTCTGATTCAATCAGCTCCATCATTATGTGTCTGCAAAGAAAAACAAAATACCAATAAGCACAGTAAGCAGCACCCCTGTAAGAGATAGATCACTCAAAATTCGAAAGTTTATTTGTGAACTTATTCTGGGTCAACTAGCATGAAACTAAAGCAAATCTTACATTGTTTACCCTTTCACTATCAAAATAAATGACAGGAGTAAATAGCTACAGGAGTTTGTTCTTATAGTACAACCTAGAAAATAATTAATTGTTTGAAGAAATGTTTATGAGCTGACTATTAATCAGAGTAGTTTTTTACAATCAGAGTTGTGTATTTGATTCCAGCTTTCTCTTGTCACATGTCAATGAACTCCTCAGCAAGGCATTCTACCCCATGTTACCTAGTGATGTGTATGTCATTGCATGAATGTGGTCACACCTGAGTGAATGTGGTTTTGGTAGCAATTTGAGTGGTTAGCATGACTAGAAGTGCTACATAAATTCAGTTCTTCTACATCAGAAGGACTGATGTAGTAAGATGAGTGACTTCATCTTCCAAAAACAAGAAATCATCTAGAACAGAGAATTTACAAAATATTGTGTTTTAAAATCAGAAGTGTGTAAGGAATTAAATCAACAACTAAGACAACAACAAAAACTAGCAAAGAGTGCCACTCTAAACCTTTATTTGATGTGAAGGCCTTCACCTGATTGTCTTGACAGCAAAACAAGTTTTATTATGCAGCACAGCTTGGAAAATCTTTACACTGTGTATGTGATTGACTAATAAAGGAATTAGTTAACTGAAAATCTGAGACTTTGTTTTCAAGTGTGAATTTTTGTATGAAAATATGATGATAGTTTTCAACAAATACAAGATGGATTTCTAACATGAATGCATAGTACTGCACAAGAAGAACCTAATTTCTCATTAATGTACTGTGTCTGAACTAGAAACAAGCTTAACTTTTTCTGTTCAGTCACATCCCCTGCAAAAATTTCTTAGAGCTGGAGGATTGTTCAGTCCAGAAATAGTGTTTTGAAAATCTTTGCAGTGCTTCCATTAGGTGTGTACTCATCATTGTTGAAATATTTTGTTTATGATCCAATTCTTTATCTGGATTCCCCAGATAAAGAATGGGATCAAACATCAACATGGAAACACTTCTTTAGTAAGACCAGAATATTCTGTGAGTGTTATTTTTTTATTCTCCTTATTACCTTATTTGTTTGTCTGTAAATGCAGAAGAAACCTGATCGTCTTGACTTTGTAAGAAGAATATGGAGCTTTAAACCACAAGCCAAATGAGATAACGAAGTGTCTCCTCCCACTCTCCCATGAGCCAATAATAAAAAAAAAACTTTCCCAGGGTAGTTTAAAACAACAGTTCATAGTTTATTCAGCTAAACTGGAGCAGAGGAGTGTTTAGGTGTGAAGTTCAATGAGCATCAGATTGGATAAAGAAGAAATAGGAGTTTTCACAGACAGATAAGTGCTGAACTGAGATGAACAGATAAGGGCGTGGAACGTTGGATCTTAACTTGAACTCAGTCAAAGACGAGACCACAAAGTAGCCCGGTAAGTCAAAACATGTCTGATTATCAAATGTACAAAGTACTGACAGATGGAAAACTTCATAGAGGTGAGTAAGGCTTATTGTGAACAAGCTTCACCCTCAGGGATAAAAAAAAGTCTTCAGAGTTCCCAGAGTTTAGCAGAGATATTAAGCTCTATAATATCCTCTCAGATAACAACATGCAGATCCATTATCCAAACTAAGTAAAATATCTTATTTGCTCCATGTTTAGCAAAGTATATAACTTTGAAACAAACATATTTATTTGATCAAATTTAATTAGACGGCAAATGTCCTATAATAACCGAAGACAGTAAGAGGTTGTAGTAACTGTTCAGTCTGTTTCATAAGAGCTGAATGTGCTTAAATATGTTAACTGAAAAATCATCTTTATAGTTCTGCTTACATTTGAGAAGCACTATTTAGGTTTTAGAGTCAGTAGAAATCCAAACTAAACAGAAATATGCTGTGTGACACACACAATGTCCAGTTTCCAACTGGCACATGGTTTTAAGTTTGATGCTTATAGTTATGTGTGCCATTTCTGTGGTGGTTTCCAGCAGAATATTCCTTAAGCAGCAGCCCTGTGCTTCAAATAACATTCTGCTAAGAGTTCACTTTATACAGAAAAGAATCTACCAATATCTCAAGCTCTCGAGACCTCACTTCATCAAGTTAAAGTCAGTGTCCAACGGTTCTAAGCCAAAACCACTGCTGACCAAAACATCATTCAAAGTCCCAACATTTGTCAAAAAATATTTTGATGATTCCAAGTTATGAAACAAAAGTTTTACTTTTTTGCAAAGTATGTGTTCTGTTACATGTGGTGCATAGACAAATTCAAGAACACTGAAGACTGTCTGTAACTTATGAAACCTTGATTTTTTCTGTTTAACATTATGATTGGCCTGCTGTCCTGCATGACTTAGACATATCCCTGATTTAGATGTCCCCATTACGTCCTCAACTTGTCATCCAGCTCAGAGGATGACAAGGTTTTTACTGCTGAGGGTGAAGCAACCAATTACTAGATTTGTAGGGAATTACTTTTACACATATGACTGGGTTTTTTGGATAAATTTTTTTCATAGTAAATCACATTTTAAGGTTATCTTTGTCTGACATAAAAATTTGTGGAAAGAGTATGAGTTCCTGACTAGCCCATAACTGCTGACCTTCCATTCTTGTTGTCAAAAATAAGAGAAAAGTATAAAAAAGCAAAGTTGGGTGTCTATAATCAGTGTAGAATACCAGTAGTTCTATCAGGGGTTGACCTGTCTTTGCTTTTTGTGTTTTAACAAACACAAAATAATTATAATTCTTCAGGTAATTCTTAAGATATAATTCTTAAGCAATATCTTAAGATATCTTAATAAATGACTTAAGGAATCTCTTGATTCATATCTTAATTCAATTCAAGTATGGAGTTCTGCTGAGACAACTTGAAGTCTTTCAGATTTTTTGCACTGAAGATGATTTGTTGCAGTCCAAATTGCTCCAAATAAACGCAGCATATCCCAAATACCAGGACTAGTGCATGCCATCACTGCATGGACAGTTTTTACACCGTGCCCAACTCTGGCTCAGTGACAGACAAAAGAACAAAAAGAAAACGTGCAGGTCTGACACCCTGCACGTGTGAGGTGCTGCTGCCAGCTCAGGACCTCACACGGTGCAGCACTGGCAGTGAGCAATATATCAATAACCAACAGGAAGACCGGCATCGTGAGAGCTCAAACAATTTCAGAGGAAAGAGAACAGAGAAGGTGTCAAAACATGTTCTACCCATGGCACAAAGAAACAGGAAGCTGATCATCCTCTCTGTCTGTATGCTCACATGGAGTTGGCCCGGCTGTGAGTACCGTAATTTCCACCGTTAAGCAAGGATCACCTGTCTTTAACACCTTTACAGAGTAGCTTGTGTGTTTGGAGGTGGTGTCATTGTGATGCCTTGTTTTCCCCAGATACATATTTTTGTATTTATGTTTGATTGCTGAATATCACTCACTTTTTGGATCGTACAGTGGCTCTAAAAAGCCTTGCAACAATGCCAAGGTTTATTCAAAAATACAACCAGAAACATTTAGTTTTTTGTTAATTTGTGCTTTTTACAAAAATACTGACTCATGTCCTCCGCAATTCAACTAAAAATAAGCAAAGAGAAACAGAAACAAAACCAAGAAAATAAAAATAAGTGTGATCCCACTGAGATGCTAGAGAAGAGAATAATCTTGATCCCCAAATTTTGAACTCACATCAGAAGGTTTTGGGCCAAAAGTGACATACAGAAAACATTCTTGCTGAAGAAAAGCAACCCCAGTGCAAGATCCTGACACCACTGTCTTTCACTGGCAGAGGTCTTCTTTCACGGATAAGCACCGTTGATTTTTGGTTAAAATACTGTTTGGACTTTGAGCTCATCATAGAACATTATAATGAGCAGCCAACTGGCTGCTCTCCAGTTTTAAACTCATATTTTGACTCATATTTTAATTTAAAAGAAGCCCCTTATTAGGAGCAGCTACTTACAGAAGATTCAACACATTCAAATGTCACACAACTTTTTATGAAATATGTGATGCTGTGGGAGCTCTGGTGGAGCCAGCTGCACACTGTCTTGAACCAAAAAACCCCCCTAATAATAACTACAAACCAATAATATCCAGCTGACCATGACTCATGTGATGCAGTAAAAAGTCTATCTATCTATCACCAAAATGTATCTATTTTGACACAGCTGAAAAACCACCTCATCCTGGTGCAAAAACAGAGTTTTTTCAAAATTGGAATGTTTCTATAGAGCAAATTCATTTTTGAAATTTCAATTTGCACAATTCTATGGTTAATGGAATTGCAGCTACTGAGGGAATTTCTTTCTGTCCCTTTCCTGACACTTTTATAGCATCCTTTGTAACCTGGATTCAATCAATCTTTTACCTAAAGTATAAAAATTAATATTTTATCAAGGTTTCTAAAAGTAAGTGCTAGTTAAAAAAAGCAAATCATTAAATACATTTTTAAAAATGAACCTTGAAATTTTAGCCCATGGTCTACTAGTCTGGTGTATCGATATTAAAGTGATGAGTGAACGCCATGACCATCCAATTTCTTACCAACCTACTTTTTATGATCATCTGACACAGGCCATGTCATCTGAGCCAATGTGTGCTTTAAAGTGTTGCTCCAAATGCTGGCAGTTTTTACAAAGTTTTATCATTTCTTTACAGACCTTAAATGTTACATGAAACCAAACCCAAGCAGAGAGGGATTCATTCAGGACTGAGTCATAATGTAAGCCCAAATATCAGCCCAAGCAAGAGGAGACGAGTCGATCTTTAACCCTCTCAGGCTCAAATTACTTGCAAAGACTCGCTAAGTAGCACTGAGCTGTTGCAAAGCTGCAACATCTGCCTGGAGAGGATTAAACACGCAGACACAACTGGGACTGTTACATGACTCCAGTGATTGGGTTCAGCTCTCTGTATTCTAATGCTGGATGAGGTAAAGGGACTGCCTCTTCATGCAGGTAAGCCAAACTGGTTTGCTGCACTGGGATCCTCCTGAGTCTCATGTGCCTGCTGACTTGTCTTGATGTCAGAGACAAATAACTAGTCTGGCTCTGTGAGAACACTGCTCTAAACCATCCTAATGTGCAAACATGTAATATTTTCATTTGAATTTACTTGTTTTTGTATTCTAAACAGTTTTCATCTATCCGGGAACAAACATCTGGGTCTACACCTATGTATGTTGACTTACCAGGGAATTGGTCAAGAACTATTTCCTTTTAAGATTAAAATACTATTGTCTTCTAAACCATATTAGTTAGAGTTTAAGTTTGTCTTTGTTTCCTTGTAAATGTATTATTTAGGAGTTTGAAAATAATATTTTAAACAGTCATATTTTGTGCATGTCTTCTTTTGTCTTTATGTTATTTACCTTTGCTCATTTTTTATTTAAAAGTACAATAAACTATGTTGTGTTTTTAGTGTGACTTCTAAATAATATTATTTTGAAGTGACTTCCTTCTTTGAGTACATTTTCCCCACAAATCTACTTAACTGGTTAGGAAAGGCATGTGAGAAAAAGAAAACGTTTCAATTCCATCATCATGATTTATTCTGAGATACATTATATAAGCTATAGCATTGATTGTAAGAAAAATATACAAATATGTAATTGCACAGAAAAAAAAAATTATGTAATCTGGTTCTCAATACAAACCAGAATGCAGCATTTACATCAATTCTTGGTACCCCAGTAAACATGGGTGCCAGCAGCCTTATTCCATGTTTCCTTAATCAAAACAATCACCTAAGTCTTTTAACAGTAGAATGTTGAAAAGACTTTTTGAAACAAACATTCTTTGTCAGTAAATCATTTTTTAGTCTAGAGTTGAGTTTTTCTTTCTCTGTTTCTTACTCAGAACAAACATGTAAAATTTTTAAACTTTGACAGTAGCTGACTACATTGATTCAATAGGAAAAATATGCAAGCATTAAGAAGACTATATTCAGAAAATCTAATCAGCTTGATCATTACTGACTGCTTGGCTTATAAAAGAGTAATAAAAATGATCTTTAAATAAGAACATTTCCTCTTTTTGTTTAATGATGTATCTGTATGGGTGGTTTATTGATACTTAGTTAATAAATATCCATCAGATTTCCTTCTGTTTCTTATTTAAATCAAATGTCAATGAATGTTCCTGTTAAAGAATATGATTCAAAATCTAATTACTTCTGTATTTTTCCAGGTGTTTTATGGTCGCTCCAGTTCCAAGTATTTCTGTAACCCGAGTGGTTGAAGAACAAGAAAGTGGAGAAATGAAACCAGCGCAGATCTTTAAGGAGAAAAGAAACAGGCAGCATGCTGCCTTTTGTTTGCTGAAGGAGGGAAGTTAAACTCTGCTGAGATCTGGTTTCACCATGATGGTGCACTACTGTTTCTGCATGCAATCCAGAAAATATGGAGAAAGCACTATGCTAAAGAACCTGAAAAAAGCCTGCTGGACATGACAGCACTTTGTAGTTGGAGGAACAGAAAGAAAAAAAGGTAAAAGAAAAAGAGACAGAAGACATAAAATTATAAACAACAGTGAATAATGTGCTGCTGATGTTCAAATATATGTAGTCATAATGTACATGAATTTTCGACGCATCCATTCATGTGTGCACCTGCTGACCACAGCCACAGTGCTTTGTGGTCTGCTGGGAGGATTTGGAGCTTCATGTTGTGAGCCACATGAGATCTTATTCATACCGTTACCTGATCAACAGGTACAACTTCCTCAATGCCACTTCTAGCTCTGGCAACGTGGGAAGTCGCTCTGTGACCTATCCATACCTGATTAACCACCCCAACAAATGTAGAGCTGAAAATGGCAAAGACTGGGATGATGTTCTTTTGCTTTTGTTTGTGAAATCCTCCCCAGAGAACTTTGAGCAGCGCCAGGCCAACAGGGAGACGTGGGGTAATGAGAGCTTTGTCTGGTCAGAGCTGGGGGTGAGTCTGAGGCTTCTGTTTGTTATGGGCGTTTATTCAGGTGTTGCTCAGAGGTTCCGCCTCCAACATGCCCTGCAGCAGGAAGACAAGACCTATGGAGACCTGATCCAGCAGGACTTTATTGACACATTTCACAACCTGACCACCAAACTGATCATGCAATTCCACTGGAGCCAAATTTACTGCTCGCAGGCACGCTTTCTCATGACAGCAGATGATGATATTTTTGTTCATATGCCAAACTTGGTGAGGTACTTGCAACATCTTCTGGTTAGCCAACCAGGTACAAAGAACCTTTGGGTTCACAAAGGAGCTCCTCCAGTTCGTTGGAAAGGCAGCAAATATTTTGTCCCATATGATTTGTACCCCTGGCCTTCGTACCCAGATTACACAGCTGGAGCAGGGTACATAGTTTCAGGGAATGTGGCTGCAAAGATCTACCACGCCACACTAGTGCTTAACTCTTCACTGTACATTGACGATGTCTTTATGGGAATGTGTGCCAAAGCTATGGGGGTGTTTCCCATGCAGTATGAATACTTTTCAGGGGAGGGGAAGGCTCCGTACCACCCCTGTATCTATGATCACATGATTACATCACATGGTCACTCCACAGATCTGCGCTCACTGTGGCGAGCAGCCATAGATTTTCCAGCAACCAACAACTCCAGGGGATTTTTGGGTAATCTGTACTGCACAGCTATTAGGATGATGCTACTGTGTCGTCCGTATTACCAGAACACCTATTCCTGTACTGCTGCTTTTACATAAATGATCTCTGAAACATTGGTCAATAGTTGATAATACAAAAAACGAAAATAGTGGTTCTTTGGGTTTTTAATCATGTTTGTGCTAACTGAGTTGTCTACACATTGTCATGCAATAAAGACCACAGATTTCCTGTGCAAGTGTGTCCTACTTTTGAGTGATAAGAAACCTTACCTTATATGTTGCTATGCTTATTTGAACAGCTTTCAGCCCTTAATGTGTAGTCATGAAAACAATTCTAACAACTGTGATTCACACAAGCTGCTGATAAGTTTTAGCTCTGCATAACCAACAATAATGTCTAATATTAGAAAATGTGAAATCTTATCTTTTCAATGATAGAAAATACATGGAAATCAAAAAGGTTCTTTGAAAATGTGAGCACTAATACTTTTTAAGAGCCATTTATCATTTCGAAGCATAATAAATGAAATATAGACTTGGGTTGCTATGGCAAAAAAGAACAGTTTCTTTCAGCCAGTAGATAGTCAACATAGCCAGCGGGGGGCACAGCTCTGCTCACCGCCTTGTCAGTCATGACATTCAACACAGCAACGTAGATCTATTGCTGTGTGTTGTAATAAGAGTTCAAAAACCAAGCCCTGCAAGTCACCCTGAGAAACGTTTCAACAGTATCTTCAGGTTTTACTTTTAGTGACCCTTTTAAGCCATTCATCCATTATTATTTTTAGACACAATTCTTTGGTAAACTAGCTGCAGCATCGCACTTTGAGCTCACATCACAGCCAATAAACAGTTGTTTTCATGCAGAACCTCACGGACCACTAGGGGGCCCCCACACACAACCCAGTGATCTGGGGTCCACTGTGATCTGGGCACCACTGTGTAAGACTGGCCTCGAGGGATGAGCAACAGCGGGGGAAGACATTTTTGCTTTTAATTTATTTCTTACTAGAAATTTATTGTAATTCTTTGGGTTTTGTCATTGTTTGTCAGGTTTGGGGGTATTTTTAGTTGACTTTAAAGAAACTGACACCTAAACCAGTAAACATCCTCCCATTACCCTTCAAAGAGTGTGTGTATTTTGACTGAGTAATATATCTGTGTGACTTGGAAAAGTTTTTTCTTAAAAAATATTGTTAGAAAGTTTGAATTTTGTCTTCTTTAATATGATGGTCTGATGACATCAGGACCTGGGGTCAATGGAGTGCATGCTGACAGAGCGTTTCTTCTTACCTGCGTCTATTGGACAGGCTCTCCTCACTCTCGTTTGATATAACAACATGGGTAGAGCCTCCCTGGCTTTCCTCATGCATCACCTCAATCTGGGAGACATATAAACACACAAATACTTACACATAGTTATGGATTGAACTTTTACCAGTATGGGATTTTTTTATGTTTAGAAGATGTGTTAAATTCTTGGATAAAATCTTGGCCTTCTCCTAGATTTCATATGTATATATGTGTGTGAGTATTTGTGTGTGTGTGGGATGTGGTTGCTAAAATGACGTCATTTGACCTTGTAGTGCCACAAAGATCTATGCTTGCATGAGTGAAGCATAAATCAAAATTAAGGTCAATATCATTGTTATCTATTCTGTTTTGTTGCATCATGGGAAGCTGTGTACTGTAAGTGATGAAGTACCTTGATGCCCTTGGTCTTGCGTATGTTCTTCTTCTTGTTAGGATCTGCTTCAGCTGGCTGCTTGCCACCGTTTGAGTTATCAGAGAACTTTCTCACTAAGGCTGAAATTAAATGAACAAAAAAATAAATTACATACTTAATCACGCATAGCCTTAATTGTATTCAAGCTTTGGTTGAACTCATGGTGCTGAAGTACAATAAGAGTATCAATTAGCCTAATTCAAATTCAGTCTGTATAAGTTTACACTCTAGGGCAGTAAACTTTTAAATGATCTGAATCTCATAGACAGATTTTCTATTCATTTGCATGACTCCGTTGAATTGAAACATGTCCCACTCACGCTGCTGGCCCCCAGAGGTCCGGGCAGGGTTCTTTGGTGTGGGGCGTTTAGGAGACGACTCGGGCCGTGGGGCCACCGGCTGAATGGGTCTGGTCTGTTTGGATGACAACCTCTTCAGGCTAACACGTCGCTTCTCAAACATCTCTTGAACATCCTCCAGTCGCTTCAGTGCTTTCAGGACACTGCCCTGCAAATGTACATTAAAATCAAATGTCTCAACATTATTTCTATTCAAAATTTAACTAACAGCTTTCTGTGCACTGCACCTTTACATCCTCTGACAGGACAACCTCATACTGGTTGTGGAGGTTCCTCAGTTCTGTCACATGGTTCTTTTCTGCCGACACCAAGAAATTTTCAATGTCTGTTAAAGCTGATTCTGCCCCTTCCTGTGACTGACATTTATCCACAGCTTGGGAAGCCAGTAGGTAGATGCCAGACTCACACCACTGATTAACCTGCACACACAAAAATACCAACAGGGTAGATGTGGCCCAGTTTTGGTGCCATTGTCATGTTTCTAAGACAATAAGCAAATATTATTGACGAATCACTACTACAGAACTACAGGCTAATCTTACACATGAACATGTCAGACTTGAATCCAACCAGGCGTCCCACATATAAATTTCCGCACTAAATTAGACTAGTGGAATTTCTGTATGAATGTCTTCAGTTTGAGTTAAAATGTCTGTGTTCTGAACATTTTCTCTAGCAGTCATTTTCAAGCCTTGTGTCTGGACTAATTAAAGAAGGCATTAAACCAAACATCTGATTTGTTTTCTGAGACTGATGTTTCCAAAATGCATCAACCGTTTCACAGCCATACCTTCTCAATGCCCATGTGCACATGCAAAGACTTAGATAAGACATCAGACTTCTTCTTGGCTTCGTTGCTGAAATCATCGCAGATCCGCCGGAGCTCTACACACTTCGGCCGGATGGAGTCCACGGCGTAGTGGTCACTTTGGATGAGCTGGTCACCATGTATGGCATGGAGCTGGGCCTTTTCTAGTGTGGGCTATAAAAATAAGTAAAGTCAGAAATATAGCAATTATTGTTAACTGACAATTTTACAAAAAAAAATTGTAAACATTTATTTCTGGGGTTTTGGAATAATGCTAATGAAAATTAAAGTAGTTTTAACTCCACTGACATGTTGGACAAATGTTCAAAACCTGGAAGATAAAGCACAACACCCTAGTTCTAAATCCTTCCATGGCTTCCTAGAGCTCAGAGAACAGACCATAAAATACTGAACAACTTAGCACCACAACACAATAAAGATCTGCTGCTTTTGTATCAACCTTCCAGACCTCTCAAGTCTTCTGGTTCTGGTTCTGCTCTGCATCCAGAACCAGAAACAAATATGGAGAAGCACCATTCAGCTTCTATGCACCACAAATCTGGAACAAACTTCCAGAAAACTGCAAAACAACTGAAACACTGAAAAACCCACCTGTTTAGAATTGCATTTGATTGATAACTGGAACATTGATCAATACATTTGCTTGATGATGGCATTTGTCAAAATGCTTTACTCTTTCATATTTAGTGACTTATTGATGCTTTGATGATGTAAAGCACTTTGAACTGAAGTTTTACTAAAATGTGTTATAACCATAAGCTTGACATGACCATATGCTAACTTCTGTACATCCACATCTTTTTTGCATAGACCTAATATGGAACAGATTTTTTAATGTATCTGTGATGGGCTCATCATCAGAACCCCCTTAAAAAAAGGACTTATTTTAAAAGACTGTTAGTAGAAGAGAGAAAGAAAAGCATGTTGGTGTAGTGTTTTACGTTTGTGTCCATTTCCGTTGACAGACCTGAACCTTTTCCTCAAGTGTTTTGAGCTCCTTTAGCAGATGTTCCACTCTGGCCACACAATCTCCAGCATCAGAAAGGCCTTTAAGGGAGTCCATCCGTGTGTCCAGAGTCACTTTAACCTGAATAAGAAAGGTTAGAAGAGATTCATGAAAAGTGTTCAAGGATCTCCTATTCTTATTTGAACAGGTTGTTGAAAATGAGAATTTGTTCTCAAACAACTTACTTGGTAAAATACAGGTTAACATAAATGTCTTATATGTATGAGTGGGCTGAATTGACTTTCTCTAATGTCAATTCATAAAAATTTTAAAAATATCAAGTTTGTTGCCCATTTACTCAGGCTATGATGCTTGCAAGACATCTGGAGCCTTGTGTAAAGTGTGCATGCGCACAAAAAATGTGCAGCGCCATATTTTACACACAATTCAGCATGCATAAAAATGCATAAAGAATAACTTTGCGTCAAAGTTTGTGTAAATGCACGCACACATTTTTCCTGGCGCGAAAATGTGCAATAGCCAGTCAAACTCCTGTGGACAATATCAAGCTACAAAGCATCAAATACACTGAAATCTGACTACATTCAATGTTATTCAGACCAAGAAGTTTAAAACCCAATGTGTTTTCATGATTGTAATATTTTATTGTTTAAACGTAAACAATGAAATTGAAACAAATTTTTCCTCAGACAATAAGCTAACATGCACACAAAATAAAAATGTTTTTAGTGGTTTATTAGCGTTCAGATTGCCCATCCTGGATCTCTGAGGAAAATGTAAAGAGCTGTGCAGTACCGATACCAGTCCAGCTGCAATTATCCTTCAGTCGAGCGGCCTGCTTTGTGAATGTGCCTTATGGACAGAAAGTATCTCTATTCTGTAAATGTACAACTTGTGCACATGATTCCACTATTTCGATTTATTGACCGCATTCCAGATCAAATGACTCTCTGACATGCTGTCTGCCTGGCTGTAAGCACTACAGTTCAAATAGGCATTTCAATCTCTTTACTTATTTTTTCATCCATCCATCCATTTTCTTCCTCTTTATCCGGGGTCGGGTCGCGGGGGTAGCAGCTTCAGAAGAGAGACCTAGACCTCCCATTTCTTCCAGCTCCTCTGGGGGAACCCTATACTGTTCCCAGGCCAGCCGGGAGACATAGTCCCTCTACCGGGAGGAGGCCCCGGGGAAGCCTCCTCCCGGTGGAACGGAAATCTCCCCAGGGAGGCATCCAGGAGAAAATGTTATTTTTTATAAGTACAAAAACACCATTTGGTCACTTTTTATATAATAAATGTTCTAAATGTCTGTCCTGCAAAAGTCTTAAAGCACAAAACTTTAAAAAATGAGAGGAATCTTTTCTTCAAATCTTTCAGGAGTTTCAGTCTTGGAGATGTTTGATGGGAGAACAGAAATTATGCAAAGATTGTTGGACAGAGGTTGCCATGCCGACAGAGGTTTTACCTCTCTGAAATCCTGCTCAAAATGGCGCAGCTGCAGGCACTGCTCCAACTTTAGATGATGCTTACACCAGAACTGTTCGAAAGCATTCTCTGTCTCATCGAGCTGGGCCAGGAGTCTACAGCAGAAAGGATCTACTTCACCAGGCATATTGGGAAGGTGTATATTTTCCAAATATAGAATAAAAATTGGAACACAACATAAAAGGTGTCAGTTACCTTTCCACCGTTGTCTGGTTCTCCATCTCATCAGGCTTGAGTTTGTGACTGTCCAATTTGGCTGTCTGGTCCTTGATGCAGGTAAACAAGGTACTGCCTTGTCTTAAAGCTAGCTTCAGCTCCTCCTGTTTAAAAGGCATGAAAGCATTTAAATAGTAAACAAGGCAACCTGTAAAACATTTGTACACCTACCCATTCTCGCTGCTTCCCTTTTCATGTAGGACATTTTATAGCATTGGTTAAGAGGACATTAGTTGTATTTGTATATTTGTATTTTCATGCATTATTTAGCATGTTCTAAACGTGCTGTCTGACCTTGAGGTTATTGTGTTTGTCAGTGTGCGCTGTGAGCAGGTCTTTGGTGCTTTGGACATCATTGGGAAGCTCCATCTCTGCCAACTCCGACCCAAACCTCTGCAGCATCTGCGCTGTAGTTTTCACTGTCAAGGCAAAGTTTTCTATGGCCTAAAGAAAAACCCAGACACATTCTGAGACATAACTAAGCATTGGACTTGCTGACCCTAACCCTACCAAAAGACATTTAATTTCTTTATAACCACAGAGCTATCAAAATATTAGGTTTAGCACAAGATAAAAAATATGCATTAAACTGAGCATCAGAATATCACACAGTTTATAGCTTGCTCTACTACCTCACCACGAGTAACAACTATAACTTTCTAAAACAGAAAATTGGTTTTAAAGTGTATTGGATCATGACTTGTCTATAGATGTTTTGCCACGTAGTAACATGTTATTGTAGTGAGTGAATGAAGTTTCAGCATTGGTATTACTCAAGATCTCGCTTCAATACTGATGATTAGGAATCACTAGAAAATAATGCCTTCACTACATGGATGCAGAGATGTGAAATCAGTTGGTGAAGAATGTCAGGGCCCATATTCTAAAAAAAATTCTAAAACGAAAAGTAGCTCCTGGAGACATCTATTTTTTTATAATTTTTCCTTGGTAAGAGAAGTTATTCACAAAGTACCTCAGGCTTTAAGTTAGCTCCAAACGTGATAAAATTCTAATCCATCCCCACCAGATGAGTGAGATGCTTTCCTAACAACAAACCTTCAATCACCAGTGAACCAAAGGAATTGACAAATGACACAAAAGAGCCTTTTGGCGAACTAGACAAAGAGTTTTTGAGGAGTAGATAGAAACAGCTCAAAGCCAAGATTAGAAACAAGAAGAAATACAGGAATTATTAGGAAAATAAAGTACAGAGGAACATTATCAGAGATTTGTGATCAAGGATAAAGATCACAGGTTTCACGCTAAATGAGGATCAGATAAATGGACATTTATACTGTTAAAATTTTCAAGTACTTGTCTGTATATATATTTTTGTAAATATTTGCACTATGTTTTGCACCCTATGGTTGTCTGTGTGTGTTTACAAAATACCACTTCCCTCCAGCAGTCAAACTGGAAATCTAATCAAGCCTCATCATTAACCAACTCATAAGTAATGTTCTAAATAAATATCCATGTATGTAATATATGTGACATATTTGTGCTATGAATATTGAGAATTGTTTGAAAAGGGTTCCCCATAGTTGAAAGAACTAAACATACCATGACATTGTGCTAGTTACCTACTTCTGAAGTAGAACTGAAAATAAAAATCTAAATGATTTTATACTCAATATTTACTCACAGTTCGGTGGTGTATCCACTGGCTGTGAGAGTACTCAAGACTTCCTCCAAACTCTTGTGTCAGCTGGCTTTTATCCACATACCCATGAAGATCTGACAGAGAGTTCAGCATAACAATCTGAAAGAAAAGCACTACAATCATTCAAGTGTTCAGAACCACATGCTACATTATAGATGTTTGGCTACAAAAGCATTTACCCTTCATGATAAAAATGTACATTTAGTTATGTCTGGGAATTAAAGACAGCAATGTAATGTGTTTTTAGGTCAGTACTTCTGACCTAAAAAAGAAGCATCTTATTTGAAGTAAAACTAAATATTTTAAGTTGAGAAGGTATGTGCTCATTTAGCTTAGTCTTGTTTCTATTGTATTACAGGTCAGTCAATGATTAGATATAAAAATCAGGAAAAAAAAAACAGAAAATCAAAATGAAAAGTCTATCACATTTGGTGAAAAGTCTTTTTTACAGAATTATTTTCATTTAATTTTTTAGCTACCAACAGAAGAAATGCAAAAACTTCAGAAACCAAATTTTTCAAATGAATGCTTGGTACAAATCTACACACCTTCATTTTGAAGTCATCCTTGTGAAGCTTTATTCCTATATCAGCTATTGTCCTCTGAAGGAATCTGGAAGGTCTCAGCACCAACACCAACTGGAGGTTTCCTGGAAATGCTCCCTGAAAACAACACACAGAGGAGTGTCATTGAGCTGTTTAGTCTCTTTCTGCTTATTAAAGTTTTCTTCAGGTTCCTCCAAAGACAGGTTAGAGCAGGATACAGATAAGGACCCCCGATCCAATACTTTCTTTATTTCTCTTGACACCCCAATGGGGCTGATGTTACCCTGTTCTTCATTCTTAAGTTTTAATATTATTTTAAATTGCTCTCTCACAACTTTCCTCTGAACTATTCTTTCTTCTTCTGAACTACTTCCTTCCAGTTCTTGTTTATTTCCTTGAATATCACCAATTTCCTTTTCTTCATTCTGTCTCAGCTCTCTGCTGTTCCATTTTACATTTTATCTGTCTGTTCCAGTCACCATCTTGTTTTGATTGTTTCTTGTATCAGTTTGTGTTCACACCTCACTTTCTGCTCATGAAAGCTCAATGGAGTCTGGTTCATGTCAATCAAGTCCACATTGTAGCCCAGTTTTGATTAATAGTAAATGTGGTAAACTTGCCCAGAAGTGTGACTACATTTAGAAACGTGGTTTCTTATGAGGTGGCATTTGGAGGCGAACTCACAGCAATCCGGGATAGAGAGGCCTTCACTGAACTCCATTTATCCTTACGTCGATCGATGATGATGATAAAGCCGATACTGGCAGCATCCAAGCTGGAAAGAAGAGTTACAAAAGGCTTTAGAGTGGAATGTATATTATGTTCCCAAAGTCTGGAAAATATTGCCATGAACTCTGAAAGAAAACCTTAAAAGGCACACATATCTTCCATCACAGGGATGAATTTCACTTAACATATTTTATTTCAAAATATGTAGTTCTCAGTGCAGAAAGGAGGAAGGCCATAGCTCTGTCAATCAAGTTGTGTATGTGCTGCTCAAGGAGCTTATTGGTTTGGAATTTTGTCTCTTTTCAGCGAGCCAGCTCCTGTGGCTCAGCTACCAAAGAAGAGCAGCTCTTCCGACTCCCTGATGGCTCTTAATTTATCATCATTTACTGGCAAATAGAAATGTTTTGCATGACAAGTCTTTTCTGTATTCAGTGTTCCCAATATGAGAAGTCTTATACTTTTTTTAATTTTGTGTATTTCTTCTCTTATGAAAGCATGCATTCTTACTTTTGTATATTTTTATTTCAAAGTTTTGATTAAAAACAAATGAACAACGCACTGCAACCAAATCTATCAAATGGACAAATAACAATTTATTATTATATATCTTTATCTTCTCCCAGATGCTGTTTCTCTTACAGATGTCAGTTATGTATTTATGTGCGATGCATTCTTCTTACCTTTGTCTATTGACTGAAGAGATGGACTAAGCCTGAGTGCCCTGTCTGTCTCCCTTTCTGTTTTCACGTAATGGTACAGTCCCATATCCTCACATGTGATTGGCCACAAAGCTGCCATGCTAATAAAAACAAAGTTCTGTTCTGAGCAGATCACTTCCCCTGGGAGTGAGAAATGAGCAGCAAAAGAGGTAAAATGTGGGGAGAAGGCTCTTTCCTCTCAATTTTTCTTTCTCTCTCTCTCCACCTCTCTTGTGGTGTGACGCTCAGATGCTGCGGAGTTTGTGGCCCCACCCCTTATAATGATGAACGACTCTCTTGAGGAGACTGCTCGCATCATTGACTTCTAAGAGCCAAAATGTGCTTGACCATATATTCATTGCCCTTTTTAATCTTTGCTTCATTCCAGTTCATTGCCAAAAATCATGTAAAAAAAAAAATTATGGTGGAGAAACCATCATTCCAGGAAAAGTGTTCATCTGTCGCCAACGATGGCTATGCCAATTAGCCTGAGCATTCATTCCAGCCTCAAGTGTGAGGAAGGAACTGTAGCATAACAGAGAGCAAGTGAGAGAGTGTGAGCAGTGCATACACAAGCATCATTGAAAGTGCTTAGACCTTCCTCTTGACTGTGAGTGGTTGTTTCTGACTGAGCTGTGTATTTCGCCAGATGGCAGTAGGACCACAGGGAGGAGGCAGAGGAGCTCAGTTTGTTCACAGATTTGTTTCATGTTATACTGTCACCACATAGTAACAATTTAATAAATCAATAAAAACATTTTTTCAAGTTGCATACTGTAGTTTTAAAGTGTAAAGACATCTCCTTGACAAACATATGTGTCCTGAGTTTCCCTGTGTGTGGACTTACCTGGGTATGCTGGTCAGATAGGTGACTACATTAAGGAAATCTTCCTCTGGCACTTCATTGAAGCTTGAGCACTCTGGAAAAGTGATTATGGGGGCACCATCCTTTCCTCGCCCTCCTGCAGGACAAAAACACCCATGCAATATTCATTGCCCTTTTTAATCTTTGCTTCATTCCAGTTCATTGCCAAAAATCATGTAAAAATGTTACCCTGTCAACAGAAATGACATGATGATGGTTCATTCCCAGCTGTGATTGTGTGAGAGGTAAAGGAGAACACACAGACTAACCACTGCTCCACAGTATTGACCTCAAAAAACTATTATTAACAGTCTAGACTTGGGCATTAACAGTATATACTCCTTTAACCATGGAGCATTAAATCAAAACTTGAGTCATTCAGAGTCTGATTAAATGGATCCTCTAAATTCTAAATATATCAACTGATTTAGAAAACTGCTAATGAAATTAAACTGAGGTGAATTAGACTGAAACCTAACTTTTAACTTTTTATCTAAGTTAAATACAGTCCCCACCTGAATTTAATTAAGCTAATAATTACAAGTCTCCTAATGGATAAATACTGCAATGGGAGATTATTTTTCTGCTGGTAACGAGTTATTTAATCCCAGCTGATGTGAACATTAGCTTCTCGCTTCTTAAACAATCATGTAGAAGGAAACATCCTTTGGTTATGGAGAGAATGTTTGTCTATTTAAGAATGAATCACTGGCATCAAGCAGAGGAAACATTTAAGGAGATGCAGAAATGAATAAACTTGGGTTGAGAACCGTCCAAGGTATGATTAAAGACTGGGAGGATAGTGAAGAACTGTCATCTATGAATGTGGTCTGAAAAATATTTTGAAAGGTTGTGATCAGTAATCATTTTAATTTTTGAAGTCAAATCAAAGAAAAATAACTTCAATTAAATGTTAGTGTGTGACCAGTTAGTGTCTTTCATACTCCAAATTGTAACTCATTCAAATGCTAAATAACAAATACTGACTGTGCAACTATAATATGGATCATTTTTAGGTTAAAAGCTTGGAAGTGCAGACATCTCACTTCAATTTGTCACTTTAAAACTTGCACTTACAGTGAAAGAGAGTGGAACTCTAAACTGACATGTTGCAAGACGAATGGAAAGAATGAGTCAGGTGGACTCACTTTAGAAATAGTGCATAAGGTTTCCCCAAAAAACAGCTGTTAATGTTTTGATGTCCTATCTCATATTAGGATGTTATTTTCAAAAGGTACTTTTAACCTGACAAATGAGCCTCATCAGAACACATACCCTATTCTTTAGAATATGACTGCATAACAGCAAAGACATATCCAACTTGTGAATCCAAGTATCCAAGTAAGCTGCTGTAAAGGATATAGTGTAAACACATCAACAACAGACACTTTCTGAACAAAATAGATGCTGAGAGACAAACTTTTGCAAAACACTGTATTTAGCTGTTGTGAGAAAACCGAGAGAAGGAACGAGAGGCATTCTGGCAGAATCACAAACACAGCTGTGCCAGCTCTAACAGCACATCTGGAAATGCTGAGAGTGCCCAGACTAATTAGGGATGTGGACGAATTTAGATTCCTGAACAGACTTAAAATCATAGCGGCATGCTGGTCTACCAAATTCAGTTAGACATCCAAAGCTGAGAAACCTGAATTATGAAACACATGAAATGTATGTAATGGAGTGTAGAGCTGCCATGTTGTGTACTCTTCCACCTGGAACACAAATTATTAGCTGCAGAGCAGCAGTGAGTCCAGGACCTCTGGACTCACTGCTGTTTGTTATGTCTGCAAGTGGAAAACATTGGAAGTCAGTTTATTTGACCTGAAACAAAAATTCAAAGTACTAATCTAAAATTACATTTAGTCAGTCTAGAAAATCCATAAAGCTGATTTATTTTCTTTTAAAATTAAAGACCTAATAAAAAGATTGTTATGATCCATAGCTATTTGGACTTTTGTTTGATTTATGATTTCATGGTGGCCATCAGAGGGCACTGTGTGTAAAGATGGAGCCCTTGAATTGTCTTGAATTGCCTTGTTGCTGAAAATGTGCTATATAAATAAAATTACCTTACCTACCTATCTTACATTACCTTCACTTTGCAGGCTTGTTTCAGATGAAAAAGCTAAAGGGAAAGAAGTCGCTTTCTGCAGTTTCCTGTGACATGATCATTTGACCACTGATTTTCTGCTGTCTTAAAGAAGGTAAATACAAATTTCATCTTTATTGCAAAATCACTTGTTGATATTTTTTTGGTAAATGTGTAGGAAGGAAGAATTGATGTTTGTCCCTCGCAGCTAGTGATGACCAATGAAGCCTTGTGAAGCAATGAGGCTTCATTGGCCAAAGGTTAATTTCTCATTGCTTCATTCATTGTTCACTAGTGACATCTGCTGTTGTGCTAAAACTATGCCGTCCTGGTCACTCAAGTAAAACATGCTTAAAAAAATATTAGAACACAGTAGTGTATGCCCATATGTCACAATTGGACTTAAACAGCGGCAACTTTCACATTTCTACACGCGGGCCTTAACAAAGAAGGCACATCAAGTCTATCTGGACCCGACTCACCCTCTTCATTGTGCTCTCCAGTTGCTGCCATCTGGACCTAGATTTAAAGTCCCAATGGCAAGGAAGAATGGCTACAAGCGGTCATTTGTTCCATCAGCTGTGGATATTCTAAATAAAAATCTGACTATATTAATTGAGAATAGATAAGCTTATGTGTTCTCTAAGTCTGCTAGTAGTATTCTACTGATTTTAAATTTCACACAGTAACACAGTGCATTGTAACTCAGTGTAGAAGTTCTGTGTGCTCTCTTAGCAGTAGTATGGTAAATTTTAAATGGTTTTTAATATTTAACTGAATGACATGAGTAGAGTAATATGACTTGGTTTTATTTTACAGATCTTGTTTATTCATTATAAATACAATTTTGTGGCAACTGTGATGTGTGTTTTTGTGCCATTACCAAAGATAAATTTCCATTTTATGTAAGTTTAATGGACAATAAAGTCTAACCTTTGTGTCAAACCCATGGAGGGTCAATTGAACACAATTTAATATGTCGTGATTTTACAAATTACAACAAAGTTGGTGTTGTAAAATACAGCTGAGATTGTGTTTTCTTTTTATCTAATGAAGATATTTGTTTTAGTGTCCTGGGAGTGCAGCGATTGTAGGGGCAGTGTTTTGTGTTTATGATTTCCTGAACAACTAAAATTCTTCTAATTTTATTTTTATGGTACTTCTTGTTCTGATTCTTTCTAGATACATACTGGGGCTGAAATGGTTCCTCGAATGATTCGAGTACCTCGATTATTAAAATTCCTTGAGGAATATTTACCTGCCTCGAAGCTTTGTTAATTTATGTTTTATTATTTAGCGCACTGTATCTATGGAGTTAAATTTGTGTCACAATTATTCAAGTAAAAGAAAAAAAGCAAACAAAAAAGTAGCATTCAAGCAAAACAAAAAATCATGTCAAAGAAAAAAAGTATTATTCAAACAAAAAAAACATAAGTTTGAGATTCAAAGTTTTTTGAGACGCTCCCTTGTTTTACATGAATTCAAAGAGTTTTGCTTGCGCTTTTCAATCTTTTGCCTGTGATTGTCACATGAACAACCTGGGCAGGGCCTAAAGACAAGCTATGTAAGAAGTATTCCTATTGGATCTCAGAACTCTGCTCTGAACTGCAAGGCTTTGATGTCGGGACACAGAATGTGAATGGTAAGTAATCTTCACAAAATTACACCATTTAGCAGCTACTAAAGTGTTCACCCTGTGTCAAAGAAGAAGTCTTACACATCTACTTTAAATAATAAAAAGCTTTGGTTCTTACCAAGGGTTCACAATAAATTGGCAAAAAAAATTATCTTGTATCTCTCTTTATGGATATCAGGGTCCAGATTTTGGGTCCTCCACCCAGGAGCCTACCTGAAAGTAAGGCGAACTGCCGATGAAGCTGCTCTATGATGTCCACAGCCATCAGGGGCCTGATCTCCTGTTGCATGATTTCATCTGAAACAAAAGACACTGATCACATTGATGTTAAGCAATGACTATTGCATGGATGAGTTTATTTAGTCATAGTTCATGTTCAGTATGGAGGGTTGAAGACAAGTTATCAAACAAGTAAACTGAAAAAAAAAAATCAAAAACAGCACTTATTACTTATGCCAACAAAACATTTTTCACACTGTCTGTTTTAAATCCACATATAGAGTCCAGTATCAGCCCAGAAAACAGAGATCTCAGACTGTGTGTACAATAAATCTAGTATTGGGAAAGCATAGAAAATAGGTCAACACTTCTGGTCTGATTCAATAAGATGAGTTTGCTGAATGGAAATGTCTTTTATGGTAGATGAAGCTATTCATTATGCTCTATTATGAATACCTCAGTCTAAACATATAACCTCAGATGTAGGAAAGATCATGAGAGGTTCTTTTTATAACGTCTGTCCAACCAAGCTTAAATAATTCAATTTAAGCTTTAATAAAGCTTGAATTTAATAAAGTCTTCTGGTGTTTTTGGTCAAATCAGATGAAAACCAGAAATCAGGTCAATTCTTTATCAGGATGTGTGTGTTGAAAGACAGACCCAAATGGAGCTAGGAGCTGGTAACATGGATCATTTTGAAGATTTTAATGAAAAAATGTGACAACAAAAACTTACAAAGATCAATGGAGTTACAACAAAACCATAAGTTCTGGAGAAAGAAACTAAGGCGGCACAAGGAGGCCATGGGAAAGTGACAGGAAATGACAACCAACAAGTAGTGACTGAAGATGAAAGGTTTAATTACTAAGGAGGTTGAATGCTATACAAAATGCCTTGGCTGATGAGCTAACGGGTTGCAGGTATGAGATTATAGATTGAAAAAAAAATCAAAGATTGGTCAGGTGGAGTATCCAGGAAATTTGTAGGAACAAATGGTATAAGTTGTTATGCAACAGGAGCCAGGCCCTCACAGACAGAATGTTCCTCTTGTTGGAACAGCAAAACAGAAAGAGAAGGAGCAGATTGATGACTATTTCAAGACATAACAGAAAGTCTGTGTTTAGAAACTCACCAGGAGACAGAGTAAATGAAAACTTTGTGAAAGCCAATAGTTACTCAGGGATGAATTTGAGAGAAACCATGAAGAAAAGGAGGTCAATGTGAATACTAATATAAGCATGTATTAGATATAATATCAGCAAAAAGTTATTGGAAATTTTTTGTATACTTGGCAACCTAAGATTTGCCAGTCACTAAGTAGTAGATACAGAAAGATATGCACGAGCTTCTAATTTATTATTTCAGAATAATTCCACACATCCCAGTGGCAGTGACCTGTTTTGTGACTAATCAAATGACATTTGGTTATAAAAGTCGACTTGGCCTCAAGAAGAACAAGGGGGCCTTGAACACCACATCAGAGTCAGTAAGGGTTTCCATAAAAACAGAATGTTAAATGGGAAAAACATGTGGGATATTTAAAAAAGGAAGCAGACATGTCAGACAGATAGGTTTGCTTTTTCTTTAATGCTCTTGCATGATTTTTTATATGGCATAACATAACAAAACTGTAAGAAAAACTTCCAACATTGGCTCAAACTCTAAGCTTTAGTACCTTGAACAGGAAACATGGTTACACTTATTTTACAATTCTCTGTGTTATTTCAAGACATAACAGAAAGTCGAAAGGTGTCTGAAACCACAGTGTGTGAACTTTACCTATAACATGTTTCACTCTCTTCATGTTATCACCTCTGAGGCTGTAGTGCATGCAAAAGAGTAAATCCACAGAGAACAAACTCCTCTTCCATAAGATGATTCAGAGATCAAACATCCAACCCTGGTCTATCAACAGCAGCCGTGTCTTCATCACCATCATCATCAAAGCCATTCTGAATGTCCAGATGAACAAATCTTAGTCTCCCTCAGCCTCCTGTCACATTTACCAAACTAGCAACAAAACACAGTCCCATACATATGCAGCTTGGATTGTTACATGTGCTTGTGGTCAGTTTTTCCAGATCCAGCTGTGAAACAGCTCTGCTTTGAGCTGCAAGCAACCAATGAGCTGCTGAAGGAGAGTAGGGCGGGCTTTCATGTCAAAAAAAAAAAAAAAAACTGAAACCGAAGGAGAAAAAGTGTGTGTGTGAGAGAGAAGAAGAATCATAGAGCGAAGAAAGAGAATCCAGAGTCATATGTTTGATTTTTGTAGACTATGATGTTTCACTTGGCAAATAGCCTATGTGTTGCTGTCTGTGTCTGCAGCATTTTCTGATGTTTGGGACATCCTGGACTGCCAATGGTAAACTTTTATGGTCTGGAATTCTTTTTATGAGATTTCTTTACAAGTAAAGAGTGTACCAAGGAGAAATTTGCAATTTCAGTTAACTGAAAAATTTTGACTTGACAACCACATTTTATTTGTCCTCGTACATTAATTTAATTTATCTAAGATGAACAGTGAAGCTTTTGTATCCAATTACTGACTTCCACTTATCTAAGACTGGAATGCAGAGGCAGCAGGTATAGAATAAAAACCTAATAATTCCTCTCCCTAGCAACACACTCCAGCTCACTCCAAGAAATCCCAAAATGTTCCCAGACCAGAAAAAATATGTCCTTTACCTAGTTCAAAACTTGGCTTCTTTCAGTGGCTTGAGTCAAGGATCTTGTTCTCCCAGTAATGACCCATAGGTCATGGCAAGACATAATGAGAGGAATAGAATCTGATAAATCAAGAGCCTTGTTGTTTGGCTCAGTTCTTTCTACAATGCAACAAACTAATGTCACAGCACACAAAGTTCAAACTGTCTTTTTGAACTCTGGTGTCCTTCAGCTGCTTCACATGAAGCAAAAACTGAGTTCAAATTATATCTATCTATATACCATTATATAATTCACAACAAATGTCTCAAGGCACTTTACAAAACATTATTTCCATTTTATAAAGCATTATAATTGATCTTAGTAATCAAACAGTAAACTCAATTAATCTTTCAAGAAAGCTTTAGAAGTTTCTATCCAAAGAAACACAGGAGATAGCATTGAGTCAGGAAACCAGTAACAGGGTGATTAACAGGCTTCATCAGCAATAGAAGTTATGCAGAGAAGTTATGAATGCTGCTGATCTAAGTTATGGAACAGAGATACCTCAAACATTTATGACATGGGGCCTGAGGACCACTGGACTAGGCAAAAATTCAACACATGTTCTCTCAAGGCTCTTTAGAAAAACTGGTCAAATTCATATCCAAGTATTTGAAAATATTAAATCAACCGAAATCATACAGAACTGGCAATTCATATTCAGTGACATACATACAGTGCTAGTTCATCAGCACTTGTTGATTAGTTCATAAAGTCAATCAGCATCCTCTCAGGTTGTCAAGTCAACAGCATTTGCTAGCCAACACCTAGTTATTGAAATACTGTAAAGGTCTACAGATGAATGTGTGTTGCACCCAACCATCTAGTCCGGGACCTGAAAGGTCTCAGAATGGAAGTCTCTTCAAAGAGTGGTGAAGACAGCGGAGAAGATCATTGAGACTCCACTCCTCCCTTTCTATACCATTGCACATAGATGCTGCTTAGCCAGGGCAAACCAGATCCTCTCTGACTCCATCCATCCTCTGCATGGTCTGTTCATCTGGTCGGCATCTGGCAGGAGATTCCACAGCATCCACTGCAGAACAGCCAGACTCAGAAATAGCTGTCTCCCACTGACCATCAGACTGCTCAATAGTCCCATCACTAAAACCATCTGATACTCCTTGAAAATGCTAAGTTATATATTTTTAGCAATACATTATTATTTGTTTATTATTTCATTACAGGCACACTTGTGTTTCTGTATGTGCTCCAGTGGTCAAGTAATGACATTTCATTGCCAATTTTACTTATGGTTCTATGTGCAATGGCAATAACATAAATCTAAGTCTATGGTCCATTTTGATCCATTAGTTCCAGAATATCTCCCCAAAAGTCTTGGAGATCATTAAGAAGTTTTTTGATAAATGTCAGTCATATCTTTGTATTCTTTTTGGTCAGCAATGATTTCAACCATCAACCTTTCCTGTGGAATTGATTTTCTTAATATTGAACCTTAAACATTGAATTTAAGATGTTGGTCTAGAATAGATTGTTGTGTAACTTCCTGGTTGAGTCATTGCTGTGCTCTTCGGGTAACTTATGATTTGGTTGACTTTAACATTGCACTGTTTATGTATAAAGCTCAAAAAAACGTATTACCTTCTAACATCCAAGTCAATTTTTTAAGAGAGAATGTTGCTTTTATGTTGAGGGGATAGATGTTTGTTTCATAGCAGTTTGAACGAGTGGTCTATTTCAATCCAGGGAGTAAAAATGGTCTGGAAAGTGACATCAAAAATACCAGATACCAGATCAATGTACAGATTTAAGAGAATGGTAAAAGTTGCTTTTTTTGTTTGTTTGTTTGTTTGTGTCTGTTTGCTTTTTAAAAAAATATGAAATAGAATAATATGAATCCATACAGAATGTTTTCTGAGTTTATGTGTTTGATTAGTTTATTTTTGTAAATCCCTATTTAAGAGGTGCAAATATGACAAAAATTGTTTATTCTTTCTGATGCCTTTCATTTTATTGATTTGTATATGTTCTCTATTGCATATAATTGTTTTGTTTTTAATGACAAAGAATAACTATAAAAAATTTTTTTGGGTTGACTGCCCTCAGCTGGGAAGGTTACCAAAGCTCCATGTTTTATTCAGTTGTGGATTTGGGCTGTTACTTTGGTTCACTGGAGTTCCAAAGTCTTAGAAATTACTTTATACTTTTAGATGTACTGCTTTTTGAAATCTTTCAGCCATCATATACATTCTATTTAAATGGTATATTAATTCTGTAAGTTACATTATAATCAGATTAGGGTTTGGTTTGTAAAATTGAGCTCAGCTTTCTAAATATTGTAGTTTAATCACAGTTAATAAATGGCTAAACAAGATGGGTAAGTACTTTTTCCCAGGGGACAGAAGAACTTGGTAAGGTATCAAAAACTTTTGTTTATGTTGTCCACAATCAATAAGACTCCTGCTTCTCCGTCCTTCCTGTAAATCTTATTTACAGTTATTTTTGTCAAGGTCAGGGAGAGAAGGGGTGTGGAGGCAGGAGCAACATGTTCTCAGGAAGAAGGCGTGAAGAAAAGAAAACAATTAGAGGATGTTTAATGACAGCAGCTGGAGATAAGAGTCTGCTTTGTGTCTCAGTCTCTGCTCTCACAAACATAAGCAACTGACATTAATACAAATGATCACCTCCTAAAATACAAAGGATCGACAGAGATACAGCCCTGAGAATGTTAATGCAGAACACAGAATGGGTCACGGCTAAGACAAATAACATGTCTCCTCTATTGTAAAATGACAAATAATACATAATGCCCACAAGTCTGAAGCAAAAGTGGTCAGTGCCATATTAGCAGGCAAGTGCATGCGCAATGAATAGCGGACACGTGGCTTCTTGCACCAATGTGCAAGAAGAAGATACATGAACAAAATTGCAGTTTTTAGGATCGACCTGAATGAGACGGAGAAGGAAAATATCTCAGACAAGCTGCCTCTGATCTACTACTAAATAGTTAACGGCCAAGTAAACATGACAGTGTACAATATGAAGGAAACTGACCTGAAATCCATGGACGGATACAATCAATATACTCTCACCGACCACTTTATTAGGTATATCTGTCCAACTGCTCATTAACTCAAATGTCAAATCAGCCAATCACATTGCAGCAACTCAATGCATTTAGGCATATAGACATGGCCAAGACAATCTGGTCATGTTTATATGCCAGACTGAACTTCATTCTGATGTTCAAGCTGAGCATCAGAATGAAGAAGAAAGGTGATTTAAGTGACTTTGAACGTGAGATGGTTGTTGGTGCCAGACGGGCTGGTCTGAGTATTTCAGAAACTGCTGATCTACTGGGATTTTCACGCACAACCATTTCTAGGGTTTATAGAGAATAGGCCAAAAAAGAGAAAATATCCAGTGAGCGGCAATTCTGTGGGCCAAATGCCTTGTTGATAACATATATTTGAACATAAAGGCCAGGCTTTGAGCTGAAAGAACGGCAACAGTAACTCAAATAACCACTAGTTACAACTAAGATATACAGAAGAGCATCTCTGAACGCACAACACGCCGAACCTTGGGGCAGATGGGCTACAGCAGCAGAAGACCACACCAGGTGCTACCCCTGTCAGCTAAGAAAAGAAAACAGGCTACAATTCACACAGGCTCACCAAAATTGGACAATAGAAGGTTGGAAAAATGTTGTCTGGTGTGATGAGTTTCAAATTCTGCTGAGACATTTGGATGGTATGGTCAGAATTTGGCCCTACCAGGATGAACATGAGAGCATGGTTCCATCCTGCCTTATATCAACAGTTCAGGCTGGTAGTGGTGGTACAGTGGTGTGGGGATATTTTCCTGGCACACTTTGGGCCCATTAGTACCTTCTGAGCATTGTCTCAGTGCCCCAGCCTACCTGAGTATTGTTGCTGACCATGTCCATCCCTTTATGACCACAGTGTGCCCATCTTCTGATAGCTACTTCCAGATGGAAGTAGCTATCATGTCATAAAAAGTTAGCTGTGTATTGCTATATAAGTGTGAGTTTTTCAAGTTTATTCCAACTGAATCTCTAAGAAAACTGGGATAGACTTAGTTTGCTTCATAGTGTTGGGCTCTGACATCAGCTCCACAAAAAATGTAGCTATAGCAGAAAAGTTGTTTGTAGGCAACTTAGACTATGTTCACTGCAGTCTAAGTCACAGCAGGTCTCAATGTCTAAATGCTAAAAATCCTAAAATGTATTTATTTATTATTCATTTTTGTGGTAAGTCAGATTGCTAATTATATCAGATTTTTGTGTGAACAGTTTACGACCTGCATGCACAAAGTAGCGCTCTGTTTACAGAAGTAAGAATGGATTGTCGTCGTCTGTGGATAGATTACTGAGCAATGGGAACCAGCAGTATTACTGCGAGATCATAACAAGAATAAAGGCAATAAGCAAAACGAAAGCACAATTAAAAGCAATGGCCTTTTATGGAAAATTGTTGTAACTTTTGTAAAGAAGTCTGTTCGGATAAGTAGTCAGAACCAGGAGAGATGTGTTTCACTGATAAACTTATTTCATAATGTGAGATTGTCAAAGAACACTTCTATCAGCACCTCTTCTCAGGACTCTCAACAGAATATTTAATCTCCAATAAAGTAAAAGTTGGGTTTGGTGAAAAGACTGGAATTATGCTGTTAAGACTGTCACGGAAAATCCAGATGAAGGTCACATATGGAAAAATGAAAATAAAACATCAACTTTGAGTTGGATTTGGAGGTTGTGTGAATGTAAAGCTCTAAAAAAAACTATATGTCAGGGGTAATGGACAAACATGTCTGGCAAGCTATTTAGAGACAGTTTTTAAAGAACATTCAGAACAGCAATTCTATCAACACCAAATACCGATTCTCACCTTTAGGTCGTTATTTGAGAGAAAATCTGAACAAAATAATTTTTAAGATAGAAAATAAAATTACGTTTCAGGGGGAAATCTAAATCTAATCACACTAATCTAATTTATCTTGGTATCGATTTACACACATTTTTACCCAATATTCTCTCCATCAAGACAAGAGATTCATTTTAATTCCAATTGTGCTACTTATGAGAGGTAGGTTCCTATTAGTTGAAATATATCCCATCTCATACTTGACCCACTAATCAGCTTCTCTGCTCTCCTGTGGATATTACCGACTTTTACACTGGCAAATTGAAACTCAGCATGTCTGTTCTTTACTCTGACCTCTCATTACAAAGTCAGCTTCACAAACACACCAGCAGCTATCGCAGTCATCACTTACATATTACAGATCCCATGCTGCTGTTCTTTCTGTCCAACAGTGTGCAGATAAACCGCAGCTGTGCCAGCATTCAGTCCAGCATTCAGTCCAGCAAATGTAGAAGTGGCACACACAAGCAAAACTTCCACTGAAGCACAGGGTCCACAGACACTCCCACAGCATAGTCCTCAGGGCAACTGCAGGACCCCTCCACACCTCCGGTGTATAGCAGAGGCACCCTGCGTGTTTTAGGTCACTGGACTGTGAAAATGTGTGTGTGTACGTGGGTGTGTGTGTGCAATTGCCCAACTTGTAACTAGTACAATTGAGTACAATTGCAGTACATACGCACAGAATGTGTGTGCAGCAGTGTTTTCATTGAGGAGGAGCTGAATCCTACCCAGTAACCCCGTGAGTCGCTTAGCTGCTCTGCTTTTTATCACATTTTACACAAATATCCTCAACAATATGTCATTACATGGCAGGGACTTCCCCTCCTCTCTGCATCCTTCCATATTTACTCCAGGTTTTCCTTCCCTCATAACCTTCTCCATATTTTTCTTAGTTACACATTGTAAAAAACATAAACTTAAACACATTCGCATAATTTGCAGATTTGGTGTTTTTAATTGTTGTATAGAATACTTTTATGGTTGGGTTAAAAGGAGCAGAATTATGCATTTTCTGGTACAGTGTCATTTTATAGCAGAATCAAGTAACTGTTACTTTCAGAGTTGCTATGGGTGACATGGCAAAGATGAAATGTATCTTTCAATCAATATTTCATCTTTGTTAACTTTAAACTTTGCCCCATGTTAGAACAGAAAGTGGGAAGAAAGCTTTTAGCTTTCTGTTCTAACTTCATGGAACAACTCAAACTGTTCCAACCACACCCCTGCAGGTCTCACTGTCATTGCCTATGTGAGCATTGAAGTCCCCCAGCAGAACAAGGAAATCCCGAGGAGGGGCACTCTCTAGTACCCCCTCCAAGGACTCCAAAAAGGGTGTGTAATCTGAACTGTTCACCACATAAGCAAATCACAGTCACATCCCGTCCACCCAAACATAGGTGGAGGGAGGCTATCCTCTTGTTCACCGAGTTAAACCCCAACGTGCAGGCACCAAGATCGGGGACAAGTATGCCCACTCCTGCCTAGCGCTTCTCACAATAAGGTGGCAGCCATTGAGAGGCGATTACTCCATTAATCATAATGAAATATTATTCAAGATATTATGTTGAATAATATCTTGGAATTTCTGAAAAACCGTAAACATGAAACCTTAACTTAAATCCCTTTTTTTTTTTTTTTATGTTGTAGGGTTTGTGTCTTGGGCTACCCTGAACTTCCAGATCATCACAGGGCAACACAGCGCATTACTGCATTATTTCTGTCTTTTAGTTTTGAAAAACCAAAGCAAGGAGGTTAACCCTTGCTTAACCTCCTTCAGCATGGGTTAAATATTTTTTGCAAAATTGAGGTCATTTTGAATTTTTCCCATCAACGTTTTTTAATATAATACCTTCAAATGAGCACAAAAGAACATTGATAGAAACATGACATGACTAGCAATGAGTTAGAGTAAATAGTTGTTTTGCTCATGTCTCTGAGACCCCCTGGAGCGGCAACCAACAAACCTTCTTTTTATTTACTATACAGCCTCACCTTCACTTTGTTTAACTTTACTAATTAACCTCGGTGATTGCGAACTACTTTCAGAACTCCTGAAACAGCATTCCATTATGTCAGTTACATTTTTCTGCACAGAAGTGGAGAAGTATTCAATAGGTTTTGCATGACCAAAACTTCTCTAAGTCAGTGAGGCTGGCGGGCACTCATTCACTTTTTATCTGCAGACTCACCAGCTTACTCAACCTGACTGAGCTGTTGTGCTCAGTCATGAGCTGCTTAGTACAATGTAAGAAGAGAGAAAATTAGGCCAAACTGTGAAATTAAAGACCAACTGAAGACCAACCCTATTGTTCTATTTTCTTGTTGTGGTCAGGTGTGATCAACTGGACGGAAGACAAACACTTTAAAGAGGATATACAATCCATTCTCTGGCCTCCCACCTTCTCCCCCTTGCAGCAAATAGGAAGAGGAAGCAGACAGAACACAGACAACAGGGTGAAAGCTGGTCAGAGGCTGGTGGGGGCAGGGATATTGGATAGCAATGATTTTGAACATTTGAGAACAGCACCAACCACTCCTGTCAATGGAACAACAGCCTTATGAATACTGCTTCAAACACTGACTTTCTTCTTCTTGTTACTGGCAAACCTCATGCTAAGCTCGTGAATCACGTCAAATCTGTAACTTGTACGTTTGTTGACATATTTTGGAACTATAAAGCTTATGTGACATGATAACCTTTAACTAATGAAGTAGTGGATGCTCAGCTAGGACATTTGCATCCCCTGCTCAGAACAGATGAGACCATGACTCTGGGTGGCTGATTTCAAACAAACCCACCATTACAGTTTTAATGCCACCATTTACTTGAAGGTACCTTGTGTGATTACTGATCCTTCTATCAGACAGTCATTCAGGAACTTCATTCATGTTGTAATCAGTGAAAACTCAATGATTGCGTGTTTCCTTTAATTTCAAAGTGTAATGTTAAAAATCTGTTAGCAAGCCTGAAATGACATTCAACATCAAAGCCTGACATGGCAAATTGTATGATACCATTGCTTGTTATATTTTTATTACATTTTTTGAAAGTTTTAGGTATAAATAGAAAAACTGAAACATTTTGGGATTCTGATTCAATCACTTCTACTGTTGGATTTTGCAGAAGTACTTTAATTCTTTGTTTGAATGGAGAGCCTGAGACACGGTATGATAAGAGTTTAACACTGACGTAGTAATTTAGAGCAGACTTTGAATAGAACATTATATATTGTATTTAATACATATGATGACAAGAAGGAAACCCCAAACAACACAGCAATTAGATAACATTGACAGATAGAGTGAAAGTTAATGAAAGAAGAGGAAAACTAAAGGTATCATCAAAAATAGGATATTAGCTGACTGTTAGGGGCAGATGAGAATAGTAAGAGGGTCCATTGATAAGAATTCTTATCAGCATTCTTATCAATGCTGATAAGAATAAGAATACAGTATGAACAATAGCCAGTTATCAGGCTAGCAAACCTTGTGATGGAAACACAATATATCAGCTCTCCCCCTCAAATTCAGTTTCCATAGCAACACTCTTCATAACCCCCCACTCACCAAGCATCCCCACCCCCAGTCTCCTGTGCAGTAGTCTCCAGCGTGGCACATTAACCTAATTCACAGCAGGCCAGAAAATTACCCAGATGAAGAACGACAGAAGGGAAGGTAGGAGAAAGAACGACAGAGGAAAGAGAAGGGAGGGTCCAGAGGGGAAGAATAAGCAAAGGATGGAAAATATCAAAGGGAGTAAAAAAGGAGAAAGAAAAAGCTGGAAGAAGGAGCCAATATAAAAAATGTAGAGAGGATGACAGCTGAATGCTGCTGATCTAAGTCTATGAAATACTGATCTAAAGATGTTTAATGAAATCAATAAATGTTACACATGTCAAACTAACATGCATTTGCAGAACTGCATTCTGTAAATATACATAAAATGTAATAATTGGATCAGTATCTTAAGAGAACCTGGCAGAAATGACAAATTATACATACATGTATATATATATATATATATATATATATATATATATATTATATATATATATATATATATATATATATATATATATATATATATATATATATATATATATTTCTATTTTGTCCATGGTCCTTGCTGAAAGCATCCCCTTGCATCCTTCAACTCCCAGTGGTCCTGTTGAGAGAGCAACCGTTGCCTGCATCCCTTTAATCTACCATGCTGAGCATCACAGGGACATCTTCTTCCTCAAAGGGAATTTTCAAGGGCTACATTTTTAAAAAAGCCCTATATGTTCCTACTGAGTGAAACTGAATGACAAACAGGCAGATCAATAAAGCAAGAGGGAGATGTATGATGACTCACCGACATGTGTGATGACACACTGCACTCGTTGTAGCAGTTTCTGAACCGACATCTCGTCCTCCCTCAGCCAGCACAGCATCTCAAGTGTGGGGAGCAGCCACTCTCTCCCTTCCTCTGCTGCCACACCTCCTTCTGTCTGATTTCACACCTGTTTCCTCTCCCCGATTTCTAAGGTTTTCTTCTCAGTTATTCAGCAGGTAGCTCTTTTAAATTTATTTTGTTCTTGTTAATCAAACAAATTTTAATACCAACTCCTCCACTTCCTGTAACCAGATCTGTCCTGTGATGTCAGCGATGATGCCACTCCCAAATGTGACTCGAGACAAAGCATATCCATCAATTTATTTCTATTTTATTAAAGTGTAAAAGAAACATTAAAAACTGTCAAAAAACAACTAATTAGTTGATGAAATAAGATTTTAAAAATTATTAAGAATTTAACAGATAGATAGCATTCTGAGAATACAAAAACCTATTTAAACTGGGGTAATATGCCCCAATTCAGGCCAAAAACTAAACTTTCTAAGTGAAAAAACAGAACATTTTACTCAATAATTATCCAAGAAGGCATTAACAACCCAGATGTCCAGTTTTTTTATGATGTTCATCTCCTCAAAGTGAGAAAAAAATAAATTTTACACAAAGAAAAATAGCTCAAAAATAATAATAATAAAAAGCCTCTTGACAAATGGTGTAGAAATAAAATCAATCCCATTTACAAGAAACTGGTGGAGCTTGATTAGTGCCGCTGTTCCTGCTGCTTTAATAAAGCTTTGTTTGCTCTGATAAAGGCGCAGAGTCATGCAGAGGCAGAGGATGAGTCAGACGGCTGCTCTACCTGCTTTCAGGGAACAGAAAGGGAGGGACCAATGTTGAAATCCTGGAGCCTGGAGCAGCTCTGGCCATGGACGGGACACTAAACTATACAGACAGCTTCCACTGGGTGAAAAAGGTAAAATAATAATAATAATAATAATAATAATAATAATAAATAATAATAATAATAATAATAATAATAATAAAACTGGGACAGTGATTGAAAAGTGATTAAATACAAACCATTTTTTAGCTATGTGCATTCCATTATAATTTCCTGGGCTTGCCCAAGTAATCTTTCAAGCTTTGATTTTCGTTTCATCCACTGAAAGTGACCAGACCCAGGGCTGATCCTGCTCCAGGTTTTCACAATTGCAAACAATGCCATCATCTCTGTGGGGCCTTGCTCTCATGGGAAAGTAGAGTTGCAGCAATTAGCTGAAGACATCTGTGCTCTTCTCTGCCTTTTCACTCACTGCTCTTCAGTCTGCCCATCCCTCACTAATATAATCAGCATTAATGACAGACCAGATGCCAGACAACTTCCTTTTATGATTTCAAGACATCGGAGAATACAGCGTATGTGTGCAAATCATGAACATGAAGAGCTTATTTTCTAGATGCATGGCTGCAAATGCACAGAGCATCTTAACATGAAAAGAAAAGGCAAAGAGCTCTGCATGGTCAGGCTGAACTGCTAAAATCAGGTTTCATTGATAAAAGTCAAGTAAAAACTTAAGTAATTGTGTTCTGTTTCATATTATTCACCTCTTCTTGTCACAGCCACTTGGGGGAGCTTTTCAGACCTAAAACTGAGAAATGCTCCCAGAATCTCACAAAGGACCTAACTGACCTGTGGGAACCTCTACTGCCAGACTCTTTCCATCATGCAACCCTCCCCAAGTCATGTTTTCCTGCTGAGGAGTCTTAGCTTAAGAGTGCTACAGTGAGCAGCTCAGAGCAGCTCAAAAATACTATGCAAGAAAATTCCAGCAGAACCGTGCTGTACATTGAACTCCTGTCTTCTTAAACAACTTTTCACTTTTTTCTCTCATCATAGGCGCCGTACCGGGGGGAAAAATTATTACAATTCCAAGGGCCGAACAGGGGGCCCTCCACAATTTTTTTTTCTTTTGTTTTTTATGTCCATGGAAATAATAATTTATAAAAAATGGGGCCCTGCCATTTATAAAATTAAATATATTGTGTTTTCTGAAATTTTTTAGCAGTAAGAATTAAATGTTACCACTCCCATTTGCCCTGAAAACCCCCCTGAATCTGCATGACATGATTTGTTCCTGCTTGAAGAGCTTGATGGTGAAGGTGTTCAGCAGCAGTCAGTGGAAGACAAGAACGACTGTGGCAGTTACTATGCTGTTCAAAAAAATAATAAAGTTAGGTTTTCAGAAAATAGAGAGACACAGAGAGAAAAAGGTAAAAGTGTCAATTTGTAACCCAGTTTTTGTCAGAGAGGTGGGCAGACTGTGTGAGATTATCAACCGTTCAGCAGTTACCTAAGCTACAGACTACTGCTTGCCTCTGTTTCACTAACATTTAATGAATTAAGCAACAAAATTACGAACAATTCATATATTTAACTTGTTACTTGTATCTTTTACCACATTTAACAACAAATGAGTCAGTCAGCAGCAGTTCTAACCCACGTCCCTCCTGACTAACCTTTCCTAAGTGAAATTAAACCTTTCCTAAGTGAAATTAAATCTGCAGAATGTAACTTATATATATATATATATATATATATATATATATATATATATATATATATATATATATATATATATATATATATATATATATATATACATACATATATATATTTTACATATATGTATATATATATATATATATAAGTTACATTCTGCAGATTATATATATATATTTTTTTTATTATTTATTTATTTTTTTTACATATTTGGTAAAACTGCCATTATGTTGTGACACTATGGCATGAGAAATCATTTGTGAAAAATCTATTTCCTCTGCTATCAGTTGCAGAGGCAGGAGAATTTTAGTGCTATCAATCACAAACTTATGTGGTGCTGCTCATCCTCCTCCCCCTCGCTCTGTGCTATGCTGTAGCTGGCACAGCTTGTTGTGAATGCTCAGTCTAGTTAACATAGCTACCAATGACAGCAGATAACTATTTTTCCTAAAACGATCAGTTGTTTCTCCACCATTACCATCTTTAGCCGTGAGTGAATGAGGTTGATTGACAGTGCTAAGAGCGTCCTACTGGTTCTGATTGGTTGTTTTGGTTGGAAAGTTGTATTACTTTAGCCAGTAATAGTAGTTCAGGGAGGAGGTGGAGGAGATTGATTGTTTTCACAGATTATATGTCTCATAACAAACTGGCATGACATGGTGATAGCTTTAACAAATATGGAGAAAACATATTTATTGTTAAAGTTATATATTGCAGCTTGAATAAAATGCAACTACATCACATTTTTTGAGAAGTATGGATTGCTTCATGTACATTTTGCATGTTGCCTATGACTGTTGCTCATGGGAGAGAGACATTTCAGTAATCTAAAACTAATAGAAAAAAAAATAAGCAACTTAATTGCAGACTGTATGTAGATGTTGCATGTAAAATTCATGAACAATACTGATCATTATTTGGTCCAATAGTTATCAGTATTGGATCAAAGACAGCAAGGCAGTTGCAAGTCTTTTGATATACTAAAAAAAATTGGAATAGCAGCTGTTGGGGGGATTAATCTATTTATTTATTGCAAGATTTCTGGTGGGGCCCCAGTCTCTCATCGTTGCCAACTCATCGTTGGGAAATCTACAAAACAAAGACGGGAGATTTGAGTTTAAAATTGTACAAACACTAAAATTCCCAACGTTTCATCTTCAAATTTCATAAAATTCTTTCTTCAACAAAACTCCTATTTTGATGCATAAAATTATTAGTAAGCTTGTTTTGAAAACAATTCCAGTTACATTTTCTATTGTCTATGTTTTGTGTCGGATTTGAATGACATTAAAGGCATCAGAGGTGTCATAATTTTGAATGACATACAGTCTTTACCACT
This sequence comes from Poeciliopsis prolifica, assembly GCF_027474105.1. Lineage (NCBI taxonomy): Eukaryota > Metazoa > Chordata > Actinopteri > Cyprinodontiformes > Poeciliidae > Poeciliopsis > Poeciliopsis prolifica. The sequence goes on along the minus strand of NW_026562435.1, from coordinate 128,126 downwards.
TGTGTAAAATTTGCAAGTGAATAACAGTAATATTTATTTTATTTTCACAGTAGCTTTTATGTCAGATAATTATATCAATGTTAGGGAATATTCAGTCATCGCAATAGAGTCAACCAGAATGCAATATTAAAACATGTAATTAGCTCTACATATTTGTGTAAACTAGTTTAATGTAAATATTAAACTAGACAGACTGTCTTAAAAGATTAGAACTAAGAAACTCTAGGTTATGTTTTACGTTTTATAAATGTGTAGGTTTGTAAGTGACCATCTGTTATTTGTTCTCCCTATAGAGACAAAATCTGAAACCTTGATTATCTAAAAAAAAAAAAAAACAGACTGAGACTTCCAGAGGATCTCACTAACACCACGCTGAGGAGAAAGCTGTCACCATTAACTGGGGTAGCCAGAAGGAAGGAAAAAAGCACATTTTACTAGAATAACTGAACGAAAAGCGATATGGCTGCTGTCTTCCTCCTCTTTTTTCTCCTCCTTTATCTTCTGTAGTGTTTTCTGGCAGTTTACAAACTAAGTGCATTACCGCCATCAACAGCTCGGAGATGTAATTGAGAAATTCACTGACTATATCACTTATATACTTGCACACAAACACTCGCGCGCGGACACTCACACTAAATCCTCTCACCTATGTTTGTTTCTTACACAAAAATAGGTGTCCATGTTTACTTCAATCTTATTTATTATGTCTGATGTGATATACGGCGCTCACGTCAGCAAGGAAGCCAAAAAGCTTCGCAGGCTCTGATTGGAAGTTGGAAGGTGACATAACCGGAAGTTTTGTTCAGCCCCGTCCGGAGCGGGAACACGGAGCTGTTTTAGCTCAGAAACTGCTTCTGTGTCAGGTCGTTGTTTTAAAGCCAACAGCGTATTACATCTTCTGTCCGGTCTGAAAATCTGTTGGTAAGATTAAAGGTTATTTCTGGTATAGTTTCGAGCTTACTCGTTTGGGTACTGATACGACTGAAACAGTTCACAAGCTACCAGTGCTCTAGTTAGCAGGTCGGTTTATCTCACAATATCCTGTCTGCTTTTACCTGAAGGAATCATGCAGGCCTTCCTCAAAGGAACAACTATCCAGACCAGCAGACCCCAGAAGGATAAGGTGACAGCGGGACCCAGTGCTGAGAAGAAGGCGAACGCTGTTCCCTGGGTGGAGAAATAGTAAGTCTTCACTTCAAGGTTCATACACATGGATGTACACTGCAGTTCGACATGTGTCGAACTGCAGTGTACATCTGTCAATACGAGAATTTTAAATATACTTATACAGGAGACAGAACGTTTTATTTTCTGGCTGACAGGATGGACAGGATGTGTGGCTTTGTGTTTTCTAAAGATCTGTATTCATCTGTATAGGGCGAAATATTATCACTTTTATATTTAGCACTTCTGGATCTTACTCATCTGTTGTTCAGTTTCTTTCTCTACTGTCTAATTCCCCATTCAAAAAGCCTGCAACATGTTCAGTCAAAAGGTTATAATCTTTTACCAAACAGGTTGTGCAAAAAGTGGACAAATAAAAACTAGTGGAGCCCAACCTTGTTTCTGAGACTAAAATAAAGGAGTTCCCTTCATCAGCTGTCAGTAGTTCAATAATGGCTGTCTTGAAAACTGCAGACACTAAGCATAGCTATTGAGTAAATTAGTTTCGCCTTCTGAGACACCGTTTACTGCTAAATTAAAGTCTTTAAATTGCACATATCTGTTGCAAGCTCTGGAAAATAAAACTGACCACATTTGGACCACACATGGATTAAATTAGGTCCGTTTTAGATTTAATATAAGGCAGCTGGACCGGAGAACAATCTCATTCCACTGAGTGAATTGCAAAATACATTAAATGAGTGTAACTAATTATGTGAATACATAACAGTAGGTTTGTTTTGTGTATTTTTCTAACTCCAGCAGACCCAAATGTGTTGATGAGGTGGCCTTCCAGGACGAGGTGGTCGCAGTGCTGAAGAAGTCACTGGAAGGAGCAGATGTAAGTGTCAGCCTAGGCAAGTGGTGCCCAAAGTCAGTCCTCAAGGGGCGACATTCTGCATGTTTTAGTTCTTTCCTTGGTTTAATGCACCTGGATCAAATGATGGCTCAATAGAAGACCTAAGAAGAACATTGACATGCTGAAAGGTTGTCACCAGCAGAGAGAGAACTAAAGCATGCAGAATGCTGGCCCTCAAGGATGGACTTTGGACACTCCTGATCTAGCCTCTTACTAATTTCAGTCTTGCCAATAAAAAGCAAAATCAAGCTTTTCTTTTGGTATACAGTGAACTTTCTTTTTTAAATTAACATTGGCTTATTGATAGCTTTATCATCTGTGCTTTTGGACAAACATGATGAGTTGGCCTGTTGTGATAAACAATAAATCAATTAATCACATGACAAACTAAAATGACCTCAATAATAAATGAGTGTGATAATATAGTTGTTTGTATTTGTCATCTCTTTCTGTCTACAAAAGAGACAGAATGACAAAGAGTTTCACTCCATCACCTCTAGTTACTCCTCTCTCCTTTCCTCTGTAACAACTAAACACAGCATCTGACAGCATGTGCCACTTGGTGACACTGGTCTCTGTGACCAGAGACAAAGTGACCAGTGTCTCTGGTCACTTTGTGACCATTACCTCAGTTACCTGTCAGGCTCCTGGTCTAATACCACAGAGCGAAGCATAAAGCCCGGTGAGGAGGAGTGAGCCAGGGAAAAGCTGTTTTAAAAGCTGAACGTGACAGCTGCTGTCACCCCGAACCCTCTGCTGTCAACTGGACAGTCTATGTTATTGCCCAACGCAAACCCAGTAACCCCCCTTCCAATTTTTTATATTTAAAAGGTTTTCCAGTTCCAGTGCTAAATGTTCTTTCAAAATTAGTTCATTGTTCTCTAAAAGGGTGCAATTGCATTGTTATGCAATGTTTATATTATTAGTGGTTTAAAAATGGCAATATTATTGTTTATTGCAATAATTTCTGGGATTTTCTGGGCCAGAAAACATTGTTACCGATGTATTTATTTATTTAAAAAATAATGTAATATAATTTAAATAAAATAAAATAAATAAAATAAAACCCACACATAAGTCACCTTTTAAATGACTTTGAACCTAAGGTTCCCGGGTCCTCCTCCAGCCTGGACATGCTTGTCTTGGGGGAACTAGTCCTTACTCTCAGTTTCTGTCCCAGCTACAATTTGGGACAGAATTAAGTGGGCATGATAAATTGACTATATTGAATAAAAAACTTATAATTTGCCACCAAATTTATGAATGTTGACTGAAAACCACACAGTGGTGAAGGGCACATGTCTGAGAATTAGCTTTTATCTTGAAGTCACATCATTTCTGCTTCATTTCAGCTTCCAAACCTTCTCTTCTACGGTCCTCCTGGAACTGGAAAGACTTCCACCATCCTAGCTGCTGCTAGAGAACTTTATGGGTGACCGATTTTTTTTTTTTTTTTGTTTTTTGTTTTTTTTTTAACTTGCTGCAGTACCGGAATGTTCTTTGTTCCATTGTTTTTATTTTGAACTCCTTCCTAATGTGCCTCCCATCAGGCCAGAGCTGTATCGACAGAGGGTGCTGGAGCTGAATGCTTCGGATGAACGAGGAATCCAGGTCATCAGGGAGAAAGTGAAGAACTTTGCTCAGCTTACTGTGGCTGGGACGCGTCCAGAGTGAGTTTGAACTTCTGCAGAATTTTATCTCTGTGCTTGATTCTTTGTATCAGGCACTTACTTGAATTTGAAGATTCTGTTACTTTGTGTGTATCACAAATGGTATGAAGGTTTTTCATATAAAAAAAAAGGCTCAAACCCATGACATTTCCAAGAGCTATGATGTTCGGTTTGCAGCGGAAAGCCATGTCCTCCTTTTAAGATCATCATCCTGGACGAGGCAGACTCCATGACGGCTCCAGCCCAAGCTGCTCTCAGACGGACCATGGAGAAGGAGTCCCGCTCCACCCGCTTTTGCCTCATCTGTAACTACATCAGCAGGTGTGCTGAAGGTCAGCCCTCTTCAGGGCTGTGACCTGGCTCACCTGACTCAACTGTGTTCCTCTCTTTATTCCTCAGGATTATTGAGCCTCTTACCTCTAGATGTTCTAAGTTTCGTTTCAAACCTCTGGCCAATCAAATCCAAGAAGAACGTCTGCTGGAAATCTGTGATAAGGAGAAGCTCAAGTACACCAAAGAGGTAGGAGATGAAAGCTGGATTTTTTCTGGGTCCATGATTTGAGAGGAATTTTATTGTAATCCATAGGGGGGCCCAGAACATCTTTGGGAACCGCATGTGGCTCTTTAGCGCTGCCAAGTGCCCAAGTGAAAATTTTCAAACATTTTCAATGTTTGAAAATTGAAAAAGATGGGGGTGGAAAATATATTTTTTGTTTTAATATGATTTCTGTAGGAGGAACAACATGACACAAACACTCTTAATGTTTTCCAATGCTATAAAAATGTGTAGAATAAATATAAAATTTCAACTTTTCCGTCAACAAAGATTTGCATCATAGCCTGTGACACACGTTTCTTTCAGCTGGGTGGGGTGCCAGGCAGGTGGCTGTTGTGAACAAACTAGCGGGTGTGTGGTGGGCAAAGGAGAAAAGAGAAAAATAGCTGAGGAGAGATTCTACAATTCTTGGACCGAATCATTTACATTCATTGCCAGTGCGGAAGGATTACCTGAATGTTTGCTCTGAAGTGAGAAGTTGTCAAATAACAAAAAGAACGTACTTTCTGGACTATAGAGTGTACCTTACTGTAAGCCGCCCCAACAAATTTTGGGGGGTAAAAAAAATTGGAAAAGTACATATATAAGTCACAACGGGCTAAAAACTGCATGGTCCAAAGCGTGGGGAAAAAGTAGCACCTTATAGTCCGAAAATACAGTAATCTGGAAAGACATGTCCAGGGAAGGCATGCTACATTAGCTACTGCATCAAGACTAAAGTTGCATCTTAAATGCTCAATATTGAGAAACTGTCCAGTGATGTCCGTAAACAGAAGTCACATTAAGCGGGTAAGAACACAACCCTTTCATAGGCAAATATTTAGTTGCAAAGTTTTTATTTTTATAAATTGATAAGTAATTTTTGTCAGTATATATTAAGAATGACACTTAGCGATATTAGTGTGTTTAACATCCTCAGGTCAAGGATGGCTGCGTTGGCTGTGTGTCAAAAGAAAAGAGGTTGCTGAGGATGATCAAAAAACGAGACATAAGAAAAAACTGAGCTAATGCTGAGTTTGTGCAAGCCTCAAATGTTGATTTTGTGCTGTTATGCTGCGAGAGTAGACCGGCTCTTCTTATCTTCTTATTCTACTTTTATTCTTCTGACTCTTGAACGCAGCTGTTGTAAATAAGAGGATGTTGTGCAAGTGCAATAACCGTGCCCTGGAAATATGTGATTGTGTGTTGGGAAACAATTTGGTGATCAAATGTATGAAGTGATATAAAATGAACATCATGAGTAAATTTAATATTGAATGTACATCAAGATCTTCTCTCTCTTTTTTAACATGGCATGGCGTAGAGCATCGCAGCGTTGGTGCAGCTGTCTGAGGGGGATCTGAGGAAAGCCATCACATTTCTTCAGAGTGCAGCGCGTCTCAACGCTGACAAGGAAATCACTGACCAAGCTATAATTGAGATCGCTGGGGTGAGTCACAGAGGAGAGAAATGATGGACACCTTCATCAGCTGTAATTTAAACATTGTGTATGATTGAAACATTATGTAATGGTTCCTACACACATCACTTTTATAGGTCGTCCCTTCCAAAATGATTGATAATTTGCTCCAAATCTGCTTCAGAGGAACATTTGAGAAACTCGAGGTCGCAGTGAGGGTAAGTTATTGCTTTCACATCACTTTTGTATCCTAAACACTATACCTTGTTGACACAGACAAGTGCTACAGTTATTTGACATAACTAAACCAGAATGGTTTTTTTCTTCAACAGAACATTAGGTTCTATTGTTTGGTTTCGTTCTGGGGGCTGCACAGTGGCACAGTTGGCAGCACTGTTGCCTTGCACCAAGAAGGTCCTGGGTTCGATTCCTGTCCCGGGGTCTTTCTGCACGTAGTTTGCATGTTCTCCCTGTGCGTGCGTGGGTTCTCCGGCTTCCTCCCACAGTCCAAAAACATGAATGTCAGGTTAATTGGTCTTTCCAAATTCTCCTTAGTGTGTGTGTGCATGGTTGTTTGTCCTGTTTGTCTCTGTGTTGCCCTGTGACAGACTGGCGACCTGTCCAGGGTGTACCCCGCCTCTCGCCCGGAATACAGCTGGAGATGGGCACCAGCATCTCCCGACCCCATCACATTTCTTCAGCGTGTGAAGAAATGTGATATGACCTTCTTCAGAAGGTCATATCCTTCTGAAGAAGTGTGAAGTATATGACCTGTTCTCCATCAGAGCCAAAGCGTTCCACAATTATGAGGCTCACCTTTCCTCAGCTTCTTGAATACACATAATTGTCTACACACCTTGATCAGCTTAAAAATAATTGAACCTGACCTGTTTGGAGTTAATCTGCTAATTAGGGAGAAGGGTGACTGGAAAATGGATGGATGGAAGGTTTTGTTCTGCTGTTTGCTGTAATGCATTTGCTTTGTGTTTCCTCAAATGTCCCTTTTAGAATATGGTGAATGAAGGATATGCAGCCACACAGATGCTGAGTCAGCTCCATTACTGCATCTTGGAAAAGGACATTACTGACAGGCAAAAGTCACCCATTTTTGAAAAGATGGCGGTGAGTGTCTTCTATTGACTTATTTAGTTCAGTTTGAAATAAAGATGAGAACTCCTTTATGGGGCTGGAACAATTCCTCGAGTGATTCAAGTTTCTCAATTATTAAAATTCCTCTTGGAAAATTTGTCTGCCTCAAACCTTCGTTAATTTATGTATAAGCATCCTTAAAATGACAGCTTTTCTTCTCCTGGAGCTGCTGCCTGGTAGCCGGTGTTCAGAGCAAATACCGCTCAAGGTATATTAATACAGATGAGGGGATAGACTGAACACCGTGGGTGGTTGTGCATTAGATGATTAACATAAGTGTAGCTTTTCGGACGAATCAGAAAATTCATTTTATATCATCCCAGTCTCAACAACCGGGTGGCAGAGCTCATCGTGGCGGCACATAGCTGGTAGATGTAACACAGAAACATCAAATCTCGTCGCTAACATAGAAACAAAAGCTATAAATGTCTGAGCAAAGTGAGAGTTCATCTATTAAATTGACTGAAGATGAATACATAAACCAAAAGCTGGAGTATAGAAATTTTTTATAAGTGTATTTGTAAGCCTGCCTCTTTATTATTGAATTCAATATAATTTCAGATTTTTGTAACTGTTCTTCAGGTTAAATTGGAAAGTGAGCTTCTATTGTTACAGGTTAATTTTCTAAACTACAGAAAAAATATTGTTAGGGACGCTCTAATGTGAAAAATTGGACTGATGTTTATATTTGATAGTAATACTGCTGCTATGTTAGATTTACCAATGTTTTTTTATCTGATTACTCGATCGATCTTAAGAATAACCAATAGATTACTCGATTACTAAAATATTTGTTTACAACAGCCCTATTCCTTGATAATGGTGCTGTTTCTTTATTATACAAATCGGTCATGCTGAAATGAAATGAAACATCACCAATTAATGCAGGCAAATTTATTTGTATAGCACATTTCAGCAACAAGACAAGGGCTTCACATAAAACATCAAGCAAATAAACCTTTTACAGTGACATAATAAAGGAAGGCAATAAAAAACTGTGAAAGTTCCAGTCATCAATCAAATGCAATGTCCATGTTTGAAGCAGTATCAGTATTTATAATAATAATAATTATATATTTTATTTCAAAAGTTTTTTCAGGGCACAAAATGTCACCTCACAAAAATAAAAATAATAAATTTTAAAGAAAAAAATCCAAATTAAAAAATAAGGAGATTGTGCAAACGCACTGCTGTTCAGCTGGGATTTAAACAGACAACGTGTCAGAGTCCTTTGAGTGGGGAATGTGAACATTTATTCTAAATAGTAGAAAGCTTTATGTCCATAAGGCTCATTCACAAAGGATGACTCAGTCACTGAAGGATGACTGCAGTTGGACCAGTACCGGTACTGCATGGCTCCTTCTTTCAGTCATGCTTAGAGGTCCAGGATTATCAGTCTGGATTAATCTAAGCGCTCATAAACAATCATCAACATTTCCCGGCAGATCAATATGATCTCTGATCAATCGCTCCCTCGGAACCTTTCCATCGGCGATGTTCTCCATCAGAGCCATAGCGTTCCACAATTATGAGGCTCACCTTTCCTCAGCTTCTTGAATACGCATGATTGTCTACACACCTTGATCAGCTTAAAAATAATTGAACCTGACCTGTTTGGAGTTAATCTGCTAATCCAACCCTGTTTTCTTTTTTAGTGAGAATCAACGCATTCCATGCGCTTCGGCGTACAGACCAATGCTTTACATTTTTATGAGACAAAAAGTGAGGGAAAGTGCTATTTACATTCAATTGAGGTTTTCATATCATTTTATTTTCATTTTCTTTATTTTGTGTGCGTTATGCTGCGAGAGTAGACCGCAGATCAGTTTTATCGTTTACATTTAAACAATAAAATATTCAAATGAAAAAAAAACATTGGGTTTGATGCTTCTTGGTCTAAATAACACTGAATGTTGTCAAATTTCACTGTATTTAGGTGAGTTTTAATGCTTTGTAATTTGATATTGTTCACAGAAAACGTTTGCATGGCTGCTGCACATTTTCATGCCAGGGAAAAAGTGTGTGTAAATTTACGCAAACTTTGACGCAAAGTTCATTTTCATACATGCTGGCATAAAATATGGCGATGCACATTTTTTGTGCGTATGCACGCTTTATACAGGATACCGCTGGTGATGTCATAATGTAGAGCTGTGTATCATCTGCGTAGTTATGGTAGCTAATAGTCTGAGACTCTTCTCCTTTCTTCTTCTTTGCTAATGTTAAGAATTAAAAAGAGGAATAACTTGATTTAGCTCGTTAATTAATTCTTTGTCCCGAATTCTTGTGTCTGTGTAAGTGTGCAGAGAGAAAAGAGCAATCATACAACGTCAGATTTCAGATATCCATAACTTTATCCAAAAGTGAATACAAATACATACAGAATAACAGAACACCATTTACACCCAGATTATCAAGAAGCCAACACACCCAATGACAAAAACAGAATATTACCTGATTCAAAAATGCATTTTTGGGAACCACTCACTCAGCACCAAGCGATTCGAACTTCTGCTGTGAAACAAATCATTTATAGAATGCGTATTCTCCTCATTTAAATATATGCATTAGGAGGTGTGTTCTTTTCCTTTGTGTGGGCTGTCTTAATGTTAATTTTACCACCTCCTGCTGAAGAGCCCCAAAGGCAGATATATGGCCCGGCTCTTCTCGTACCTGCCGCTGTCCAGTTTGATATACGAGTGCAGCTGCAGCGCTATCTCTGCCTCAAAATGTTTCCACAAGAAAGTAGTTTGTATTTTTAACCAAGCTTGCACACAATGGAATGCTAAATAATGACTATAATAAGTAACTATTTAAAAACATGCTTAAAGAAATATAGTTAATTCTAATATAGATAAAATTATTTATAAAAAGTTTTAAGATCCTAGTGAACTTTTGAACCATGCTCAGAAATTTGTTAATTGCCTGGCAGACAGGCTCCCTATCTAAAGAGATCCAAGGAGTCTAGGCCTGTGTTTTCTGTTTTTTTTTTCTGTCTGATCCTCCTTTTAAGAATTTATCTGTGTTTCAGAGATTGAGCCGTTGTTTTTGGTTTCATCTAAATTTATATGAACCTAGAGTGTACTTTAACTTTCTATGTTATATTTCATATGTGTCAAAACTATCCTGTGCAGTATTGTGCTAACTTAAAATTCTATTTCAACACTAACCAACAGTTGCCCAATTTCCACCAGTACGTTCTTGGTCACCAGCACCTATGGCGGTTGTTAATGTGGGCCTATATGCTGGAGATCAAGTTCTTGACTCTCGTGTTTGATTTGGCAAATGTTTTTCAATGGATGCCCTTCCTGATACAACCCTCTGCATTTATCTGGACATAGGACTGGAACATAAAACACACAGAATGCCTCTTCTGGCTGCATCGGATATATTTTTTTATGTGTATTCTTCTGAATAAAGTTAGTAGAACTTAAATCAAAAATAAATGTTAAAAACTTAAAAGAAAATTAAGTAGGAACTGTAAATGCCAAAAATCCAAATATATTTTGAAAGTATTTTTAGTATTAATATTAATTCAGTTGTCATACTCACAACATCATAGATATAAACTGTGTGTGAATTGGCCAGTGCAATGTTGAGGCATGAAAAAGCTTTTCTAAAACTCCTTGTCTGAATAAAGTCATTACTGCCCTATGGAGGTGGCCATTATTCTTGGACTACAGGTGATCACAACTTAAAATATTGATGAGTTACTGTCTGGATATTCAGTAATCTGATTAAACTGTGTCATGACTGTACAATTAATTTAATTTCTTCTGGATTTATTGGTATGTTTGCTCTGTTGCAGGTTGTAGAAAAGTGCCTTGCTGATGGTGCAGATGAATACCTGCAGATGCTGAGTTTGTGTTCAGTGATAATGCAGCAGGCTGGTCAGAGCTGAAACTCTGCTGAGCAACTTCTCCATACAGAAGGAAATGTGTCACCTTGTTCCAAGGACCAACAGCTGAAGTTCCCTAGTTCTGAGTCAGTATTTTTCACATATTGGCCCAGATTTACCAAGCTGGTGGTAAATGTTAACTGTTTCTCTCTTCTTAAGGATGTTCAGTTTATACACTGCTTCCCAAAATATTGCCACATTTTTGGAATTTAATAAATCATGTTTTTTTTGTATGTCATGTCCTCACTTTCTTTACATTTTCTAATTTTCTGAGATTAATTTTCCGCTAATGTAAAGGAGTATCCCACAGTTTTGAATAGGGATTTAATCATCCTTAGTTTAAACTAAGCTTAAGTCTAGAAGTGTAGGCTGAAATGAAATAAAATAATAATAATAAAAATTAAAAAAAAACACAAAAAAAAATCTATTTGCTTTTGGGGGGTTTTACAGTGGGATCACCTCAGACTGAGATACTTGTTACAGACTAGAAAAACATACTGAATCATTCACCACTGATCAGTTTCTTTCAGAAATTGTTTGAAAAACTTTGTCAAACAGAAACAGGGATTCTCATCAGGTAATTGCTCTCTTGGGCATTACGTGACTTTTTTTAACAAAACCATTGTTACACTTTAGATTAGTTTGGCAATTTAAAATGAAGCTTAATAAAAATTTCAAAATAAAAGTCTTCACATTTTTAACGTTATACTCTGTGTCGTGATCCCTACTGGCCATAACTTGTTTTTTTCTGACCTCTAATTGTTCAGTTAATTTTTGTGAGGATGGTGGAGAAAATACCAGAGAATTTGAACGTTTTCTCAGGTCATACCTGGGTTCTCGGCAGGCACAAAGCATCTGTAAACTATTTACAGCACTTCACATTTTCTATATTTTGTTATGCTGCATCCTTACTCCGGATTGAAATTGTCCAATCCCATGTCGACCCCACCGAGTCTACGGGAATAGCTGTAGACTTCCAGTTAGTGCAATTTATTTTACCACCACTAGAGGCAGACAAAGTCCTTCAGATCGGCTTTTGGAGGTTTCGTGACTCTTTCCAGCTATTATTGCCAGTGCCACAAACATAATAGGCGTTGGTTTCTGCCAAAGATGTTTGTGCAGTATCTCCACTCCAGTTTGCTTTCTCATAAAGGAAGATTTTTGAAAATGTATGTCTATTTGAAAATCATCTTCGGGTTTAATATTCACAGGCTCAGCAGATGGAAATAATATTAGACCAAAGATTGTCCTTAAACAAGATGTCCCACTTTCACATGAAATATAGATGTAGATGTAAAACTAAAGCTCATGGTTAAGTAAATGTAAATGAGTCAACTAGTAACTAGTACTAATTAGTATAGTTACTGGTTGACTCATTGTAAATTGTAGGTAATCACTTACCTGAAAAGACACCAGGTGGCTGTTTACTTTAACCAGCAAGAGCAGGTTGGTCATGATGAGGGGCAGAGAGTTGAGGGAATTTCATCTGAGCTACAGTACGTGGGGATGCCTATGATGGCTATGATGCCTATGATGTCTATGATGGCTGTGATGCCTATGATGCTTATGATGCCTATGATGCCTTTATGGCTATGATGCCTATGATGCTTATGATGCCTATGATGCCTTTATGGCTATGATGCCTATGATGCTTATGATGCCTATGATGCCTTTATGGCTATGATGCCTATGATGTCTATGTTGCCTATGATGTCTATGATGCCTATGATGGCTATGATGCCTATGGTGCCTATGTTATGATGTCTATGATGGCTATGATGCCTATGATGCTTATGATGCCTATGTTATGATGTCTATAATGGCTATGATGCCTATGATGTCTATGATGGATATGATGCCTATGACGGCTATCATAGAAATCAGTTGGAACCTCTCTGTGGGTAGTACTTGCATCATAGTGTGAAAATATCTAAATTTATATTGGTGTCAGAATCAACCAAAAAAGTTTTCCAATCATGGTTTTAAATTTATCTTTTAATAACTAGTTGGAAATAATCCAGTAGATTACTCATTCTAATGAACTCATTTCACATTTGTTTTGGCAATATAGGTAGTAAACACAGTTTTTACAATATGGTCAGGGATAAGGTGGGCAGAAGAAAAGAACAATTGTGAATAGTTTCACTTTTCAACTTTAAAATTAGTTAATTGTAATTAAACAATTGAAAATTGTGAAACCATTAACGACTAATTCTTAGTTTCTAATGAATCCTCAATAGATCCTTCATTTGCACCTTTGGTTTTTAGCTGAACAGAAATATATGACTCCCTATAACATACATATGTTTTGGAAGAGCTGCCCTTAGCTCTGCACCACCCTAACCATTTCTCATGCTGTGTAACTTGTTTAGAAATTCAAAGCATTCTAGGCTCCACTGATTCCAGGCTTATCAGTCAGTGTCAGACAGTGTGCACTTTAATAAATAGATTACAGCCAGCGCACAGCAGCTCTGTGGTTGCACAACTTATGTAAACATCTCATTATCTTACACACAAGGAAGCATCAACCATATTCCATAAATTACTGTGTGTTTGTATGCCGTACAGTATTATGGCATACAACCAATATTTCAAATGAATAAAGACCAAACAGATGCGAGTTCTCTTGGTTTCCTTTGTTTCTCTCAGCCATATTTTTGTCACATGATCAAACACATTCTGTTACTGAAAGACTGTGAATCCCAATTTACATCCTGGGTTCTTGACATATAAAAAGGGGAGCAAAACATCTAGTCAGATAGAAAGCAACTGACATTTTTCTGTTTGATGCCAACAAAAACACACCTTGCTTACACATAAAGCATCACATGAAAAATTCAATCAGTTTTGTACGGTGTTTCTTGTTCTGTCAGCAACTACAAACTGTGTGTAGTGTTTGAAATAGAACGTAAATCTGGGCCATCAGATCAGGGTGAAATATGAACTAGTTAGTGAATATTGTTAATGATTCAGGTTCTTTTTAACTATCTCATTTAGATTCACAGTGAATGTGATTTTTGATGGGATTTAATTTAATTGATTGTATTGATTAATACACATTTACACCAAAACATATTCATCTCTGGAAATCAAGCACCTGGAAATTACACCAATAGAAATTACAGATCAGCACACAGCTCTGGAAAAAATTAAGAGACCACTTAAAATGACCAGCTTCTATTATTTTACATTCTATAGGCACATGTTTGTGTAAAATTAACATAATTACTTCATTCTATGAACTATTGACATAATGACAAAATGACTCTGAAATTCCAAGCAAAAATTTAGCATTTATTTGCAGAAAGTGAAAAATTGTCAAAATAATGAAAAAGATGCAGTGCTTTCAGTCCTCAAATAATGCAAAGAAAACAAGTTTATATCATATAGAAACAACAATACTAATGTTTTAACTCGGTAAGTGTTCAGAAATCAATAATTGGTGGAATAACCAGAAGGTTTTCAATGGGATTTAATGTGGTGGTCTCATCATTGTTTTCACAGGTGTATATGTGTACTAACTATGGAACATTATGTTGGTGACACCACAGAGAAAGGAAAATATATGTTTGTTATTTTAATATTTAGAGTAAAAACAGTCAATACTATTACATGTAATTACACTTAGCTGTAATTGTTGTTACTTCTGATAACAAATAACTTCTCTGTTAAATGAATGAAGCACTTTACAGTCATTTGGTTAAATTTGCACATGCTTCAAAACAGACAGTTTTTTTTATTGACTAACTTCTCAAAGGAGCCCTGAGAAACAACTGTAATTAACACAATTACTTGTAATTACAAGTAATTATTACATTATTTCTTGTAATTACTTTCTATACAACAACTTGTATAATTACAAAACTTAAAATCTGTCTTTTCTGAGGAATCTCAGTAAAAGTTTTCAGTATCTGAAAATAATGTTAAGCATCTATATATATATATATATATATATATATATATATATATATATATATATATATATATATATATATATATATATATATATATATATATATATATATATATATATATATATATATATATATATATATATATATATATATATATATATATATATATATATATATAGCCAAATTATCAACAAGACTGGCTACGGATACAGACTCAAAAATGGGGCCAATATCAGTCACCTACTCTACATGGATGACATCAAGCTGTATGCCACCACCAGGATGTACAGCACGGACATTGGGATGTCATTCGGACGAGAGAAATGTGGTCGGCTAGTCACAAAGAGGGGGAAGGTCATCCACACAGAAGGGGTCTCACTCCCAGAAGGAACAATAGCAGACATAGAGGACAGTTACAAGTACCTAGGTATACCATAAGCAAATGGCAATCTCAATGAGGTCACAAGAAAGGGAGCCACAGCTAAATACCTCCAACGAATAAGGCAAGTCCTGAGAAGCCAGCTCAATGGCAAGAACAAAATCCGTGCGATAAAGAGCTATGCCTTGCCAGTAATCAGATACCCTGCTGGAATAATTAGCTGGCCAAATGAGGAGATAAAAGCCACAGATATTAAGATCAGAAAACTACTAACAATGCATGGAGGGTTCCATCCCAAATCCAGCACCCTGAGACTGTACACGAGCCGCAAGGAAGGAGGCAGAGGACTAGTGAGTGTGAGAACCACTGTCCAGGACGAAACAACTAAGATCCATCAGGGACAAAGCCTCAACAGACAATGTGCTCAGTGAATGTCTCAGACAACAGGGAACGGAGGTTAAGGTGCCAGAGATACCATCATGGGAGGACAAGACCCTATATCGGATGTACCACCAGCAAATAACCGAAGTGGCTGATATTAGTAAATCCTACCAATGGCTGGAAAAAGCTGGACTCAAGGACAACACAGAGGCCCTCATCCTGGCCACCCAGGAACAGGCCCTAAACACCAGAGCAATAGAGGCCCAGATCTACCACACCAGACAAGACCCAAGGTGTAGGTTGTGCAAGGAGGCCCCTGAGACAGTCCAGCACATAACAGCAGGGTGCAAGATACTGGCAGGGAAAGCGTACATGGAATGACATAACCAAGTGGTAGGCATAGTGTACAGAAACATCTGTGCAGAATATGGACTGGAAACCCTGAGATCAAAGTGGGAAACACCCCCAAAGGTGGTGGAGAATGCTAGAGCTAAGATCCTGTGGGACTTCCAGATCCAGACAGACAAAATGGTAAGGGCGAACCAACCAGACATTGTCGTAGTGGATAAACAACAGAGGAAAGCCATTGTGGTAGATGTAGCAATACCAAGTGATTGCAACATCAGAAAAAAGGAGCACGACAAACTGGAGAAATACCAGGGCCTCAGAAAGGAACTGGAGAGGGCCTGGAAGGTGAAGACCACAGTGGTGCCTGTGGTCATCGGGGCCCTCAGGGCAGTAACCCCCAAATTGGAGCAGTGGCTACAACAGATCCCAGGAACAACAACAGACATCTCAGTCCAGAAATGTGCAGTCCTTGGCACAGCCAAGATACTGCGCAGAACCCTCAAGCTCCCAGGCCTCTGGTAGAGGACCCGAGCTTAGAGGATAAGAACCACCCGCGATATATATATATACACACTGAATGCCTCTGATTTGGCTCCTCTCCTGAACTTTTTCTGCTTCCATCTTCTCTGTGGGATGTTCACTGTGGGAATGTTTCCACTAACCCCATTCTGAGAAGACAGCAGCGACTGATTCATCTAAAACAGGTTGTGCCTTTTGTGCAAGAGCTGCCATAATTTTAATTCAAATAAGAACCTGTCGTTAGTTCATACAGAGCATTGGGAGAAACAGAAGCTGACAAAATGTTATGAGATGTCAGGTCAGCACTAAAACAACCATGTAAACTCATAAAAAATGCAAATGTTTTCTTAGTAATGATCAGGAATATATTATCAAATGATCTTCTAGTCAGTTCAATTTCAGTTCATTTTTTTTACATGGCACCAATTCACTACAAATGTCGTCTCAAGGCACTTTACAAAAAAAAATCAATTCAATTCAATCACACTTCCAGTTGATCCAATACAGTAAGCTCAATTAATTATTCAAAGTAGATTAAAAAGTTTCTGTCTGAGGAAACCCAGACTTGCAGCATTCACTCCTCCTGGATGAGGGTGTAGCACTTTCGCTGTGTCCTTGTTTTTACAGCAAACCCTCATGCATGAAGCGACAGTGGAGAGAAAAAACTCCTCTTTAACAGGAAGAGACTTCCAGCAGAACCAGAACCTGGCGCAGTGTGATCGATGGAGGCTTGAGAAGACAGAGCAGAATGCACAAGAAGAAACAGAAGAGCTGATGTATGCATGTTTGATGTTCATGAAAGTAAAAAAGTTAATAACAGGAGAGGGAGAACAATTAGTTGATGGCAGCATTATCTCTACTGATTTTCTACTCAGGAAAGAACCATAGCTTCTAAGGAGACATAGTGAGATAAGTGAGAGAAAACAAAGACAGCTGAAATAACAACAAATAATGCAAATTGGAGAGTAGAAGAAGAAAGTGAGTGTCCTCCAGTCACCTAAGCCTCAAGCGCCATAACTACAGAAATAACTCAGGCCAACCTAAGTCAATCTAACTATCAGCTTTATGAAAAAATAAACTTCATAAGCCTACTCTTAAAAGTTGGCAGGATTTCTGACTAAAACTGGAAGCTGGTTCCACTGGAGAGGTTTCTGATAAACAGAGGTTCCTTGAACCTCTAGGAACCTGCAGTAAACCTGGGAGTGCACTGTTAGGAACATATGGACCAATCAGAGCTCAGATGTATGATGAGTTTGATCATGAAGGGCTTTATATGTCAGAAGGAAAATCTTGAATTCTTTCCTAAAAACTGGGAGCCAATGAAAAGAAGCTAAACTAGGAAAAATTTAATCTCTGCTTTTAATTTTCATCAGAAAATACTGCAGCAAATGCTTCAGCATTGTGGATCACCTGAAGCCTTTTGATTTCATTTTTGTGGATTCCCTGGTAGTAAAGAATTAAACTAGTCCAGCCTTGATACAATAAATACATGGACTAGTTTTCAGCATCACACCTGGACAGGATATTGCTAATTTTGCAATATTCCAGATATTGTCAGAGAAAAGTAAACCCTAGAAACTTGATAAATATGGGAATTAAAAGACATGTCCTGGTCCAAAATAACACCACGGTTATCTACTTTATTACTGGAGGCCAATTTAATGCCATCCAGATCAACAGACTGAATAAGAAGAGTCTATTTCAGAGGTCCTAGTCAAAAATAAGCAACTTTTATCTTGTCAGAATTTAAAAGAAGAAAGTTTAGTCATCCAGGTTTCAATGTCCTCAACACACACCTGTTGTCGTCCTATCGGGTTGGATTCATCAGGCTTTATGAACAGATATAACTGAGTTTCATCAGCACAAGAGTGAACATTTACTCCTTGTTTGATGATTTTTCCAATTCAATGCATACAATAAAGAGAATTATGTTCCCTTGGCACTTAAATGTTCGCATTGTTCTAGAAGAATATTGTGATCAACTATGTCAAAAGCGGCACTGAGATTTTCAAAACCAGAACAGACACAAGTCCATTTGCTGAGGTCAGCAGAATATCATTTATAACTTCCAGCTGTGTTATTTCAGCTGAGCTCTGAAAGCTGACTGAAACTCTTCAATCAGGTCATTAATATTTATATTCTAACATACTTGATTAGGAACTATTTACTCAATGCTTTTAGATTGGAAAGGAAGATTAAATACAGATTTGTAATTAAGTCATCTTGACTGAGAAAATATTTAAAAGATTATGTTATATGTCCATGTACTACACATAGGTTAATTATATCAACAATGGAGGCAGTGATGAAAAGAATCACTTCTTTAAATAATTTAGCTGGGACAGGTCCAACATGCATTTTGAAGGTTTGGAAGAAGGAATATTTTTGACAACTCAGAAATCTCAGTTGATTCAAAACAGTTCAAACACATATCAAGTTCTATAGTAAATTTTTTGCTGCATCACTATGGATGCAGCACTAAATGAATTAACTAAATGAGGATGAAGCAATTATGCTTGGGAGGATGCCAATGATTTCATTTCTAATAGAACCAAATCTATTTAAGAAGAATCATGTTGCTGAGGGAATTGATAGCTCAATAGAAACAAAGTGATTTACCATCATGATTTACTGAAACAAAGGTAAATCATGGTGGAAGTCTCTCTGAATTGCTTTGCTGCAGTAAGTTGTAGAGAGAACAGTAGAAGACCATTCCATGTATCAGATTGTCATAACAACTTTGCAGGGGCTATGGTCAAATGCAACAGAAGCAATAATCCTTGTGCATCGCTTTCTTGGTGATTACATATATCTGGTAAATGTAAAAAGATGTTGAGCCTCCAGCCATGAAGGACCAACAACAAGAGGCTGGAATAAATATCTGATTCAGTGACGCTCTGTCTTCATCAGCAGGAAGATGAGGAGCTTCAAGAAGGAAACACTGTGATGTTACGGGAACCTTATCACTGCACAACTAGGCAAAATTATTCTCACTTTTCACCTGCAGAGGGAAATGCTCTACCTGGCCTCCGTCTTCTCTGTCCATCCTCTTCCCTTTGCCTGGCAAAGAGAGTGTTTGCTGCTTGCTCAGTGGCTCTGAACATTACGTTTCACCACATATCACTGAACACTATGATCAGAGTATGATGGTGAGTTCAGAAAGACATCAAAACGGTTGTTTTTTATTAAGAAGCCCTGTAACTGTTGAAACAGATTTTCAGTCATGAATGGGAGGTTGAAGATCAGTCTGCAATTCAGCAGAAGTGATTTGTCCAGATTCCTTTTTTTGATGCTCACTGTTTTTAATGCCTTTTTGTTAATGATTAAAAAAATGTTTCCTTTGACTGTTTTAGTGTTGATGATATCTGCTCATTCCATCTTCTGAGATTTCTAATGAACCTGGAATTGAGTTTTCCGCCATTTTCGTTTAATCCATCGACAACGGCTGCTTTCACTTCTCTAAGTGGCTCACGGCTCCATAGAGATTTCTTCCTACCAGACACAATCTTTAGTGTAATTGGAGCAATAGAATCAATGACATCTGAAATTTGTGAATAGAAGCTAGTAAGTAAGTGAGTTTCAGAATTAAATTCTAGCTTTAATGCAATCAGCCGAGATATAATGAGCACTATTGCTTTGCATAACTCATTTATATCTCATTTTCAGAATTAATAGGTACATTAGATGCAGTTGATGATAATGTGTAAATTTCATTCAACTGACTTGTTTACAACATGCTCCATCAGCAGCAATGTTATCAATCAGAATGTAGAGATGCCTGCCAAGTAAAAAAATGGATGCAAGTGTAAAATTTGGAGCTGTAAAGAAAGGTCCAAGCAGAGTCCATTTTATGAAGTACATCCTGGGTGTCTTAAATTAAACCCAGTAAGGCTGCATGCAGATTTGAAGTGAAAGTGAAGTGCAGCTGTGATGATAGTCCTGCTGAAAGAAAATGCTCAGCAATGTTAATAATGTTCTCTAAATGTGGTTTCTCATCAGTTCTCTCTCATTAGAAAACACAGTATGAAAACAGTACAAAACCACTGAAGTAATAATCAGAGGTTCAGACCAATTTAGCTACATAGGAAATATTTCTCTGTTGTTTGGAAGCTAGTTTCTGGCTCTAAAGTCAAGAAATTCTGCTCGTAAAAATTCCGTTATTATTTCAGTGATTCTTGAGAAGTGAAATGGGTTTAAATGTAAAAAAAAAAAAAAAATCTTATTTCTCAAGCTTATGTATTCAAATTTGATAAATAATCTTTTGGAAATGTAAAAAGCTGAAGTACAGGCTCCCAGTTGTAACATTTTTTTGAAAATGACATTTTTAATGGACCTCACCCAGAACTTTGTCAATACTATCTGATAAAAATAAATATAAATTTTTAATGGCCCTATTAGTGATATTAGTGATATTTTTACTCAGTTTTATAGACAAATGCATCTCAAGAAACAAAATGAATATTATTTAAAACAAAAAACAACATAAAGTCCATCCAACAGAGTTGACACAGAACTGAAGGTGGTGACAAACTAGTGAGTAGAAAGAAATACCTGATACATGTGAAGTGATGCAATTTATGTAAAATACATTAAAATGAATTAACTGCACATGTGAGATTTGTCAATGCACATCACTGAAAGAGGCAGACTGTCAGTTCAAAACTCTAAAAAAATTGCCAAACTACCTCAATTAATATGATGTTATTCTGAAGGAGGACATATTGTAGCTCATCAGCTTTACAGTATACCAAATTAAATCTTTATAGTATACCAAAATTAAGCATTAGTTCACAAAATTTTATCAAAATCTTGGAAATTGTCAGTTATGGTGTTGACACAACATGGTTGTGACAAAAAACAGAACAAACAAAAGAATAACATATTCTAACTAGAATATGTTGCTACTGCAATCAGCCATACAAGATGGCGGTGACATAACATAGGACTCAGCGCTCAATGAGGCGTCTTATGTATTAATATCTATGCCCACCAAAACAATTTAGTTGACCTTAATATTTCCTGTGTTTTATTTTGGTCATTATTGTTATAATTAGTGTTGATATTGTCAGGAAGTGGTGGTGGTGAGGTGGTGAGGCAGACGCTGGAGACCCAGGTAGGTGTATGGTGAGTAATTTAATGAAAATAAGTCCAACAAAACACAGAGTCAAACAATAGTCCGCGGCCAGGCAGCACGGCTGAGCAGAAGCCAGGGCTCACACCGGTAGCAACTGGTCTTAAGGGCGGCACAAAAAAACAACGACAATCTGACAAACAACGACAAGGACCCGAACGAGGAACAAAGGACACAGGAGGGACTAAATACACTGAGGGCAATCAGGGGAACAAGACACACCTGGGAACAATCAAGGGGAAGACAGGACAATGAGGACTCAGGACACAGAAACTCTGAATTAAAACACAGAAAAACACAGAACCTGACAGTACCCCCCCCCCCTTAAAGGGCGGCTACCAGACGCCCAAAAACAAAATTCAAAAACCAGGGTGGGCGGAGGAGGGCCAGATCCAGAAAACAAAAAACTACCCACAAAAGGTGGGCGGAAACACAAGGAGGGGCCAAGAGTCCAAAACTAACAGAAAGAGGGCAGAGGCGTCGAGGGGGGTCCGGAGGGCGTCCTCGGCGCCCCGCGGCAGATCCCACGGGGGAGGTCCGGAGGGCGTCCTCGGCGCCCGCGGCAGACCCCACGGGGGAGGTCCGGAGGGCGTCCTCGGCGCCCGCGGCAGACCCCACGGGGAGGTCCGGAGGGCGTCCATGGTGCCGAGGAACACTAGGGGGCACTGGAGGAGCACTAGGGGCACTGGAGGAGCACTAGGGGCACTGGAGGAGCACTAGGGGGCACTGGAGGAGCACTAGGGGCACTGGAGGAGCACTAGGGGCACTGGAGCACTAGGGGACACTGGAGGAGCACTAGGGGACACTGGAGGAGCACTAGGGGACACTGGAGGAGCACTAGGGGACACTGGAGGAGCACTAGGACACTGGAGGAGCACTAGGGGACACTGGAGGAGCACTAGGGGACACTGGAGGAGCCCTAGGGGACACTGGAGGAGCCCTAGGGGACCCGGGAGGAGCACTGGGAGTCTCGGGAGGGCCCTAGGGGACCCGGGAGGCACTGGAGTCTCGGAGGAGCACTGGGAGTCTCGGGAGGAGCACTGGGAGTCTCGGGAGGAGCAGAGTCCACGGAGGCCGGAGCGGAATCCGGCGGAGCAGGAGCAGGAGCCGGAGCGGAATCCGGCGGAGCAGGAGCAGGAGCCGGAGCGGAATCCGGCGGAGCAGGAGCAGGAGCCGGAGCGGAATCCGGCGGAGCAGGAGCAGGAGCCGGAGCGGAATCCGGCGGAGCAGGAGCAGGAGCCGGAGCGGAATCCGGCGGAGCAGGAGCAGGAGCCGGAGCGGAATCCGGCAGAGCAGGAGCAGGAGCCGGAGCGGAATCCGGCAGAGCAGGAGCAGGAGCCGGAGCCGGAGCCGGAGCGGAATCCGGAGCGGAATCCGGCGGAGCAGGAGCCGGAGCCGGAGCGGAATCCGGCGGAGCAGGAGCCGGAGTGGAATCCGGCGGGGCAGGAGCAGGAGCCGGAGCGGAATCCGGCGGAGCAGGAGCAGGAGCCGGAGCGGAATCCGGCGGAGCAGGAGCAGGAGCCGGAGCGGAATCCGGCCGAGCAGGAACGGCAGCCGGAGCGGGGTCCGGCGAGCAGGAACGGCAGCCGGAGCGGGGTCCGGCGGAGCAGGAACGGCAGCCGGAGCGGGTCCGGCGGAGCAGGAACGGCAGCCGGAGCGGTCCGGCGGAGCAGGAGCAGCCGGAGCGGGGTCCGGCGGAGCAGGAACGGCAGCCGGAGCGGGGTCCGGCGGAGCAGGAACGGCAGCCGGAGCGGGGTCCGGCGGAGCAGGAACGGCAGCCGGAGCGGGGTCCGGCGGAGCAGGAACGGCAGCCGGAGCGGGGTCCGGCGGAGCAGGAACGGCAGCCGGAGCGGGGTCCGGCGGAGCAGGAACGGCAGCCGGAGCGGGGTCCGGCGAAGCGGCACGAGGAACAGACGCTGGCGGAGCCGCACGAGGAGCTGAGGATGGAGCTGGGGCTGGAACTGGAGCCCAATGTTTTTGCTGAACGAACTCATCATAGAGTTCAAAGACTAGCTCCAGCATAAAAGAGTCCCTTTGAAACAGTTTGAAGAGGTGTGTGAAGTCTTCTTCGGAGTTTATTTGAAAACAGTTGAACGGGTGTGGCGGAGATGAGTCGGTGATAGCTATCGGGTTGTGAACTTGGCTCTTCGCTAGGTCGAAGTCTGATTTTAGCCCCATTTCTTCCAGCAGCAGCGGAGAAGGCAGGATCTCTACATCCTTGTAGAGATCCCTCTGTGCCAACTCCAACTGCTGCTGGATCCAGTCCTCTCGGTCCATCTGGGCCAAGATGGTAGCGGCCTCACCTTGTAGTTGTTCCTCGTCGGGTCCTTCTGTCATGGAGTGTGGTGGTGGAGGTGGTGAGGCAGACGCTGGAGACCCAGGTAGGTGTATGGTGAGTAATTTAATGAAAATAAGTCCAACAAAACACAGAGTCAATAAACAATAGTCCGCGGCCAGGCAGCACGGCTGAGCAGAAGCCAGGGCTCACACCGGTAGCAACTGGTCTTAAGGGCGGCACAAAAAAACAACGACAATCTGACAAACAACGACAAGGACCCGAACGAGGAACAAAGGACACAGGAGGGACTAAATACACTGAGGGCAATCAGGGGAACAAGACACACCTGGGAACAATCAAGGGGAAGACAGGACAATGAGGAGACTCAGGACACAGAAACTCGGAATTAAAACACAGAAAAACACAGAACCTGACAGATATGTGTGTGACAGGCATGTCTGTCTGACATTTATAGAAATACGGAAAAAATCGCCTCCTGTTCAATACAGGACGCAACATTTAGCAGCCAAATACTGCACGATTTTATGGGTGGCAACCCTAGATTAATACGTTCAGATCGATTTCAGTGATCATGTTTCTCATCGCTGTTTTGGCAAAAGAAGTCAGGCAGTTGGACCAGTTTGACGTCATTTACCCAGAATGCATTGAAATGTGAA
Organism: Poeciliopsis prolifica; assembly: GCF_027474105.1. NCBI lineage: Eukaryota > Metazoa > Chordata > Actinopteri > Cyprinodontiformes > Poeciliidae > Poeciliopsis > Poeciliopsis prolifica. The sequence goes on along the minus strand of NW_026562435.1, from coordinate 103,804 downwards.
CAACATGGCAACGTTACTGTGACAATATTGTATTAAAATTGATTAACCTACAGTTAAACCTATTAACTGTAGGTTAACTGTAAATAACCTACAGTTAACCTAATAACTGTAGGTTATTATTATATACAGTAATAATAACCTACAGTATTATTACTGTATTGCTTTTACATCTAAAATAAATATTTTCCAAATAAAGTCTATTGTTACATGGTAATGACACATGGCAATGACAGAGTTCTCAAAGGAGCAAAGTCACCTTTAAAGGGATAATCTGAATGACAAAAAAGACTGTGTACTTATAGAAATAGAGAAATACAACCCAGTTACAACAGGAAAGCAACAGTGTATTAGACCTATTACAAGCAGGGTATGCAGAGTTCTGTCTCTAAATGCTCATCTGGGAGAAAATGGGCAACAGCAGATGATATTTGGTTGACACAGTTTGTACCAAACTTAAGTATTATGTCAAACTGTTTCCTTGGACAATGGATTAACAGTACCTCAATATTCTCCAGCATAACCAGATTTCAATCTCAGTCCAATAGAGCACACTGGGATGTAATGAAATGGAAGATGTGTATCATGAATGCACAGCTGACAACTCTGCAGCAACTGCATGCCAAAAATACATGAGAGTTCTGAGTACATAATGGGGCCCAACCCAGTAAGACAAAGAAGTGATAGAAGTGTTTTTGGGGGGTTGGAATTATATAAGCCTCTTTTACATAATATTTTTGTCATTTTTCTGTTACAATTGTATGGTGAGTCACATCATATCATTCATACCTTCAATTCATTGAATGGAGGTAATATAGAAAAACATACTGTGTGCGTATGTGTTTGGATAGTGATGGATTGCATTGTTTCAAATTAAAAAAGCTGGCGGGATAATGGTTTGACCAAGTATTTAACATGCAGCTTTAATTGCTGACCGGGAATAAAAGCTGCAGCAGAAAAACTGTACCATGTAACTTTTTTCTTTCTTTTCTTTTCTGTTCTGTTCTTTCTTTCCAAATACCAAAAATATCTACCTAGATATTTTATAGATAAACTTTCTTAACTGTTGCTCATGTCTGTGAGGGATTCTGCAAGTGGGTCAGGAAATTACTAATTGTTATGACATTATTAAAGATTAATATGCTAATCTGAGCTCTTGTTTCTTCAGCTGAGAGCAGAAGCGCAACTATAAAACATGACAAAGACATAGGTTGTTGTTAAAAGTACAGACCCGTTTAATCAGCAAAATAATCTCAATGGCTTTGCAATACAACTTTGCAAGTTGTGCTCATGAAAATAGCCCTTGAGTTTTAACACAAACCATGCTGTCCACTTGCTGACACTATGTACCATTTTGTGTCTTTTTTTCATGTACCTTACTTTAGAATTTTGCACCGATTATAGATGCGCAATTGGTAGCACTGTGGCCTCTCAGCAAGAAGGTCCTGGCTTTGAATATTGGCCCAGTGTCTTTCTGCAGAATTTGTTTCTGATGGACAGATGACCGTTGAAATTCCTTTTCAATTGGAGAAAGCTGAGAGGAAGCATTGAACGAGAATGAGAATTGAGTAGAATTGTGTATGACATTGATGATCAGGACTGTAAAGTTTTCATATGTAGAAAAAATTAATTGTAACATAGTCTGTCCTCTAGTGTTTTACATTCATTGCAATATGATAACTACAGGTTGTGAATCTGCTCCCTGTAGGATTACTGCTTGCTTTACTTTATTATATTCTTAAGATTCTGAACTTTCAAAATTCAAAAGATGTAAAGCTCTAAATTTTGTCACTCAAATTTGTACATAATTAGAATACCATTGTCTTTTTATTTTACACACTATGAGAATAGCTGGGCTGTAATAGAGAAGATTACATTTGCATCAGAAGTCAGGAAAGGCAAGACATACTACAGTTAGGGCCAGAAATATTTGGACAGTAACACAATTTTTGTGAGTTGGGCTCCACCGCATTGGATTTGAAATGAAACTGCTACAACAGAATTCAAGTGCAGATTGTAACGTTTAATTTAAAGGGTTGAACAAAAATATGTGATAGAAAATGTAGGAATTGTACACATTTGTTTACAAACACTCCACATTTTAGGAGCTCAAAAGTAATTGGACATATAAACATAACCCAAACAAAAAAGTTTTTTGTCAGTATTTTGTTGCGAATCCTTTGGAGGCAATCACTGCCTTAAGTCTGGAACCCATGGACATCACCAAACGCTGGGTTTCCTCCTTAATGCTTTGCCAGGCCTTTACAGCCGCAGCCTTCAGGTCTTGCTTGTTAGTAGGTCTTTCCGTCTGAAGTCTGGATTTGAGCAAGTGAAATGCATGCTCACTTGGGTTAAGATCTGGTGATTGACTTGGCCATTGCAGAATATTCCACCTTTTTGCTCTCATGAACTCCTGGGTAGCTTTGGCTGTATGCTTGGGGTCATTGTCCATCTGTACTGTGAAGCGCCGTCCGATCAACTTTGCAGCATTTGGCTGAATCTGGCTGACAGTATATCCCGGTACACTTCAGAATTCATCCGGCTACTCTTGTCTGCTGTTATGTCATCAATAAACACAAGTGACCCAGTGCCATTGAAAGCCATGCATGCCCATGCCATCACGTTGCCTCCACCATGTTTTACAGAGGATGTGGTGCCTTGGATCATGTGCTGTTCCTTTCTTCTCCAAACTTTTTTCTTCCCATCATTCTGGTACAGGTTGATCTTTGTCTCATCTGTCCATAGAATACTTTTCCAGAACTGGGCTGGCTTCTTGAGGTGTTTTTGGGAAAATTTAACTCTGGCCTGTCTATTTTTGGAATTGATGAATGGTTTGCATCTACATGTGAACCCTTTGTATTTGCTTTCATGGAGTCTTCTCTTTACTGTTGACTTAGAGACAGATACATCTACTTCCCTGAGAGTGTTCTGGACCTCAGTTGATGTTGTGAACGGGTCCTTCTTCACCAAAGAAAGTATGCGACGATCATCCACCACCGTTGTCTTCCGTGGACGCCCAGGCCTTTTTGAGTTCCCAAGCTCACCAGTCAATTCCTTTTTCCTCAGAATGTACCCGACTGTTGATTTTGCTACTCCAAGCATGTCTGCTATCTCTGTGATGGATTTTTCTTTTTTTTCAGCCTCAGGATGTTCTGCTTCACCTCAATTGAGAGCTCCTTTGACCGCATGTTGTCTGGTCACAGCAACAGCTTCCAAATGCAAAACCACACACCTGGAAACAACCCCAGACCTTTTAACTACTTACTTGATTACAGGTTAACGAGGGAAAGGCCTTTTGAGTTACTTGCAGCCTTTGGAGTCCATTGTCCAATTACTTTTGGTCCCTTGAAAAAGAGGAGGCTCTGCATTACAGAGCTATGATTCCTAAACCCTTTCTCCGATTTGGATGTGGAAACTCTCATATTGCAGCTGCGGTGTGCACTTTCAGCCCATACTATATATAAATTGTATTTTTGAACATATTTTTGTCAACAGCTAAAATAACAAAACCTGTGTCACTGTCCAAATATTTCTGGCCCTAACTGTAACTGTTTGGAATACTTTTGGCCCATCTCAACTCATAAATGATTCAATAATCTTTCTCAGTCATTTCCATTTCAATCCATCTTAAGCTGCATACCCAGACAAAAACACCCTATTATTGTTTTATGTCATTTTACGCAGCCATGCTGAAGCGTTATGCAAGCTTTTCAGGAATATTTGAGAAGGTTAGATTAATCTTGTCAGAAGTCAGGCGTCAGGATGGCGCCACAGACTCAGAAGCATTTAAATCTTCTTCTGTCAGACCTGACTAAATCGGCAAGACATCATTAAGAACCTGCTTTGAAATGCAATTATATACATGAGATCAAATTAGTCCAACAGAGTCTAATGTAATTACATTTATACACTATTACCCTTATAATATCAAATTTAACTCCAACTTAAATGTAGGTGGTTGGAGGTTATTACATCATGCATCTCTTTTATCATTGTTTGGGATCACAGAAGCAACCAGTCTCTTCTGGTCCTAAGGAAACAAACATGAAATGATCCTCGCAACAGCATTTCACTGCCTTGGTGAAAATATACTAAGTGTGTACAATTTTTGCATACTTGAGCATACTTGAATTCAGATTAATCATCAATATACTATACTTCTGTAATGAAGTGCAGTAAAGAGGTGGTGAGGATGACGCTGAGGACCCAGGTTGGAGTGAAAGAATGATGATTTTAATGATGATATGAATACAAAGTACAAAATCCAGGCAGTACAGAATGAACGGAAGGCTGAGACTCAAAACTGCTAGTAACTGGTAACAACAGACGTCTAACTGGTTGCCACGAAAAGACAACTAGACAAGACAAGGAACCGACAAGAAACAAGGAACACAGGAGGGATTAAATGCACAGACTGTAATCAGGAAAACAATACACAGGTAGGACTCAATAGAAACAGAAACCTAAAATATACACACAGAAAAACTCAAATCACTACAACTTCAAGTTTTCTTAGGATTATTTAACTTAAACTGTGTCATTTTGAAATAACTAGTTTTGTACTTTGTATGTACTTTAATTGTATTTAAATACTAGAAAATCACAATTTGAAGTGCTTTATTGGAACTACTAAAGGTATACTTTGTATACTTCAAGTGTACGGCTTTTTATTTACATTAACGTGCTTGATTAGTATATCTTAAGTGTGCTATTTTTGTGAACAAATTACATTTGAAAATATACTTATAATGTCTTCTAAATATGTAAGCATTATATGTTTTATATATCAATACGGTGTTCAGAATAAGCTCCAATTAAATTGGTTTATTATAATTGCTGATAAAGTACATGTTAGTTACAATGTCTTCCATTGTTCTGCTTTTCCATGTTGTGCATTACCAGAATACAGTACTGAAATTGTGGTGAGCTATATTGAAAGATAAATTACACAAGGACCCACTTAACACACTTTCCAGGTAAAAGCAATATTTTCTTTTATCAAAGACATGTTTACAGATACTTTATTCACAACTTTATGTATTGTAAATATACTAGTATTTCACAAATAAACAATTAACACAACCTTAAGACAACAATAAACAAGAACATTTGTCATTCAAAAAAAGAGAAACAATTTTTTAAAAAAAACTTTTGAACATAAACTTAAATTCTTTTGCTTTGACTGAAGTGCTAATTGTTGCACTTCCATCTGATGGCTAAGCGCAGATCAGAAACCATTGAATTTGGAAATTCCTGAAAAACAGCATTTGCAAAACAAAAACATAAACATTTTCTTCAATTTTGACCACTTTAGACCATCTGGCAAAAAATAATGTTATTATATTTCAAAGGATTAGCAGTATCAGGGGGAGTGCACAGTGGTGCAGTTGGTAGCACTGTTGCCTTGCAGCAAGAAAGTCCTGGGTTTGATTCCCAGCCTGGGGTCTTTCTGCATGGAGTTTGCATGTTCTCCCTGTGCAAGGTACTCCAGCTTTCTCTCAGTCCAAAACCATGACTGTTAGGTTAATTGGTCTGTTAGGTTAATTGGTCTCTCTAAATTCTCCCTTGGTGTGTGTGCATGATTGTTTGTCCTGTCTGACTCTGTGTTGTCCTGCAACAGATAACCCACATAAGGAGGCCTAAGTCCTCAACACAGCCATAGCGGGTTCTGTTACCGGCCTGTTGACTTTTGCTGCATGTCTTCCCCCTCTTTCTAGTGAAATGTAACAGCACACACCTGAACAAACTGAAGATTTTGAACTAAATGTTAAAAGTTCATAAAAGTTCAGTTGCAGATCCAGACTGACAAGCAAGTGCTTTTTATTTATTTATTTAATAAGACATCATATCTAGTCATTATTTATTCATTCATATTTTGGAGGAAGGTACAGATTTTTGTGGGTGAGGAGGAAAGCTGACAATGATGAATAGAAATGCTTATGAATAAAAGATTAAATTTACTGGGAGAACTGTGCTTGCACGAAGATGATTTCTTGTTCTTATTCTGAATGGAGGTCAGCTGAGTGAGGACAGACATGTTTTATTTCTTTGCTTTTTGCAACCTTCAAAAATATTCCAACTTTTAAAATGCAGTTTTAATATTGATAACAGAGACCACAATGTATCAATGGCTGATTGATACTAACCCAATTCTCACTGAGATGTGATCTTCTTTCGGAAACCTTTTGTTCCCCAAAGTCTAAAAAGAAAAAAGGGAAAACACATCAAATTTATGGCTTCCAGTAGAGAGGACAATGACATACTTTCAGTGCAGAATGACGGTTTGGGATTGATGAAATGGAATACAAGTGTTAGATATGAAGATTCTGCTGAGTGAGTTCATAAAAGCTGCAGAGCCTTGTCTTCCTCTGAGGCTGATGCATCATGCCTATGGAGCATGATATGGTGTCAGGATGAGTCCCATGTGATCTGCTCATGCACAATTCAGCATCCTATGACTTGTGGCTAACTAATTTATGAAAATGAACTAGCTAACGAAACAATTTGTGAATGGTAGGTTGGAATAGCTAGACGTCTTTTAATATAAATGTAGTTGCATTCGTTCGTGTGAGTGTCTGACAGGAAAATGTTAAAATGGGTCAGGCACAAATGTCTTGATTTGCAAAGCAAATCAAGACATTTGTGTTTAACTGTTTAGAAAGTGCTATTGTTCAGAATCAAGTCAAGATTTTTTAAAAGTATTTGTATGTGCTTATTACATGTTTATAAGAGCATCCTTCTAAGTGCCTGTCACAGTGTGACACTGGCAGTATTTAGAAAAAAAAAATCTAACAAACCTTTTGGAGGAACGTATTTAAATCTCAATATTGACTTGATTCAATCTCATGATGTTTTTCCTTAAGGATAATTCAATGTCAAATATATCCATACATACCTCATCCTTTGCCTTTCATACAGCTGCAAGTTTGTGTTAGCAACACATACAGAAGTTTCAGTAATGACCTTATTCGTTTATGTCTATGACCTTCATTTGTTCTTTACTTAAACACTTAACCACTTTACAAGAAATCTTTTTTTTGTCGACCCTGTGGGGAACATTAAGTACTAATGAACTGCAAAACTGTCATCCTGCTGTGCAGACGCTTTTTTGGTGTGGTTTGGCCTGGTTGCCAGCTCATTTCTGCTCAAAAGGAAAAAGTTTGAGGAGAAACATCAAATTATTTTGTACATTGTAATGATTTTCAATTGCTGTTAGATTTTATCTTATGCTCTAAGTTACTTAACTTTGTCTCTGTACTACAGATCTTGAATCTCCACATGTACCTCTATTGAGCTCCTGGAATACTTTGTGCTGACATGCTCACCTCTTCAAAGAATCTCCTTACCTTCTCAAACTGCTACCACAATATCCCCCTCACCTGCTCATCTACTAAACAGCAGCTCAGGAAGAGACCAACCAAAGAACAAACCTCACCTTGCCCTGTCTAACCTCAGTCACAGCAGAAAACAATACCTTCTCCTGAGATCATTCCCTTCCAACCATGTAAGACCCGCCACAACGGCTTGATCTTGTACCTTGAGTTCACACCTGAAGCTTACCAATTCATCTCCTATTTTCAGTTCTTCTACAACAGCCTTCCTCAGTCTGTTGCTCTTTGTCATTGCGTCTTTGGGCAGACAGCTCACGCACATTACCTGCTTGAGGTAGTCAGAGAGACCAACAAGTGGGGCTGTTTCATGCATAATTCCTTTAACTCAATTTACTTGAAACGTGTACCATGCTGTCATGCAATATAATGAAAAAAAAATCATAGAAATTACATCCCATCGAGGCGCCCTTGTTATTCATATTTCTGATTAGTTTGAAATAATATTACTTTGTGTTGTTTTTTGAAATTGTCTTTATGTGTTTATCAAGTTTAAGTTGAGGATCCTGATGGCTGTCAGTCTGATCTGGAGCAGGCCAGCTGCGCTTGGTAAATCGCCGATTTTATTTGAAACAGCATATTCGAAAAATCCCAGTTTAACCCACAATCCTGGAGTTAAAAAATGCTACATCTCGGGAAAAAAAAGTAAGACTAATTGGTTCAAAAACTAAATCAGTAGAAGTATATAATTTTTAGCACGTGAACATTTTTGACATTTTTGTGTTATTAAAGAATATAGCCGCGCATCCATAGCGCAGCTTGAAGGTTTTGTACGACCAGTAGGCGGCGGTACTGAGGCGCAGGAGAGCGGGGGGTTGAGCCAGTAGCAGCCTGGCTGAAGAACAGCTGAGGCGGGGAGAGAAGGCTGGTCAAAGGAGGGCCGCTCGAAGGAGGAAGGTGCGAGGGTTTTCTTGGATTTAAATAACCTGACGTGTGCGGTTATAGAAGGAGGATTTTTAACAAAGGAAATGAATATCATTTGGGTGTGGACGGCCATGGCGACTGTGGAGGTAAATGCTGTTTTTTTTTTTCATTTTGTAGAAAGAATAGAGCAGCCGTAGCTGCAAGGGACCAGATAGATGCGCTCAGAAAAAATTGGGACAATGCGACCGAGTCTGAGATGTTTTCTAGATTCTCCGCTGTTCGCGATGATTCAATGCGGACAGACAGCGCATATCTCCTGCTGGGTATCAGGAAAAGATGCTGGTGGTTCCAGACCTGCCTCTGTGCCGCACTTTGTGGCCATAAACAATACGAATGCAGGCGGTGCGTGACGTTTTGAAATGTGAGCTCAGAGTCTCTCACCGTCAGTCCGGAGAGAGACAGTCATCCTTCTGTTCTTCGTTTTGAGCCTGACTGAAAAGGCTCGGATTCTTCTATTGGGTTGAATCAGGCTAAGCGTTAGAGACTGAGGCTGAGGAGAAAGATGGCAGTTTTCAGAGCTTCAAAACTGACGTCACATCGATGTCAATATAGCTCCATCTGCGTCTGTCTGACCGCCCAGCCGCCTCTTCTGTGGCAGTCTTTCCAATGGAAAAAATGTGGGGATCTTTTGGGGTGTATCAAGCTGGAGTTTTTGTCTATTGCAGTATTATATTATATTACTAATAACATCCCATAATGTTACCTGCTATGTTGTTCAGATACAACCTTTCCTCACCAGTAATAGTAACTTTGAATCGCGCCCCTGTCCAGTCCATCTGGGCCCCACGGTGATATGTTAACATTTTTACCAATCACGTTCTTGTGCCCCTCAGACTTAGATGATCATATGAACACATGTTGTTCGTATCTTCCTAAGGAGGTGTCTTGATGAAATCAGCAGCATCATTTATGAGGCTCTACTGGCAGTGATTGTATGCTGAGTGTAATATGTTGAAGGAAAAAGAAAATTTCCCTGTGTGCACAAATCAATACAGAAGGTCAAATGTCAGCTTGCTAGATAAAGCCAGCAGCAGTGCCATTCCCCCAGAAAGATACAGTCAGCAGTCTTGAAGTGTTCCTTTTATCCAGTGAAAGCATCAGATCTTCCCTCCAGCTAGAGACACTAGTTTTCTTTTTTACCCTCAAGGCCCTATGGATAATTATCTTGGATACAAGGTGTCAGATATAAGGTCCCTTTTCCAAAATGTCTTGATTTGAACTTTTAATTTCTTTATATTTTGCTTCCAATCAAGACTTGAAAGGTTTGTGTTGGACTAGAGTGAATATTTTTTTTAAATCCATTCACTGCTTCAGCCGGGTCATTATGAATATATCAACATTCTGAGCATAGGGATTCCAAAGGTTTTCAGGATAATAGGAGTGCGCGTGTGTGTGCATATGTGTGAGTGTGTCATTAGAGCAGTCTGCCTTCCCCTCATACTCTCCATCTTTCCCATTTCCTTACGAACATACTCTGACAGAAAATGGAAGAGACTGTTTCAAGTTTTTGGCTTAAGCAAAAGCAAAACAGGATCCTTACTTTAATCATACAAGCACATACCTCATGCACTCCAGCCTGCAGCAGATGATCTAGATCTCCCTGTGGAGCGAGCAGACTGCTGTTATGTTCTCCTGACTGGAGACCGGGTGGTGGGTGATGTTGGTAGTTGTGGGCTCCTTTACCTGCTGTCTGACTGGATGTCTTTGTTCCTGCAGTGAGCCTCGATATAGCCAAACTCCGTCAAGTGTTTGTTTTTTAAATGTCATATTAGATTTGTTGTACTGATGCATTTTGACCTGCTTCATTTTGACCTGTTGAGTGTTCCTACCGCAACACGCAAACTTCCCCATTCAGTCTGAGCATTAAAGTTTCACACAATATTACTTAAGATGTATTGCCACGTGCCTACTCAGTGTGAACGAAAGAGGAGATAAGCTGCACAGACAGGCTATGAAGTGACAGAGATAATTGCCAACAAAAGACAGTGATCTGCGATTTATTGATCATACAGTTCTTCGTGGAAAACAGCAGATTATGATTGGTGGCAGATCGATCGGCACAGCTATAATTTCATGCATTGAGTCAGGACCACATTACTAGACTGTTCCAATATGGAATGAGCAGGATTCTGTCACAAAAATGTTCCTAGTGCCCTAATTTTTATATAAATTATCACCAGATTTCTATAAAATATGGTTTGAATTAAAGCTGAGAAAATTGCTGATTTTTGAAATGTGAAATATGTATTCTGTCAAGTTGCAAGTGAAGACTAAGCACATTTCTCATTTATATTGGACAATAATTTAAGTTTACGTAACTGCTGCTGCTAAAATTACAATAAGTCACAACATTGACTGAGTTTATTTAGAATTTTTAAGGAAATTACAGATAGAACAGCATAACTTTCATGTCCTCCGTTGTTGTATTGTGTTTGTGTCATGACAGATCATGTTGCTCTGGGAGCACCCAGCTATATGACGACCTCACCCACCAGAGCTGTTTCTCAACTGTAATGAGAGAACCACCCTAACTGTGTAGGGGAGAGATGAGCCAGATCCAGCTTCGCTGCTAGTAACTTGTGGGAAAGGCAAATTCTAAACGTTTCACCAAAAATGGGCAGAAATGATACTTCTTTTGCATTGTGCTGGTTTCTCACAATAGCCTATTTGAACTTTGGTCCTGACCTCTTGACAGATACAATGTACCAGTGAACCAGTCTCTCCTGTAGCACAAAATTTCAAACATAATATTGTCTCCCATCCCCGTAATTTCAGTTGTGATGATCTTATTAGGCTTACAAGATTCCGCCAATTTCCTCCAATTATTCTAACAGTCATCATGGTCTAATCACCTTGGTGTTAGTTTATTCAGACTGCAGGACATTTTTTACTGTCTTACTGAAAGGTTCATGAACCTTTCTGTGTGTTTTGCCCAAGAACAGACAAGCTTAAACTCTTGTAAACAATTCCCAGTTCTAAAATAGCATCAGCAACTGGATGCATGGATTTTGTGCATGGGAAGAGGAGATGGTTCTGTTTTTTTCTGTGTCCTTTTGATAATCTTTTTTTTCTGCAATGTTAAAATTTCAACCAGTTGAGAGTTCCTGTCATGAAGTCGAAACATCTTACCCACAAAGAGCAAGCTAACACCCTCTCAGCTGGATATCAACTCACTTCAAACTAAAGACACATTCTGTGTCTTCTGCGTTTAACTCAAAGGCATTTAAATCTCTCACTTTATCCCTTCGATGAGCCCTCCTGAAGAGAATGTCATTCAGATGCATTAAAACAGCATAATATATAAAAAAAAATCTTCTACTCCAAGTTCTACTGATTGGTATACTTATACTTTCTTATGTAACTCCAGTGGAAGAAATCTGAACTTTGCTGCAAATGGCTGTAGACTATTAAATTAAAGACAAATATATAAGGGTTCTGTTTCTATGATTAAAATTGTAGTGTTATGTCACAACTGGATTATTTTCAGATCCAAATTATTTTTTCACTTGTTTCTTCCTGACTTCATTGTTTTGTGATACATATACACTCCTGATCATAGTCATGTTGGAAGTAGAGCTTCAAAATGTAGACTCAGAAGCAGAACATAAAGTAACAAAATAGGTATAATTTTATCAAGACCACAATATGGAAAATTCTGAAACAGGCACACAGTAGACCCGCATGTACTTGAAGAGGTTAGAGACCACCGCTAAAAGACAGCTGCTCTAAAAACATTTATTACAGCCTATTTTAATCAACCAAACACTGAAATACTCATTAATATAAATGAAAACCGTCTTTGTACAATTGAAAAAGCTGACATCGACAGTGTTCCTCATTGTCACTCTTAACGGTACGACCAAACAGCAGCAAGGCAAATGAATGGTGCTTCTAGATTGGCTGCTTTGAAAATGCCAGTCAATAGCGAGTCATGTAGCATTGTGCTGAGGTACTTCAGCTACCCAAGCTGCATTTTTGAATATTTTAGACATGCTCAGCAAAAAATCTGTGAATAGGTGAATTTTTCTTGAATAATTTGGAGCTATATTTGTGCAAATTTACAATTTGGATATAATCCATCAGGATGGAATGCGTTTCTGATTTCTTCTGTTATCTTGAAAACTTGATCAGGACTAAAAAAAAAAAAAAAAAAAACAAGCTGGTTGAATTTTGGTAAAATGTTGGAAAGATTGTGTGCGTGAGTGTGTCATCAGAGCAATTGCTGTTAATTCTGGAAGTGTTAAAAGCCAGCCCACCTACCCCATCTACACCACAACCTAGTTTCTTCCAATCCCATACAAACACACTCTTACAAGCAAAGTGAAAGTGACCATTTCAAGTTTTTAGCTTAAGCAGAAGCAAAACAAGATCCTTACTTTAATTATACAAACACACACCTCACACACTCCAGCCTGACCTAGACCTCCCTGTGGAGCTAGCAGACTGCTGCTAGTTCAACCAGAAACCCAAAAGTCCAGATTGCCTACACTTATTTTGCAAGCCAGAACAGGGATTAGAAAAAACTTAGAATCCAGAAAAACTACCTTAGAAGAAACTACATTTTAGACTCCTATTTTTCCAAAACAGAAAAGGAATTAGATCAGATACTTACTTATACTTATTATACTATATTCTTATTATACGTGAAATCATTTACCCTGTTATCTGCTGCTGGTCCTGCTGATTAATAACGGTGTCTGACTGGAGCTGAGCAGAATTTATGTTATTATGCCTCAGTGTTGCAGGATGGAGGAATAAATGAAGAAAATGTTCAACTTAGTTCCAGTTGCAGACGCATTTTCATTGGCTGACACATTTAGGTTAACTCTTTATAAGTTTTGAACAGAAACATATAAAGAGTTATTGAACAGAAAAAAAAATGTTTATCAGCACATTTTGCAGCTGGAGGAATCATTTTCTTCCTCTCATCTCTTTTCTCTATCTACAGGTTGCTGTTCTGGCCGAGCTGTCGTCAAGCAGGCAGGATCGGTTGCCGTGCACAAAGGGCTTTTCACAAGAGGAATACTACACTAAAACTGAGTCAAAGATGGCAGAAGGGCAGGCTGTGTTTAACGGTGAGTGCAAGCACACACATACGCGTGCACACACAAAAAAAAAAAACTTTGGGGTTTATTACATTAACAAAATAATATCATGTACTTTCAACGCAATAATTTCATGTTTCAAACAAAAACATGATAAAATCATGTTGGATAAACAAGACATTCAACAACTTAACATTTATGAAATATAATCATGTTGAGATAAAACGATTCATTATAGTCAGATTGATCTTGTGCTGAAGACAACGAGCGAGATCACGGGAGATTATGGAAAATCACACGAGGTCACGCGAGATAATTGCTTTGCGTGCCAAGGAAGCAGTTATGAGAAGACTACATTTTCCTGGCAGCATTGTGCATATATATCCACAATGTTGTGCTCTAACATCACATGAAGTGATGGGTAGCCGACAATAATCAGCGTTTCTTTACCATTTGCACCATTTTCTGCTTCCATGCTTGTCAAAAAATTTCATTAACATGTTTTAAAAAAAAAAAATGTTATGTTTTAAAGGCAAATGTGGATAAATCATGTCAGATAAACATAAAATTCAGCAACCTAGTGTTATTAAAACGTATTCAAGTTGAGATAATGTGATTAAATTTAGTTAGACTGATCTCCCGCCGAACAGGGTCTAGTGAGATCCGTAAATCACGCGAGATGCTAGTGAGATTACGGAAGATCACGCGACATAACAATTTTGCGTCTGGGGAAACTTCAAGGTGGTTTTAGTTGAACAATAAACTACAGATATTTGTTTTTCTCTGCAAAGCTTTATTGGCACTTAAGAACTGCACTGTAACAAATGGCTGTAAAAACGATAGCATGAAAATACAGTAAGGTGGCTGGGTTTTGAAAATTTGGCTCTAACGTGTATAGAAAATATATGGGACGTGATTGGACCGCTGGATCATGTGCGGAAATTTCCAGCTGTACTGTAAATTTTAATGTACAGTTGCATTGTGGGATATTTACTGGCTGGAGGCGAACTTTCACAGGCTGGTCAGCAATGACTTTCACCAGGAAAGTACTTTTGAAAACAAACACAATTGCTTTTAATTGGAATAACCTTAATATATTAAGTTGAGCCAACACAATTGCTGTAAATTGGAGTAACAGAATTACATGGTGCTGAAATAAAGCAATCAGGTGGAAATCCTTTCCATAATTCTTTTACGTTCATCCAAAGAGTTATTTTTTTCAGTGCACGTGCAAACACAACACACATACGCTTGAACCAACAGCTCCAGTATCGCTGCAGTTGGAGTGTTCTGGTGATTTTTGAATGACAATGAAGCTTTAAAACCAACTCTGTGGGGTTAATGAGTGTGATGGGACATTCTTTTAGGTATGGAATTTTTGATTGATTATCTGACACGTTTAATAGGTTGCTTTCTCGCTTTCTCGTTCCCAGTCAACACGCTGTGATAAAAGGGCCGAGACAACATACTCAACATGTTGAATATGCCCGATTTTAGATGGGAGCAGTCTAACGTTCCACGTAACACACCACACAGACAGGATAATCGTACGATTATCACAAGCGACAATCAATCAATCAATCAATCAAATTTTATTTGTATAGCACATTTCAGCTACAAGGCATTTCAAAGTGCTTTACATCATAAACACAAAACACAAAGGCATGCAACATAGAATAAAATACCAAGTTTTTTTTTTTTTTTTTTTTTTTTTTTCCCTCTTTTTTCCCTTTCTTCCCCCTTCCCTTTGACAAGGAATTTAAGCGCCTGTTACCGCCGGACTCCGCCGTCCGTTTAACCACGGGTATTCGCCGGGCCCCGTTGCCCACAACAGGAAAAAAAAAAAAAAAAAAAAATTACATACATATCCACAAAATCAAATCCATACATATTACATTTCAAATGCAACTCTAAACAGGTGCGTTTTTACTTGAGATTTGAAGGAAGTCAGGGTTTCCGCTGTTTTACAGTTTTCTGGAAGTTTGTTCCAAATTTTTGGTCCATAGATGCTGAAAGCTGTTTCTCCTCTTTTGGTTCTGGTTCTGGGGATGCAGAGCAGACCAGAACCAGAAGACCTGAGAGGTCGGGAAGGTTGATACAACAACAGCAGATCTTAGAACTCGGAACGTTCTAAAATTGTCATTAGGCGAAAATCGGGGCAAAAAATTTTAAATTGTGTCATGTGATCTCCTCCTCACCCATCCCCTCAGGCCGCAGTAAAATTGCCAAGCCATGACCGGTCCACAGTGATAAAAAGATTGGGGACCACAGCTCTAAATTCTACATAGATGTGTGTGGATACATCATTTTTTATCCCATTTATCTATGTTTTGCCCTGTGATGATGTACCTTCCCCCTTTTACTCATCTGTTGATGAGTGACCGCTGTAAAATAATGGATGGGTAGAGAACCCAGTGCTTTTCCTACTCAAGTGAAAGAATCAATACTTATTGATAAAGTTACTCAGGTAAAAGTGAAAAGTAGCAAAAATATTACTAAAAGTATTTATTTATTTTTTTTTTTTGCAAAAAAGTTACTCAAAGTTACTCATTGAGTAAATGTAACTATTTTCTACTCAACTCTGTAGAATTGTATAAAATGATATCCTAATGAAATATTTTATCAAATCACCTCCAATCTGGCCAGTTTTTGGAGGTTATGTTTTATCAAACAAAAAGTTAAAGGGTTACAAGCCTGAAAAGACAGCATGAAGCAGAGAAAAAGAAGTTAACTCTCTGTAGAAAAAAATTGCTTGTTGCTCCAGCACATTTAGAGGAAAGAAGTTGGTCTGCTTTCTGGAACATTGATTCAGCTGGGATCAGAGCAGTGTTTTGGCAGTGGAGATTTGCGTGGGTGTGCATGTGTGTAAGTCTGTTTATAATAACTCTGTTAAAGGGCTGTCGCTCAGCTTTTTCAGCACTTCAGTCATGGTGGTTGTTGTTTTTGTGTATCATCCAGCCTGTGTTTGCATAATGTAAATATTGTTGCCTTTGCCTTTTGTGTGCGTGCGTGCGTATGTGTGAGAGAGTAATTCAGACTGAGGTCAACAGCTGCCCTGTGCTTCCTGTGGAGTGCAGCAGGGTTACTTGCTCTGACCTTCCTGTTTCCCATCCATTCTTGCTGTTTTAGCAGTGAGCATTAGTTAGTGATTCCGCCCAGTCCAGCCAACTGCCGGTCAGGGCAGGCCTCCTTAGCTGGAAACCCCATTCAGTACTCACTGCATGCATTCATCTATCCACACCTTCTGTAAAATCCCTTTTTTTCATCCTCTTGTCCTTTTTTCAAACTGTTCTTCTCTTCTCATGCAGAAGAATGTCCTACTTTTCTCCTACCCCATCTAGCTTCCTTTTGAACAAGACTGGGAAAGAGATACTTTATTCTTCCATTATTGACTTGATGGCACAAGTCGATCATGACTTACATGTGAATGTAAGTCTTTACATTCTTTACATTGGTTTTGGAAGAATCAGCCTTGACTCCATGACTGTTGGTATTTCTGCTTTCCAAGCTGAAATTTCTCTTGAATATTTTAGATATGCTTTACAAAAATAGTCTGCTACTAAGTGGATTTTCCACAAATATTTGGAGTTACATTCTTCAGACAAATTAGCAATTAGGTGAATCTGCATGTACTGAACCATTAATAAATGGGGGTCCACTGTACTTTCAAACTATTGTGTTGAAAGCAGCCTTGTGTTCTTTACAAATATGTTAAAAGATGGAGTAACAATAAGGCTGGTGCTGTGTGCTAAAGTGACAGATGGGGTCAACATGGTGGGGGGATTATATTGGGGATAAACTCTGAGCCCATTCTTCTGCTGATGGGCAGGTTGACACATAAGCCGGGGCAGAAGCACAGATAGAACATTGTGATCTGTTATGAGCACAAGAAGCCTGCAGAGGGGCAGATTTAATCTGGAGAGGAAATAAATATGCAATCTTAATCAAGCCAGGAAGGTCAGCTTGGAAAAAAAATATATGGTGATGTTCAGGCATTCATTTGAAATACACATTTCTGTTACAGTTTTTCCTATTTATCAAACATCTAGCATAGGGGTAGGTATTTATCATATTGTTTTGTCATTTATCATGATATATTTTTATCATAAAAAGAATAATTTATTGTTGTCACAATACATTTCAGTTGTACATTTCACAATACATTTCAGGTTGTCTTTCTCTGAATCTGATGTTAGAATGTGTTGATGATGTAAGCCTGTAAGAAAGACAAATGAAGCAAAATTTGAAGGGGGTTCTTTCCTCTGGTGATTCTATCTTGGAGATGTAAAAACAGCAGTGTTGTATAGTAACGAAGTAAAAATACTTCACTATTTTACTTAAGTATATTTTGGAGTACGTCATACTTTCCTCGAGTATGAAAATTTTTGATAACGTTCACTTTAACTTAATTGCATACTTTTACTCCGATACATTTTCAATGTGTGGTTTAGTTACTCGTTACAAAAAAGCGAGAGAGAGAAACGCAAATGTTTTGACCCAACCTACTGATCGACTGCAACAAAGTTGGTAGCCTACTTCCCTGGGCTTGTTCATCAACACCAATAGGATGCACCTGTTTCACTTCTCCCATTAAACACCAAGTTAACCAGAAAGGTCTCCCTCTTCAGATGTCAAATAAGCTGCATTTCCCTCCCAATAATTTTTTTTCCTTTTGCATAATGACCAGTTGTGTGCACCTACAGTTTGTGAAGTAGAGTAATCGTAACGGCTTTTTTTCTTCATGTTGGCCGCATTTTCTCTACTGACTATTTATTTTTCTCATTTTCAGCACTGACCTTACTTAAAGGGAAAACTTAAGGCTTACAAAAACCTTGTATTGTCTGTCCTGAAGGGTATACTAAGAAGCTGGTTCAGTTGTAAAGCAGGTTAAGTTAACCTTGTGGTGTAGGTAAAGCACCTAATTTTCTTAACTAAATGATGTCTGCAGGTATATCTATTAGCAGGTTTCATTTTGCCATCACTTGGTTGTGTACATTATTTTACGTGTATTTGACAAGTTTACCAAAATATTAAAAATGTCATTCAAACTGCATTTGCCTTGTTTTACTTTTTACTTATACTTTTCATTATATTACTTGAGTACATCCATTTTTACAGTAATTTCCATGCTTAATTACAAGACATTTCAGATACTTTAAGACTTCAACTCAAGTAACATTTCAGTCAGTGACTTAGACTTTTACCAAAGTCATTTTTTGGAGAGGTACCTATACTTTTACTTGACTCTGAGATTTCAGTACTTTATACAACACTGTTAAACAGATTGCTTTCCCTCTTAATGTACAGGAAGAAGAATGTGAATTTTCCTTCTATAATGGCATTTGTATTTGGAACTGATAAAAGACAGACTCTGTAGCTCTTAACTCCACAGATATTACTGGAATGTTGCTTTGGCTGTGTGTAGATACACTCCCATGGCTTCTCCTCCAGTTGTGGTTGTTCATTTTCAACTGGATCTTGTCCTTTCATTGGGCTCTTTTTTGTGTTTTCATCTCTCTCCCCTGCTCAATCTTGCAGATATTTCTCTTTAATGAATGATGGCTACATGCCTGACCTCACATCTGACTAATGAGTGTGTGTGAGATGTGGCTGTGGGTACTTATGACTTGGGCCAGCCCAAGCTTCTAAGGGGACCTAAGTGTAATTTGGTTTTGGGGCCCTCTAATTCTGCTGACAAAGTGGACTGACTGCAAACAGCAGTCCGATCATTAGGTCATTCACACACCTGCTATAAACTTATTGCATCTCTGGCAGTACTGTTTACATTATTTACAGTATACTGGGATACATTTATTGGCCATCTAATTTATTAACCAGTTAATTTCTGATACAGCAAAACTCATGAACACTTCAAAAATATCTTTTGTTATATTTTTCTCATATGGAGGTCGCCATTTTTTCACCGATGGGTCAATGACGCGTTTTGGTCCATTCTGTACTGGGGTCTACAGAGTAAACACACAAAGGCTAACTTTTCCTGAGCAGTTGTTTATTATATTGTGTTTGACTGGTGCAATTTTAGATTATCCGATAGTGACACACAGCCGATGTGTCACAATTGGTTGTGATTAAAAAAATAAGGCGAATGTGGAGAATTTCCCACATGAAAGAAAGGAGAGCAGAGTGCGAGAGCTGGAGTGGAACACAACAAAGGACCTTATATGGACCCTGGACATTTCTTCACAATTTCTTCGGATCCTAAACCCCTTTCGCCTAACTGGACACAGAGCTACAGAAGTACTTAGCGGATCACGCAGTCCGACCAGAGGTGTCATTCATTGTTTCATTTACAAAGCCGAAGGTAGCAGCAGCAAAACACCAGCTCCTCGGGAGCTATTGATGTATTCTAATGATATAAAACTTATTCCAGCATTTCCAGCATTTCATAGTACAAGTCTGATTATGTAGAAAAAGTTATTTCACTCTTAACTCTTTATTTCTCCATGTTAGCAGGGGATGCATTTTATGGCAACACCTATTATTAGCCTGCCAATATTTGCATGCCCTCTCTATTTTCCTCAAATGTAATCCAATTAATATGAAACTCATACCAGCAGTTAAGGGAACAAATGTGTTTATGTAGAAAAAGTTATTTCACTCATAATTGTTTATTTCTTCAATTTTGGAGGGATTGCATTTTATGGCAAAGCAAATTATTAGCTTGCCGATATTTGCATGCCCTACCTATTTTCCCCAAATATTATCCTATTGATGTGAAATTCATACCAGTAGCTCAGAGAATAAGTGTAATTGTGTAGAAAAGTTTATTTCACTCTTAACTCTTTATTTCTTCAAACTAGGAGGGGATGCAGTTTTTGGCAAAGCAAATTATTACCCTGCTAATATATGCATCCCTTATTTATTTTCTCCAGATATTGTCGTTTTGATTAGCTAAGAGAAGAGGAATGACACTAGTTCTCTGAGTATGTAGAAAATAGAAAGCCTTCCTAACTCTCTATTTGCCTGAATTAGCAAGGGATGCATATTTTGCCACCTCAAATTATGAGCTGCCGATATTTGCATGCTCTGTTTTTATTTAATCTTATGAATTCATTATGTCACAATAAAGGTTAAGACAACAATTAGTGGTACCACCATCATTGTGTCAAGAAACCTCCAGCTGACACAGATTGATGAATGCGAACTACTGAATAATTAGATTTGAGTAAAGTAGGTTTGTTATGAATATTTCTTACTGTGTTGTGAAATAATGAATGTGTAAGATAAAATAGTCCATGGCAGGTGAGGAAGGTCATCAGAGGCCTCCAAATGTCTTTTGCCAGAAAATGCATGCCCTGCAATTTGACGATTTTGGATAGTAATATGTTATATGAAATGTTCTAGACAATAACCCATATCCTCTGAGCTACTAGAGTGACTTTCATATTTGTAAAACACTTTTGAGCTGAAAAACAGGACATGCAAATATCGGCAGCTCATAATTTGGTGTGCTAAAATATGCATCCCCTGCTAACTTAGCTAAATAGAGAGTTCGAAAGGATTTCACTTTTCTACATAATCATTCCTGTTCTCTGAGCTACTGAGACTGTTTCAACCAAAAGGACGATATTTGGAGAAAATAGATAAGGGATTCATACACTGGCAGGGTAATAATTTGCTTTGTCAAAAAATGCATCCCTTCCAACCTTGAAGAAACAAACAGTTACAAGTGAAAAAAACTTTTTCTACATAATCACATTTGCCTCATTAACTGTTGGTATGAGTTTCAATATCAATAGGATAACATTTGAGGAAAATAGAGAGGGCAGGCAAATATTAGCAGGCTAATAATTTGCTATGCCAAAAAATGCATCCCCCTGCTCGTTAAGAGGGATTTCACCTTTTCTATGTAATGGCACTTGTTCTCTGAGCTACTGCTATAAGTTTCATATCAATAGGACAATAGTCAGGGGATGCAAATATTGGCAGGCTCAGAAATTAAAAATACATCCCTCTTACATTAATAGACGAGACAGTTAAAGCGTGATATAAAATGTTCTACATAATGGGTCTCTGTTTTGTAATGCTTTTAAGCTATTATGGTGTTAAAAGAAAAAGCGAGGGAATTTCTAACCATCTGTGGAAAACATTTTCATCACACACTGACTGATGAAAATATGTCTCCACAAAAGTGTAAAAACCGTATTTATTTTATTTAATCTGCTAAATAAAACCCACCGTTTTTGGGCTTGCCTGGTAAAGGAACGTTATAATGTTACTAATACCTTTAAGTTTCCTCTTTGGTCATATTTCAGTTCGTTTTCTCATCAATATGCGAGAGTTTAGAGTGATGCTCACTCCTGCCACAGGGCATAAAATTCTCAGCAGGCATGCTTTCTCGGCATAACATCGGTTCAAATTAAAAAGGGTTACTATTTTGGCTGGAAGAGCCTGGCAGTTGGACCATTACACGTCATTTACCCAGAATACATTGCAGCATGAACAACATGGCGACATTCCTGTGAAAATATTTGATTAAAATGTATTTATTCTTGGTGCAGTGCCCCATGAGCGAGGTGAGGAACAGGTAGCTCAGTAGGTTTGGTTGGTTTGGCACAGTTCATGTGAAAGAGAACTTGAGCAGCTGAAACTATAACAAACTTTGCATTTTTGGTCCCCAATCGAACAGAGTATACCAAACTTAAGGTTTGACACCTTAGTTTAAGGTACAAAACTAATTTGAAAATTTAAAAAATTTTACATTAAAACATATTTTGGCATGATGAAGTGGACTAAATGTAATGAAATACAAATGAGTGGAAGCTTTATTACTGTTGAACTCATCATCATACAGGTCTTTGTTTGCGGGCACAAAACTACCCTGCCTGTCTCATGCTTTTTTATGAGCTCATAATGACATATATGTGTAAAGCATCACACATATATGTCATCATGTTGCACTCTGTCACTGTGTGTGTATTAAGTGTTAAGGAACGTACTTCTGTCTGATACTGAGATAATATAATTAGTTGTCTGTCATGGTCTATTAGTACTCATCTGCCACAACATAATGCCTAATCTAGCCAAAGCTCCCAACTAACATGCCGGTATGTGGTAGGTTCATGCTTATATGAAGAGTGTATTGTATTGCTGTATGAACATGGAATGTAATGCAGTGATAATTAGAATGCCTGTTAGTGCTTTTTGATGGGCCAATTGATCAAAGTGGTAAATTTTCCAGCCAAGTCCTTCAACTTACAGCAACAGAGTACTGCTGCTGTAATCGTCCCATCTGTTTGTCCTGCACCCTTCGGGTTGCAAGTTCGATTCTTGCTCTGTCCACCTCTGTTATTGTGTCCTTGGGCAAGGCACTTCACCTGCCTTATCTGCTGCCGGTGGTTGGAGGGCACCGACCACTAGCAGCCTCACCTCTGCTGGACTTCCCCAGGGGAGTGACCTGCCA
The DNA here is from genome assembly GCF_027474105.1 of Poeciliopsis prolifica. Lineage (NCBI taxonomy): Eukaryota > Metazoa > Chordata > Actinopteri > Cyprinodontiformes > Poeciliidae > Poeciliopsis > Poeciliopsis prolifica. Next base: position 81,026 of record NW_026562435.1, on the reverse strand, counting down.
CTATCAGTATGTGAATGGGTAAATGACTGGATGTCTTGTGAAGCACTTTGGGGTCCTGTGGACCATATGTGGAGGTGACATGTTTTGGTTCTCTTATTAACAATATTTAACAGTATTTTCATAATTTGTTTATGGAAAAGTGTGGAATGGGTGTAACTTCCTTCATGAAATATAAAAGGAAATGCATTGGCGTGAGACTTGAGCGTCTTTGGTAAAAGACCATGATCCATTTCTCCCTCTAGTGTCTTGTGAGATTGAGATTAGATAGCTCCATGTCAATCAGTCTGTGTAGCTTTTAGGTAAATTTTTTTCAAAGTAATGGAGCCCTCCAGGTTGTTCAGGTTTCTTTGTCCAGCTTGAAATGTTAGAAAAACTAAGAAGGTGAGTATTTTAAGGTTTCTTTTATAATTGGCTTGATTCTGTTTTCTTGTTTTTACCTGAAATGGACCTGAATTGCTCTCTCAACATCTCAGCATGCTTCAGGTCCCTTTAACCTTTCACTTCAGTCTCACCTTTGACCTCAGGCAACCCTAGTGGAGCCTAACCTGCACTGACAACAAACCCCTTTCTACCAAAAATGCAAATACTGCTCTAGTTTTTGTAATGCGGAACTGGATATCAACACCAAAAGCTGAAATGACAGTGTTTAGGCTGTGGCAGGCCATTCTTGGTAGTGCAGCAGAATGTTCCAAATACATTCTGCTTCGTCTCAGCAGATGAAGACTCATGGTTTAAGCTGGAACAATTCAAACTTATTCACCTCGTGGCCTTACCTGTGGATCTTAGCTATCCTCCCAGTCAGCCTCCTCAAATAAATGTAAGAAAGATCTGTTATTCTGACATTCCAATGATTCACTTACTGAACGAACTGTTTCTGATCCAGTCTCTCTTCCAGGCATTGGTAACCTAGTGCCCTTGACAGATTTTGCATGTGGCTTAAAAAACTCCCAAAAACCATGACAATATTTTTAATATTTTTCTGAATATCCAGAACAGCAGGGTGTGGTGCCATCTCAGTGGGGGGATCAGGGGCTCAAGAGGGGATTATGAGATCTGTCATACTGAAGCAGGATGGGTGGGTGAATGTTGATTTTAAGATGAAGTCAGCCTTCATTCCATCACTGATCCTACACTATAGTTTATGCCTGGAAACAGCCCTTAGACTTATTGCTTTTATTTTTTTTGCCTGTGTACGTGTGTATGTTTGTGTGTATGTGTTACTGGATCAATCAGGACAGGGTGACAGCTGTCCTGTGTGGATTAGCTGTGTGTGTCTGTCGTGTGTGTGTTCTACTGTGTGGGGGATCATAGCAGCAGACTGACTCTAATCTAGGCCTCCAAATCTCAGGCATAATCACTTTGCCCAGTCACTCAGATGTTTCTGCTAAACTTCCAGCCTGTGTAGATCTGAAAAGTTTGTCTCACAAGATGCCATTAAATGTAACTGCAGCTTTTAACATCTTGGTTTGTGAAATACTCAAAGACAAAAAACTGTATTTGCAAAAATGATGCTGACTTTTTTTAAACTTGAAAAATGTCTTTTAGACATTGTGTGCTTTTCCATGATTCAGGGATGAAATCAAATCAAATCAAATTTTATTTATATAGCAAATTTGTATAGCAATGCTTTTCAAAGTGCTTTACATCATAAACACAAAAACACAACGTCATGCAACATAGAATCAACAATACATTGTTACATATTACATTTCAAATACAATTCTAAACAGGTGTGTTTTTCAGTTGAGATTTAAAGGAAGTCAGGGTTTCCGCTGTTTTACAGTTTTCTGGAAGTTTGTTCCAAATTTTTGGTCCATAGATGCTGAAAGCTGCTTCTCCTCTTTTGGTTCTGGTTATAGGGATGCAAAGCAGACCAGAACCAGAAGACCTGAGAGGTCTGGAAGGTTGATACAACAACAGCAGATGAGGAAGTACTGGTTGTGTACAAAAGTATCTTGGCTATTCTTCTTATAAAATCTTTCATTTCGGATTTCTTTAGCGTTGTCCACTTATATTAGAAAGTGACTTCTTTGGTTGGAGTGATCTTGCCCTGTTTATAGGTTTGCTCTAAATTATGTCTGCATGATTCAATTTGCTCCAACCTGTAGATGAAGGCTGACATTACTCATTTTAAACATTGATATTGGTTTCACAAGTAAAACTGGGCCGACATTGACATCCAATATTCATTTACATGTTTGTGATTCAGGCTGTGTAGAGTGTTGGGCATGTGGTATGTGTTCAGTCATGCGACAGTGATGCAGCACAGGATTATGGTCTATTTAACTGAAGCAGAAAAGCAATGTAGGCGGTGTGGTCGCTTTTGCTCTGACAGAAGTGTAGGGAAATACAAGGGAACATTAACATTACACCCACAAACACTAGTTAAGCAGTATGACGTTTTTAGTTTTGGAATATTAACAAAAAATGTCAGTCAGTAGTCATACAGTGTTTCAACTATGACTCATTGACTTAATGTAATTAAGTATACATTGTGATACACAATATGTAGAATTTGTTCTTGGTCATTAAGATGTTTAAGCTTGCAAACACTCAGTCAACAGCTGGACTAATGCAATAAAATTTGCAGCTCTTTTTCTACCTAATCCAACAGTTGATGTGATCTTCAGCAAGTTCTGTCCCAAAACAAAGCACTTTGAAAAAAGTTCATTAGAGCAGCAAATGTTCCTTCACAAATAAGCCACAAGTCATGATCTGTTCATTAATCAAGCCAAACTGATACTAAGCAGTGATAAAATCCTAAAAATTTTTGTCAAACATATGCAAAAGTAAATGAAAATAGCACAGTATGATAGTGCTCATATATCAGAGAACCCAGACATCACATCAGTGTTCAGGGGTCAGTATCTGAAAGGTGGCCTTTTAAACACATCGTTTTGTTGTGAAAAGTACTCACTGGATTCATTTTAGGTTTGAAATAAATACGTTAAAATCTGACTGGAAACTTTGTTAAATGACCCATATTTTATAGTATTTTTATAGTATACTTATGTCATATAACTGTTTATGAACATTGGATCCTGACAGACACTATAACTCAGCTGCACAAACATGAAATCTCTGCCTCACCTGCCTCCCCTGACTGCACGTCACTGCCACAAATGTAGGTCCTTCGAACGTTGTGTTCGGCTCCAGCTCTGTCCCATTGTCCTCTTCTATTTTTTCATGTGGGAAGTCATCCAGACTCACTTCTCATATGAGTGAGTCTGGATCACTCATGTGATTACAGCCAATAATGACACAGTGTGGCATTATCTAAAATTACATGAGTCAAACACAATGATAAACAACTACTTGGGTAAAATTAGCCATCATGTGTTTCTGTAGACTCCAGTGCAGAATGGACCAAATGGTGTCATCTACCCATCGGGTTTAAAAATGGTGACCTCAATGGGTGAAAAATATAACTCAGGATACTCGTTTGAAGTAGTCATAAATTTTGGCGGATCATAAACAACTATTTTTTTAGTTAGTTCATACAGCAATACAATGCACTCTTCATATAAGACCTCCTCCTTTCTTATTACTCCTCCTCCATCTGCCCCGTCCCCCCCCCAGCAGTCAACAGTACGCTAGCCCCTCCCCACCATCTATCCTTTGGCCTCCCCCGCACCCCTGGACCCACCTCCTTCGGACAGATTACATGTGGTTACGCATACAGCTGGTGGATTCATGTCAAAACAAACCCCAAAATGCCTTATATCCTTATGACAGGATACGTGTTGGCAACACATCGGTGGCTTTAGATTTAGTCTCCAACTTGACCAGTCAGAAATATTCCAGAAACAATGCAGGCATGTCAAAATGAGCTGAAGTTGCTCTCTAGATATTTTTGGCTCGAGAAAAGCCATTTCCTAACATTATTAGTCAAATGCGGTGTCAATCAAAAGGGGGGCCTCTCGGCTGCCTAATAAAAGCATCATACTGGACACCAGCAGAATTTAAACCCTTATTCTCACCCCAAGAAAATACAACGAGAAAACGGCACACGGGCATTCTGATGTGGGTTTAGGAGTTAATAGAAAAATTGCAACATATTTAGGCCAACATGTTCAACTAATCTTAGATCCCTTTAAGAGCTTACAAGAGAGGAGGCATGTGAATGAGCTCTTTAACAACCAGTCAACATGATGCAAAGGAAAACTCCACTGATAGACGGCCACTAAAAAGGCATGTTGTGTGTGCGTATGTGTGTGTGTGTGTGTTTGCTGGCAGGTGCAGGAGGTGATAATTGGTAGTAGGCTCATGTTTTCACTTGCAGGACCAAAGGGGGAAGTCTCTGCTTCCCCAGTGGCTTTTGACATAACCCCATAGTTTTTTTCAGAAATTAAAAAAAGACTTTAAATCTCATGATGTAATTTTTTTGTGCAAAGTCTGTGTAATGGCAAGGAAAAGTCAGTATCACTTTACAATAAGGCTCACCTTATAGGTTCCTACTTCAGTCCTTATTGATATTTTATACATTCAGCTATAAACACTTTAAATCAGTAACTGTTTATTTAGCATTATTTAAGGTTGAGAAGAGGGATAGAGAAGAAGGGTTAGGAGGGCTGTGAGTGCAGAACTCCTACCTATTGTTTCCTATTGATCTATCTTTAAGTTGCTGTCCTTTTGTTACAGTACCTGAAACGTGTATATTCTTCATGTATATTTAAATGAAGACCTATTTTCGTAGGTCTTCAAGTTAAATAAAATGAATCAGAAATATTGCACACACCGATAATGTGAAGACAATATAGTGACGATAGCGTGCAGCTCTAATGTATGTATCATTTAAAAACCCAATCACATAAGAAAAAATGGGGTTTGGCTGGTTGAGAAATGTGTTTGAGTTTCTGTGTCAAATTACTCCACAGTAAACCAAACCACTAGTGCTGTACTGTCACTATGGTAACACATATTACTCAAGTAGAAAAAATGTTCAAAACATGGGAAAGTGCATTTGGATAAAATGATACTGGATGAAAAAGAAGGAATTTAGCAAATTTTTATAAAGTTACTACTGAACATTTTGGAATATCTCAAAAGTGCAAGAAATACAACAGTAACACATTTGCATCAGAAACAGATTGATCTTCTCCATACCACGGGGGATTCGTCAAATTCGGTCCGTTCGTCTCAAGTTTGGTAGACACTTGTGTTTGAGCACAGCCTTGAAAATGCATCAAGAAAAGAGAAAAAGAAGAGACAATGGTGTCACAGTGGGTAGAATATCCAGAAATTTTACTCAAAAGTAAAAAAGTACAGTGAACCAAAACTATTCCTACAAGTGTGTTTTTCACTAAAAGTTGCTAGTAAATACGCATCTAGTGAGTGCCCATCATATTTGGGTCAGGTGCCTTTTTAAAGGCAGACCTTTTTGATGTCTGCCTTTGAAAAACATCAAAAAGTTATTTTAAAGACCTTTGGCATCATCAAGTACAGTAGGTAAAAACATCAAGTCTTATTCTAATTTACTTGTTTATAGGATGTCTCCCAGTTCTGTACACTACCCATTGCTACATTTTTATGCTTTATTATAAAACCCATTTTGTTATCATGACTCTTAATTCTCCACCACCAGATAATCAGAAATTCACTGAAAAGTACTGAATTATTGGTCATTCCTGTGGTTGGGGCAACCACAGAGCAATTGCGCTTAGGGCACCCAAATGGCTAGCAACAGCCTTGTTCGTACCAAATTAATAAAAGCAAGATTAGTGTCTGTGGATACAAATCAGATTCACAGTTTTGATCAAGTTTGTGTGCACAGACGAAGAATACAACTTTAGTTCCACTTTGCTCTCAGTCTGTATACATTTAAATATAAAATAAGAATATAAGCTTTATTGCAAAAAATAAAATACATTTCTTGTGACATAATTAAAAAAAAAAAGACAATGCTTCGGCTTCCTTGACAAATATTGTGATGTTGTAATAAAGTGAAAATGAATGAGCTAGGTTGTGGACCATCACCATGTTGCAGGCTTCTCTGTCAGCCTCAAAGATTATTTAGCAATTTGGCTAATTGTCAGCAAATTCAATTAGCTGCAATGAGTTCATTAGTCAAAAAACCATTACAGGATTGGTTAAAAAATAAATTATATTGTTGAAACTCAAGAGTAATTTATTGCAAGATGATACATTCTGCTGACTGAAACAAACAGTAACGTAGTGGTAGATGCAAAAGTAAAGTAAATCTTTAAATATGTATTACTCTAGTAAATAGGTTCTAAATCTCATTGACTAGCTGTGCTCTCTGGAAGGTAGATGATGGTTTGGTTGGGAAAACTATTACATATACAATAGCTTGCAAAACTATTTTTCTCCCTTTTATCTGAGTGCAATCAATTGATATCAGAAGTTGCCTAACTGCTAATGATTATGCAAACTCCACTTGTATGTAATGTAATCTCATTACAACAGTACAAATCCAGCTGCTCAGAGTTTTGTCCAGAGAATATTGGGGAGCAAACTGCATTTTGAAATCCAAGGAAGAATCAGTCCTAAGTGTGGAAATTTGGGTTGCACCAATAAATCAACTTTGATTCATGGAGATAAGTGAGTGACTGATGTTATCTTCCTCCACAAAAGTCTGAAAATCACCCACATTTTGCTTTGCTTAGAAATAACACTCACTGACAGACCCAGGTCATGACTGCATGTAATGTGGTTAGTCACCCCCCACTGCCGCCAACTCAGCAACTTTGTCACTGTATTTAGCAACTTTTCAGAAAAAAAAATGGAATCGGCCAAAATTGAAATCGAGAGAGCAGGCTTCTTAAAGATTGTGATTTGCCATAAAACTGCAATCAGGGTGCAGCCCTGGTTAAAATATCTGATATAATTCAAGTCTTTAGAGTATAAAAAGTGTTCATCTTTGTTTGGCTGGCTGCTATATGCATGCAAAACATTTTCTGCTGCTGTCACTCTCTGAAAATGAGTTAGTGAAAACATTCTGTTGACCCAGGTCCTTTGCAGTTTATTGCCTGCAGGGATTGTTTTGTGGTTCTGTCCTAGCACTCTATTATTATATAATTCAGCATAGCAAAGCTGTGTAAGACCACCAAGCTTACATTTAGCTGTGTAAGACCACCAAGACCATCAGCAGTTGTCAAATCGCTATGCTGCACACCTTGATTGTGTGCCTAAAACTGCATAAATCTAGACAAGACTGGTCTCCAGCCACTTCACTGTAGACTCCCCTGCAAGATCTTCCAGGGTGACTGCTTGAAGGGGAGACTGGAAATTGCATTAAGATAGATTTATATCTCATTTTCAAAGCTGAAGTATGTCACCAAGCTAGTCAGCAAATTTTTCTGGTAGTTAACGTTTATGCACAGACACCAGAAAAGAAGAAACAGAAACGGCACGCTGCAGAAAGACAGTGTAGTGTTCATGTTAACAGTCGGACACCATACCACATTTAGTTCACTTTGAACTATATGGTGTTTTCTTAACTGGTTCAGTTTTCTCTGGTATTACAGTAATTCATATAGTCAGAAGAATAGATTAATTTAAACTAATTTAAACTAATAACATCAGCAGTCATTCTAATAACCAGAATGAAAGCTGTAGCTGGTAGATTAGATAATTGTTTCTTGAGGATTCCTCAGAATTAAAATTCAAATTCAACAAGAAATTCAATCAGTGGTACAAACCAAGCTGACTAATCATCCTGATTATTACAGAAAGGAGAGAGCGACTCTCCTGGTTTGTTAGAACAGTCAAGCATCCTTGTACAAACTGTGGGGTTTCTTCTCATCACAAGGATGAGATTCACTGCTGTGAATGAAGAATGGCTCAATTACTCACTAAAATATTGAAAACAAACTGTGATAAAATTGTGAATCCACAAAGTAAAACCTGTTGGATATTTTTTGTATTTTTAAGTTGAACATTTTTAGGCATGAACAAAAATTACTCAACATTTTTTTTTTCATCCAAAGCTGTCGTAGGGTACAGAGGTTGCTTTGATTTGGATAATAAGTCTCCAAAATTTTGCAAGGTCTGTTTGTACAAATAAATCCAACTAAAATGGAATCCTACAAGACATATTCTTTAATATATATGCAATACTATGAAATTCCCCAACCATCACCTATATTTATAGGTATGTCTTCTTAAAAAACCTATAAATATAGGTCTTGAAAGACCTATTCAGAGGTCTTTTTCAAGACCTTTGAATGCCACTCCAAATGACATCAAAAAGACCTAAAAAGATCTTAAATTTGACTTGATGAAATTTGCAAATACCCTAAGAATCCTAAATGTTGAATATTATAAAGAAGAAGTCAGCTTTATTGCTGGATGTTTCTATACTTGTCTTCAGTGTTCTCAAGACTATGCTGTGGGGAGGATTCGCACGGTCAGAGGTCATTTATGTGTCCCCTGTTTTATGGGCTGTTCTTCGAAGCCCATAAAAAAAATGCCTCCGATGTCCCGTCTCCCTCCCTGATGATACAAGTACTGCAAGTCTTCATGGCACATATAATGCAATGACCAAAGAGAGGGAATGTACAGGTGTGAAAAGCAATCTGTAGGGACAGGTAGTCAGAAGGTCAGACTGGAGCTGGGTCCATTGAAGTAGGTGGAAATGACACACATTAGAATCAATGTAGAACAATAAATGCGAAAAATCTGTTAGTGTACGTTTGGGGTTAGGTTATGTGATAAAATATAACCTAACCAATCATTAGTCAAATATTCTTATTAAAACCAAATATTTCTAATAAAACTAAGCTGTTCTTCATTGATCTCATGGCTATTTTGGGGAATTGAGGAAGTAGGGATTTGTCCTGTAACCAGTGGGTTGTTTTTCAAACTTCAATTCCATATGTGTCAGTCACTTTACCACTGTGTCCTTGAGCAAAACAAGTCACCTGCTTTGCCTGCTGTTAGTTGTATATTTTCATGAAAATGTTTTCTTTAATGTATTTGTCTGCTTATACTTGACTGTCCTTGTGTTCCATAGCACATGCTATGTCCCAATACTAACATCTCCCGATTGACAGATTAAATAAACAGAGACCGCCTCCAAACCCAGACTTGGTGTCCGCAGAAGTCCACCAGTCACACATGGAATGAAGCTTGTGATCCCAAAGCTTCTGTGTTTGGGGGGGCTAACCCTGGGACTCAAACTGCTGCTGCCCAGCAACATCTAAAAGCTCCACACATTTAGTTCTGCTCCACTTCCCTGTATGTCTTGGGTGGAGGGGTTGTTAAACCAGACAGCTTTCTAACATGGTGAAGCAGTGTAAGTGTGTGAGAACATGGATAATGTATGAACATCTGTTAGAGACTCTTCAGTTGAAGGGAGGTTGTTTAGCTGTAGCTTCACTACAGCTAATAGTCTTGTAAAATAAAATCAAGTTTGCAGGAGTTTTTTTGAAGCAACATTTTGTACTTTTAGTAAAAAACAGAATTGGTGCTAAGCATTTACTAACCTACGTGAGGGACTTTAGTGGATAACCTTAGAATGTCTTCCCTGATTACAAAATATGCATTTTTAAGCTAGACACCTTGCCTGTTATGTAACAAAGGCAGATCCCTGAAGGAAACACCACTATGTAAGGAAGGGTCAAATCAGAATCATTTTGTAGCGTCCTCATTCTCAGTTAGCTGAAATGCTAACATAAATTTCTCAGCAATAGAATACAAACTTACTGTTGAAGTAATTATGCCAACTACACACTACTCCAGGTCCAAGTGTGTTTCAGGTCTTCTATGTTAAAGCAAACATCAAGAACTTAAGTTTCTTTCACAAAATAGCTGCATTCAGAGAACCTTTCTGGCTTCTTTCCAGAAAGGTTCTGTGGATAAACAATACAATTTTTATAGTCTGAAGATACGAATTTGCCTTGAGATCACAAAAGTTTTTATTTTGTCCATCTATGATATCCAATTAATCTGTGAAAAGCTGGATGCACTCACTTGGTACCATGCTCAGGATGACACGAAGTCCCCCGTTATCCTGAAGTTGAGTGTCAACAAAATCTTTATGTTTTTAAGTGGGTGATGGTTGTGAAATGAATATGTTGCCCTTTTCTAATGTCAAAATTTTCTTTCTAGTTTTGTGTTTTGTAAGTAGATAAATACAGAGAAGCAAAACACTTTGTTCGAAAAAAACAATGAAATACACTCTTATTTTCCAGAGCAGAGTGATTTTTCAGACATCTAAATGATGCAAAACACTGTTATGTTGTATGAAGAATTACCTGTGTGAAGCATCAATGTCAGATTGATGAGAGACTTACATGAAATCATCATCATATTTATATAAAAAGTACAACCTATTTATTCATCTGAATAATAGTTTCTCCTTTTACACAGTGACATTCAGGAACTGCGATAAGGGAAATGTCCAACTGAAGGCTGCAAATACCTCTTCCTTCACTGTGAGTCAGGAAGGTGTGGTCTACACCATACAACCACTGAGCTTGGGAGTGGAGGAAAAGGTTGAAGTCATGATCTATGCTCAAGACATTCAGTCCAACAGAATGTGGCACACCAGAGTTCATCTTGAGATCAACACTGCACCAGAACAGGTATGACAACAACACACACTTCCCAAGGGTTTTACCAATGTAATTCACCACTATGACATCCCTATTTTACAAGCTGCCAATACTGATACCAGCCTGGGACCAACAAGGTGTTCATAACTTGGCAGTACAATTAATAACTATTTGCCAAATGATGATTATCAGCTCTAAAGCTTATAGACAGGAAAAGAAGGTTGGCTTCACATCCAGTGGAAGCCTTCAGTGATCACGCAGGGCAATCGCTCCACCTGTTTGCTGAGGAATGCAGGCTGCGCAGGCCTGTAACTGCTGTACGGCAGAGCCAAACGCCAGGGGTATGCAACCAAACACAGCAGATGTCTTCCACACAGCTCCCCTCTACTCTAAAACTTGGTGCAAACTATTCAGACCTATGATTTCCAAGTACAGAACACACAACATAAAAAAAGGTTTAAAGGTTTCAAACCCAGTATTCTCTGCACAGTTGAGTAACTCCAGTACCACTAACAATGTGTTGTGTTGTGTGAATGTGTTGCACACATACTTCATGTACACACACACAAAGGGGGTTAACAGGGTCTTAAAGGTTTTTGTGCGTTCCCACTCAAACTGCTCTCAGATTGATGCTTTGGAGTAGAATAGCAGCATGTTCCAAAGTTTCCTTCCAGCTGCCCCCATGCAGAACTGGAGGTGGGAACTACTTGTTCTAAAGGTTTTGATAATATTCAGCTTTTTCAGTTGAATTTAAATTGAGAGTCTGATTTACTGTCAAACAGTAAAAATCTTATTCTGTTTTTATTTTTTTACATTTTGAGTTTGTTTTGAGGTTTTGGTTTCTTTACTGAGTTTCAAAACAGATTCCATATATTAATCTGTATTCATCATCCAGATTACAGATATTATGTAGTGAACTAGGCATTTAACATCTAATTCAAGGAGTCACTAATATTTTGTATAAGTTTTTGTTAAATTTTAAAGTCCTTTTAAAAAAACAAGCTGTCAGTTTCTGTGCTTACCTCAGTCACAGTCAGAGAATGTCATCATGTGAAACAAGTGCATTTTCCATCTATATGCGTCGACATCCACAACCACACATCAAATCAAATCTTTCCCACCCCAGCGGGGGTCTGTGACTGGCTAAGTGTTAACTGCTGAGAGAAAGCCAGTCAAGCTGCCATCTGTTAGTTTCATGTACACCAGTGATAATAAGACCCTCTGTTTGCATTCAGAAAAGGCAGCAATTGACTGTTCCTCTAAACACAGCCCAGAGATGACTGACTACCATAAAGTTTTAAACCACACTTGCATAGCTTGTGTCAATTGGTGAGACTCAGCACAGAGGAAGAAGATGTCAGCAGATATCTGGATCATGTTTCAGACTCCGTCCGATGCAACTGTGAGGAGCAGGAACTGAAATTAATAACTATTTGCCAAATGATGATTGTCAGCTCTAAAGCTTACAGACAGGAAAAAAAGGTTGGCTTCAGATCCAGTGGAAGCCTTCAGTGATCACGCAGGGCAGTCGCTCCACCTGTTATACTTGAGATTTAACACAACATGACTGAGAGGTAAAGAATTTGCCAAATTCTTTGAGAGAGTGGATATTTTTATGAACTGAGCAACCTCTCCGAGCAACCTATGGGAAGCAACAAATGTTGCAATGCGCAGTAAAATAATTAATCGTATGAGGAGAAAACCCCAAAAGCAACTGAACTCAAAATGGAATTGCCCATAAATGCTTCAGAAGCTGCTTACGCTACATCTCAAGACGAAATCTTGCTAAATGAAATACAAAAACTAAAGCTACAAAAAAATTAAATAGAGTACTGGAAGCAAGAATAAAATGCAGAGGTATTTTAATAATTTAAAAATGCTACAATTTTTTAAATTTCCGAAAACTCTGGTGAATCAAATAAGTATAAAGTTACCAGAGGTAATTTACCTACATTTACCAAAAGTTGAAGCTCCAGAAGGTTTGGAACTCCCAAACTTTGGTAACTACTACCTGACACATAGATTACAGTATATATTAAAATGCATTTTGAGAAATCCACCAAGCAGCCTGTAGAGAGACTCTGAGCAAACATTAATGTAAGAAAATCTGGTGACCATCGCCAGTGTTCAATAGGTTAAAGGTAGAATTTAACCTGAACAGGTCACCAGTCAATCACAGACAGGTCAAACAGCCTTGTATGCACTCACAGATAAGGAGAATTAAGGAAGACTAATTAACCTGAAAGGTTTTTATGCGCTCCTACTCAAACTGCTCTCAGATTGATGCTCCACTTTGGAGTAGAATAGCAGCATTTCTTCTCCTGCAACACAAACTAACAGTCATGTTATTGGACTGTGGGAGGAAGCTGGAGTACCAGAAGAGAACCCACACATGCACAGGAAAACCATGCAAATTCCATGCAGAAAGACCCTGGGTTGGGAGTCGAACCCAAGACCTTCTTGCTGCAAGTCAAGAGTGCTATTTTGAAAACGAAAGACTAAAATATATCTCTGATATAGCCCAGAAATGAAACAACATACTCTGATGGAATTAAGGGTGGTGCTGTCCTAGGTGCTGAAAAATACAATCCTATCTTTAAAGTATCCAAGATTGCTTTTTATCTGTCATTCTAAATTAGATGATAGAGTTGGTGGAACTATTTACAGAGGGATTTTCCTTGTTTTCATGATGATAGCTGCTTGAGGTCATTAAACTCATGTCAGTGGGAGGTCTTTTGGGATAAACAAAGGCAAATTATGCTTAGACACCCAGACTTTTGCAAATCTATCTGTCCCAGGCCAGAAGGCTTTAGGGCCTTTTGAATGACATCAGACCTGTATTCATGGCAGACAGAACATCAGATCACACAGAAAGCCTGTTAGAGACATATTTGGAGGCAGCAACAAATGGATCAACACATTGTTTACATCTGATTTGAACCATTTTAATGATAGTATTTAAGGCAGCAGAGTTGATGTTTTTGTATGCCTCATAACACCTTATTCCTGTTGCGCCACAATCTAAAGTGGTCCTAATTATCACTGTTTTGGGATAAGCAATGCTTTCAGCGTCTCGGTACGAACGGTGAGTATGTAGTCCTCCCCTCTTTTTTTTCTCCTTCAACACAAACTCAGCAGGACAGAGAATAGGCCAACAGTAAATACAATTTTATTATAAAGTGATGCTTTATTTTCATAGCCCATTTCAATGTAACAATGTAATGTTACTCTTATAATAAACCCCAATATATTTCTCTCTTTCTGTGTTTCTATCTCCTTCTATGTTTGTATCTCCTTAACTAGATTTAACTGAGTCAACATATTTTGATTTGTAAATTCAGGTCTCATTATAGTCACAGGCTGTTCACAGAGAGCTGCCAGCTGCAGTGGAACATGATCATTTGCTCATTTATTAAGACTGTAATAAGATCGGTAATCCAGGCCTTGTAAATGAGGTCAAAAATAAGCTGAGTCAGCATATTTCTCTGAGTCTGCACTTGGTGTTCATGTGCACACTCGTGATGCTAAGGGTGTACTCTTCCTTGCTGACTGTCTGCAGGTAAAGCCTGGTGATACAGCACTGACTATATCACCAGTTCCAGAGGTCCTGTTTCCATGGCATAGCCTGGTTGTTGGTGGAGATGGCACCATCAGGCGGGTAAAGAGGGACTGGGTCATTCCACCTATCAACGTTCCTGAGAACTCAAGAGGGCAATTCCCAGAGGATCTAGTCAGGGTAAGACACACACACGCGCCCACAGGCACATGCACATGTATGAAACACACACCAAGACATATAACGTTTTTTTTTTAATTGCGTTTTTGTTAAATTGATTTTTCTATGTTGCAACAATACCTCTTGGCAATAAATCATGTACTGTCTAATAGCCTGTTTATTTTCACCTAAGTGGTGCCACACATTCTGCGGATCGGCAACATGTCCAGGGTGACCCCGCCTCTTGCCCGGAATGTTAGCTGGAGATAGGCACCAGCACCCACCCGACCACACGAGGGACAAGGGTGTTAGAAAATGGATGGATGTTGCCACATTCAGAAAGAAAATACATTTATAGAAGGATGAGCAGCAGGATGATAGAAGGATGAGCAGCAGAACTTTGTGTGGCTGTTCCTGGCTCTTCCTCACACTACTCAGACCTCTGTCTGTTAAACTGCCAGTATGATTTGTTTCTTTAACATTTAATCATTTAGTCCAATAGTCGGCACCAAAAGATGGCTAACAACTGTTAATATTGCAATTTGATTGCCTGGAAAAATTGTTACAATTTGAAATTTTCTAATTTTCTACTGTTTTCTGTGCGCACCAGAAACTTAAATACAAAATACTTTAAACAAAGCAAGAAACATTAAGATTGTAATGAAGTATAAGAATAAATATAAATATAGAGGAAAAAATAGTTTTCCTCTATACACACTCAGTAACGCTTACAAGCTTTTTGTGTCTTTTTGACCTATGTATAGTCATCTACATAGTGACTAGTGGCTGCTTTGCCAGCCACTAGGTCAAAAATCTGTCCATGGACTGTCAGCAGCTAAACAAAGGGAAGAAAAAGTCCTTTTAAATTAAAGTTTTTAGTATTGAGATGATTGATAACTGCCTGCAGAACAATGACTAGAGCAATGGTATGAAAGCATATAAATCCTTATGGTTATTGTCCATAAAATTCATGTCAGTACTATCAGTCCTCGCAAATATTCACACATTTTCTGAAGTCTCTATTGTTAAGAAAAACGAATGTGGATTTACCCCATTCCATATATAGACTACAAATAACTTTATTGTGCAAAGTCATGAAAAAGTTAACTTCAGTTTTGTGTCCCATACATCTAAATTGGTAATTTACAACATGGTAAAAATACTCACCTTGTGGAAAAACTCCATGAAATTTTAAAAAAGGTTGTAACACTAGGATGAAACAATAATTCTAAAGAGGACAAACTGAAATTCAATGAAACATAAAATGGAGGAGACACACAGATTGCCACGTGTAGTAGTTTAAAGAGGATGGATGATATGAAAGAAAAAAAACCTCAATAAACTAATAACATTAGTGCAGTTTTGCAAAAATGCAAATCAAAAACTCCAAAAATATTCAAAGGGACCCAGATGGGGTAAATGGCAATAAATTATGAGAGGAGATGAATGTGATTCTTTCATCTTTAGTTCTTCTTGTCCCGCACTGAAGCTATTGCTGCTTACCGATGAGGCTAACCAATCAGTTGCCAGCTGCATCACCAATCTGGCAGTAGAGCAGCTGGACCTGCCGCCAACCTCCAGCTGCTCATTGTTCAGTGTTTCATACAAGGATGGAAGATCCACTGAGCTTCAGCTACTTTGTCACTGTTTGACAGTTCCTGGATTTTAGTCCTTGATACACACATGGATCTGATGGACTTCCCACTTTGTACTGCCACAGACCTTAGGATCCAAGATACCTTTTGAAAACTAACTTATTTAAATCAGTGAACAACTTTTAAGGTGCCATGGATGGTTTCATTTTAGCTTAAGAAACTATATTTTAGACCGTAAAGCCTTTAAAACCTCAGCTGGTCTTATTTTTGCTCCCCTTCCTGTTTCCTGTTGTGTAGATTCGTTCAGATCGGGATAAGAACCGGATGCTGCGCTACAGTGTGACAGGTCCTGGTGCTGACCAACCTCCAACTGGCATCTTCATCATCAACCCAATTTCAGGCCAGCTGTCCGTCACCAAACCTCTGGACAGAGAACACATCCCTAACTTCCATGTAAGTCTCATTGCATGAGAGCAAAGCTTACTAAAATAATCATTTACAACATCCCTATATTTGTCGTATTACACTATGAGTAGGTGGCACAGTGGACACCTACAGCAGCAGAAGAAGACCACTCTTCTTCTGCTGCTGTATGTGCAGAGTTTCCCCCAGAAAACCTGCATAGCCCGGTGGTCAAGGCGTTAACGTGATTGAACCGGTGGTGCACCATGTTGTTGTATAACAACATAAGTTGAGAGGAAATATAAAAATATTTTATATTTTTACTATCTAAACCCACAACAAGTCTTAAAAATGAAATACAATTAAAATGAAAATCAATTATTTGCATTTTTTAATCCAAATTAAGTCAGTGGCATTAAGTCATCAGACCCCCAGGGCTTCAGGGGCCCCACAAATGCTAATATTTTAACAAAGTCCACAAATGCTGCTAAATTCGATTTAATGGCTTCACCATACATAAATTGAAATGTTTTAAAAATGTTTGTTTAAATTTAAGATTTTAAGTAGCTGGCACGTTTACTTTGTAAAAGTTCAAAGAACAATATTCATAGTCAGATTCTTTTATTACCATAGCAACACTCAGGCACTATGAGTTTAATCTTTGAGTTTGAGATCTGTTTGTATAATACAAATTAGTAAACTGCAATTATAATTTATTGCTTTTTAGGTTAGCCAATTAAACTACTCCCCCTCTCCCAGATTTCACTAAATCTAACACAGAAGCTGTTAGAGATGCTGATGATTTTAGCAGTATGAAGGGCCCCTAACTCAAAGGGGCCCTTCATGCCCCTCATACAGCCTTGGACAGCCCTGCATGAAGAGTTAAAACTGCTACACTGACCACAAAGATGCACAACAAACGGGAGATTTAACAGAAGAGTTACTAAAGCCACATGCTGCTAATGTGGCTTTAGTAACGCTTCCATTTCATGTCAGTTAGGGTAGAGTAAGGTTTCTGTGTTTTTAAATACACAAACTGTTGTGGTTGCCCCACTTTAAGGAACAAGTTTGTCAGATCTTTGCACCACTGCGCGCATTAACTCTGGCTACCTAAGTAGACAAAGCACGGTTCACACTGAGCTGCGCAACCAGAACTAATGCAGTGGGTTTTAAACTCTTATCTTGACATAGAGTTCTCTAAAGAAACATAATTCTTCACAGGGGGTTGGTGTAAATATCCATACAAGTCAACCTGTGTCCAGTTTGAGTGAAAGGAGGCGCATCCGATCTATGCTGAGATCAAGCAGAGGCAATGTGCGAGGAAATTTACAGAGGCGCCAGCTGTGTGAATGGTCCGCTCGCCCAGCTTTAAATGCATAAACTATAAACGTATCTCTCAGGAATAAATTTGCTCCGGCAGTGAAACACTAAGAGCAACAGAGACGCTTACAAACCAGCTTTAATTTGAAAAAATAAAAACAAAAATTGTAAAATACTGAGGAATTAAAGTTGAAGCCAGAAGAAGGTTTTATTGCTTGAAAATATGAACAGAGTTCATGCCTCCAGCAAGCAAACAATTTTCAGTATCTGAGGTCAGACCATCTGAACAAAGGGCTGGTTTTTACCAGGCTGGTGGAGTCCCAGTTTATTTATGGTTTAGTATTTGTGTATTCACTTATTCATTGACTTTTCCATAGAATAGAATTCTAAATCATTCACAGAAAACTTGTCCATTCATGGATTTTTTTTTTCTAAGAGCAGATCTAAATTACTAGAAAGTTAATGCTGTATGAAAAGCTGAAATACCTTGGCACAATGGTATCTGGCATTATATTGGCTGGTGTATGCAATGCAGCCAATCCAGAAGCACCATACATGTTGATGGATCTGCTCCTGATCTGCACAAAACACACACCGGCTCTGCTCTCATCATCTACTCCTTTATTGCCTCTTAAATGTGTTCTAAATAAGGACTTTGTTTTTCTCACTATATTTAATATCCAACAGTTTGCGGAGCAGAGCCTAACCTTCTTATCTTTTGGAATGTGCACACTGGGGATTGGAAATCTGGAGTCACAGCAGGGTATTTTGCATTTAAACCATGTGATGAATATTCATGTGACTGGATGTAGTTGTCAGTGCTCAGAGCTGAGATTGGCCTACATGTTTATTCATGAGGAAGGTTTTGCCTCTTTGAGCGCCCTGTGCTGATGCTACATTCCTTGTTAGGGAATGACTGATCAAGGCCAATCAATTAATAGTTTCAGCATCTTTGAAAATATTATGCTAAACAGCTATATATATCATGGGGGCCAGTATTTTTCTCACAGTTGTCTTGAATGTTGTTTTAGTGATTCTCTTAGGTTGTATATTCAGAGTCATATCTCAGAGGTAGAGATTAGACAAATCCTGCCCAAAAACAGAGTTGTATAAAGCATCAAAATCTACAAAGTAATTGGTTCAGTAGAAAAAACATTTTGAAATGACAGAGCCAGAGCAGTGCAAAACCACATATGTAGGGTCACCTGAAGAGAGAGTGGAGAACGGACACCCTCCTCATAGTCAGATACATTCCTAAGGTGTAGTGTTGCCAAAATGTTACATGCCGATTTCCAAAGATGAAATGCTGAAGATGAATCAGTACAGTATTTAGTTGAAATGTGTGCACATTTACTCAAATATCTGACATGGGGTATGTATGTGAACATTTTTTTTTACTGTATTTCTCTCCAGCAAGAGAGGTTTGGGGTTTACACAAAAATAATGGACATGAATAGTCTTTGTTAAATACTCGAGCTAGTTCATCAAGATTGGGGATAATTCTTTTGAAACACTGAGGTAAGATTGTTTGCTGAGAACATTTTAATGGCCATATCTTTTTTATCATATAGAATACATACTTTAAATAACTCAAAACTTCCTGGGGAGACTTGTTCCTGGTTTTGCCATGGCATTCATGTTAGGAATTTGAATGAAAGATACAGATGGAATATCTACTTGTGAGATTGAATTCAAAATACTATTTCAGGTGAGAAGGACATTTGGACATGCCCACATTTATTCCCAGTTAAAATGCAAAAATCATACACAGGTAAATCACATCAAACACATATGATTAGGACATTGTTACAGTACATTTTGCAAGAGATTTGTGCTATTGAAATTTTGTGCAGGTTGGTGTTTTAACCATTCTGATCTCAAATTAAGCCATTCCTCTACAAAAAATAAACATATATGTCTAGGACATTCATATAGACTGCCAACATGTCCAGGTCTGGCCGCTGCAGCAGGTTCTACCTGAACGTACATGTTAAAACCTAGAGCTACTGGGTACTGTTGATACAACAGTCCATGCCTCTGTAGTGACAAAAGCATTGCTCAAGTTCAAGTGAGGGTGTGCAAAGAGAAAATTGTAGTTTTCAAAAACAAACATGATGTTTGCCAAGGAGAACATGGACAAAAACAATGTTTTATGAACAGATGATAATTATTTTGTGCATCAGGACAGAAGGCATGCTTGGCATAAATCAATTACAGCATTCCAGGAAAAGAACCTGTGAAAGCTGTGTGCCAGCCTGTGCAACTGTGAAGCTATGAGCTTCTCATTTCATTGCTCTCCAATCTCTTCTGAAAGTCAGGAGCGGGGCGAGCTTTCCTGAGGCAGTTGTCACTTTCTTTTTAAAAGGTAATATATAAAATAACACTCACAAAACATTCAATATGTTTTGGGATGTCTGTCCTGATGTTTTAATATAACAGTACATGCCACATAAAGATGAAGAAAAATTAGGAATAGCATCTGAACAGGGTGTGAGAACTTTTGTCACTGTGCTCACCACAGCATTCACAATGACACTTGCACTAACTTTGTGACATAAGACAATTGAACAATATTTAATCCAAATACATTTAAATCTTATTAAGGAATTTTGTGCATGTAAACATAGCATACAGTTTAGTTCATTGTTCAGGTAAACACCCAGGTACCAATTAGAATCCACTCACGCAGTGTCCTCTCCCTGGATGTCCACCAGTGTCAGTGAGATGGGTCTGACTCTGCCTTGTGAAATCTTCCACCAGCTCCTTAGTTTAGCCTGCATTGACGAAGAGACAGTTTTGGTGGCACCAGTCCGTATATATTAAAGGGGAACAGTGGTAGTGGTAGCCTGTCACACATATAGCCTTGTGGAGCTGCATTAATATGTACTATAGGTATATCATCTTTCAAGAAGGATTGTCTTTCAAAACAAAAGAATGCAGCGATTGGGGGAATTCCCAGTATTTTGCATGATCCTCCTTGTGAATTTTTTATTTTTTTTATTTAGTTACGTGCCCATGCTGTGGATCTGAATGGCAACCAAGTGGAGAACCCCATTGACATCGTCATCAACGTCATCGACCAGAACGATAACAGACCAGAGTTTACACACACCATCTTCAATGGTTCTGTTTCTGAGGGATCTAAACCAGGTACAGTCAAACAATCAATCAATCAATTAATCAGTCAATCATATTTACACTGTAATTACAGTGAGGTTAGTCAACTCTCCTGCCTCAGGATGCAAACATCCTTAGGCACGGATGTTTGCATCAACCCAACAATAAATAGAAATATGGCATGGTCCTAAATGGCTTGGTGCTCAATGCTTTAAAATATTAAAAGAAATACAAAAAACCCAGACTCAAATACAGTAATCAAGCCTTTCATGGCTAAATTACACCAATCTTAATAATGAATTGAGGTTTTTTTTGTTTTGTTCTCCTTTTATATCATGGCAATTACATCAGATGATTTCTCATGGTACTTTACAGATGGATTTATTTGAAGCCCTACTCTGTGCAACTTCATTTCAAACATTCCATTTTAATAATATAGTCAATTGGTAAAAATATTTTAAGTAAACTCAGTTGATTTAATCAGGTTATTTAACTTTGCAGAGATCATTCATCTTGAACAACTGTGAACAAGAATTCAGGGCTTGAAGGTTTCTGTTTGCTTCTGTATCTGACAAGAAGTAACATTCACATCATGAAAAAATAGACATACCCTCTAAGCAGCGTGTGGAAAGCTGACAATCAGTTGCATCTGGTAAACTGATGACCAGTGTTTGAGCAACTTTGGCCTGGAGCATGCAGTTGTTTTAAAATAGTGCAGGAAAAACCAAAGAAATTACCTGAAGTAAGCTGTTGGTGCTGTTCATAAAACTATGAAAGGTTTTAAAACCATTTCAAAACTCTTTTAAGTTCCTCTCCTTTGAGAAATATTGTTTTACAGGTGGAAAGCACACAACTACCAATAATGTGTAGTGTGGATAGCCCAGCTTTAGTTTATATCAGCTTTACTTCATGATAAGAAGTTTTTTTAAAGAAAATATAAACAAACCAATGTTCTCTTTAGACTCCACAGGCGTCCATTAGTATGTCAAATGTAAAATTTATTATAGCAATATTTGTAAAATACTAAACGGGTCTAGTTTTTAACGGTTTCCAGAATAAAAACCTCCATTTATGTGCTACTTATTGCACATAAGTTAATATGAATTAATACACAGTACAAAACACTTTTTTCAGGATATTGAAATTGGATTTAAAACTCATCTAAAGGGGGTTGCATTCAAAAATTACCCGATTCAGTTTTTTTTCTGCAAAAAACTTAATTGGTTTGTTGCATCATGAATGTTATTGATATGTTCTGTACAGAAGTGTCTGTCACTGTTGATTTATTTATTTTTTTTTACCTATGACACACTGTAAAATATATGATCCGCATTTAGTTGTCTAATATTTTTTACTCTTTATGTCCAATAAATTTAGTGCATTTTAGATTTTTTACCTAAACGTATAACTCTGTGAAAGGTAAACTTAAAGTAGAAAGTTATGTTACTTTGTCAAACCTCCAAGAGTTGAATAAACTGGAATTTTTAGGTTTTTAGGTTTATCTTGTTCATGCAATTTAATTTACTCTAATGTAAAATAAGTCATTATTTTAACTCAATATTAGAGAAGTATGTGCTCTTTAACCAGGTGGGGGCAGTTTTTTTTCTTGCATATTGTAAAATATTTATTTGGTTTAAATTGCAGCAATAAGTTGAAACTCACAATTCAAAATTAATTACCTTAAAAACAATGTTTACACAACTTGTCTCTTGTTAACTTCCTGACCTTCAATTTCTGAGTTAAAACCAATATAATTTTCTTGCCGACCTAAATTGGCTTGTCAAGGCAGCAGCTGGACTTTCATTTCAATTTAAGCCACCTTCAAATGTTTTACAGTGTACCTACTTCTATGTTCCTGCAGGATCATTTGTAATGACAGTGACAGCAGTGGATAAGGATGACCCAAAAATGGCCAATGGAATGTTGCGGTACAAGATACTTTCACAGAATCCCCAAAGCCCGTCATACAATATGTTTACCATAAACAACAGGACTGGTGACATCATCACTGTAGCTGCAGGCCTGGATCGAGAGGTATGTTGGGCTTGTGTTTGAGTCCTGGTCCTGGCTCCTTTTTAATTTCTTAATTGTTTTTCATATGTAGTTGTTACCAATAAAACCCAGCCTATTTCCACTTTGTCACCAAAAACAGGTTATTATGCAACAATATTGATTTGGCTCTGAATAACTATTAATAAAGGCGAAGAGCAGTTATTATTAAAGTTTGTGATTTTTCATAAAAATTAATAAGTTGGAACACCACCTGATTATCAAGAATTATTAGCCAAACCTGCCTGGTGACATATGGTACTATTGAGCAATAATTGACTGAGTGAATTTGCGCTCTGGGGTTCTCAAACACCAATTCCTGTACACTTATACAAAATAAACATAAACAACTTCTCTGTAAAATCCACCAAAATATGGGTGGCAATATATCTGCATCAACATCATTAGAAATTCTATAAAAATGCAAACAAATACCTCTTCACATTTTTGACTGTCTTTGTTTTCTGTTTGGTTCCAGAAAGTCCCTCAGTACACCCTGATCATCCAGGCCACTGACATGGAGGGAAACCCCACTTACGGCCTTTCCAACACTGCCACCACGGTCATCAGGATCATTGACATCAACGACAACCCTCCTGAATTCACCACAGACGCAGTATGCATAAACACACGCACACACACACACACACACACACACACAGACACACACACACACACACCCACACACACACGCACACACACACACAGAAGTAATTATTTGGTAACAGAATGGAAAATAACACTTAAGCTCCCTGAGCTTTTATTCGCAGTGTGAATAGTCAATTCCAATATTTTCATCTCTCTAAGAAACTATGAAGAGCTTCAACTGAAAGATTGTTTGAAGAAGATGCCTTTTCCACTGCAATTTCTAGTAATAGTTGCTTTCAATATTTTTACTACAAAGCAGGATTTCATTGTTGTCATTCCAATGAAATGCATTGTGTTTGTCTTTGTTTCCAGTTCTTCGGTGAAGTTCATGAGAACAGGGTGAATGTAATTGTTGCTAACCTGACCGTGACAGATAAAGACCAGCCACATACGCCGGCCTGGAGCACAGTGTACAGGATCATTGCTGGAGACCCCACAGGACACTTCTCAATCCCCACTGACCCCACGACTAATGAGGGCTTGATCACTGTGGTCAAGGTAGAGTATAATGCTAAAACAACTCTCATATAGAAATTGTAAAACATGTAAATGTTTTTAATGACTTACTGTGTAAACTAATTTATTCACATATGGTTTCAAATGCATTGCTTATTTATTTGAAATACTGCAACTGCAAAATTGTGTTCTTTCAATATTATCAGAATACAAACAAATATTTTTGCGCATTTGTAGTAGAGATGCAGCTAGTGTTGCTTTCTAAAAGTTCTGGTGGTCTTACAATGTTTTTTTGTTTTGGTTTTTTTCAGAATAGAAGTCAAAATAAAAACTAGCCTCTAGAAATCAGCATTCACATCACAAATATTTTGGGAAGTGACAGAAAATGGATTATCTGCTTTGAAAAAGTAACTTTAATTGGAATAGTCCTTGAAAAAGTAATTCAGTTAGATTACTGACTACTTGATTTGAAAAGTAACTAAGTTAGATTACAAGTTATTTTTTTAGTTACTTTCAGCGGCTGCTAACAACAACACCACCTGTGAAAATTATATTGAGCTTTGCCAATACTTAATTGCAAGTTATTTTATAATCAGACTTAGCAATTGAAACTCTAAATAATTCTTGTTTTTCTTGCAACAAAATGGGCATCTTTCTCCTCCCTCCATGATCAGCTGTTCCTGTTGCATGGAAAAGGTGGTCACTCCCTAAGATGGTCAGGAAATAAAATGACATTAGTAAAGAAAACAGTAATCCACTCTAACGCACAGTGATTTGGATAACTTTAATCTGATTATTGTAGGCTAACTCATCACTCAAAAAAGTGGTCCAACGTCAGCAACACGTTACAAAATAATGAGTTCAGACCTCACTGCCTGCTGTTGTCACACCCACCAGGAGTATAAGATCAGACTCTGGGAAGCTCACTGAAGAAGGAAAAACTAAATTCCAGCATTTTTCTTCTGATACTTAATAGTGAAGTTGTTTTGATAAGGTTTTTAGTCAGAAGGCATTTGAGTTATTTTTTTTCAAAGACCATAAAACCCAAAAGGCGTAATGTATTGTACATAAATGTCCAAAATGCTTGAAAATTTTAGTAATACAAGTTTGGAAAAGTATGAATTGTTGCGGCAGAAAATTTTTGTCTTTGTTCTTGTGCCAGCCAGTAGATTTTGAGTTGACCCGTTCATACATGTTAACCGTGGAGGCAGAAAATGAAATCCCATTGGCCCGTGGCATCCACATCCCTCGTCAGTCCACAGCAACTGTGTCTGTGAGAATCCTGGACATCAACGAGAGTCCAGAGTTCAGTCCCAACCCCAAGACTATTAAACTGGAAGAAGGTCTGCCAGCTGGATCTTTGCTCACAACTTTCACTGCCCAGGATCCTGACCGCTTCATGAGGCAGACTATTAGGTAAGAAATCGCAAAGTAGCAAATATGTGGTGCACTATGAAAGACCAAAGAAAATGTACTAGTTGAATGAGTGTCAGGTTTGGTGTTTTTCTGTGTTTTATTCTGTTTCTGTGTCCTGAGTCTCCTCGTTGTCCTGTCTTCCCCTTGATTGTTCCCAGGTGTGTCTTGTTCCCTTGATTACCCTCAGTGTATTTAGTCCCTCCTGTGTCCTTTGTTCCTCGTCGGGTCCTTGTCGTACTTTTGCCTCTGTCTGCCGTTGTGTGTTTAGCCGCCTGTATGACCAGTTGCTACCGGCGTTGAGCCCTGGCTTCCGCTCAGCCGTGCTGCCTGGCCGCGGACTCTGTGTTTTTGTGGACTTGTTTTCATTAAATATTTCATTATTCACCATATCTGGGTCTCCAGCACCTGCCTCACCACCTCACTACTCCCCACTTCATGACAGAAGGACCCGACCAAGAAAGGAATTATGGTGAGGCGTAAGAGATACAGAGCCCAGATGGACCATGAGGACTGGATCCAGCAGCAGTTGGAGCTGGCACAGAAGAATCTCTACAAGGATGTGGAGATCCTGCCTTCTCCGCTGCTGCTGGAGGAAATGGGACTACCGTCGGACTATGACATGGCGAATTCACAAATTCACGCCCCGACAGCCACCATCAACGCTCCTCCGTTTCTAATTTCAGCCGGTTTCCAAATAAATTCAGAGGAATATTTCAATCAGCTCTTCAAGTTGTTTAAAAGAGACTCTTCCATGCTGGAGCTAGTTTTTGAACTTTATGATGAGTTCGTCCAGCAAAAACATTGGGCTCCAGTTCCAGCCCCAGCTCCATCCTCAGCTCCTCGTGCCGCTCCGCCGGACCCCGCTCCGGCTGCCGTTCCTGCTCCGCCGGACACCGCTCCGGCTGCCGTTCCTGCTCCGCCGGACACCGCTCCGGCTGCCGTTCCTGCTCGGCCGGACTCCGCTCCGGCTTCGGCTCCTGCTCCGCCGGACCCCGCTCCGGCTTCGGCTCCTGCTCCGCCGGACCCCGCCTCCGGCTTCGGCTCCTGCTCCGCCGGACCCCGCTCCGGCTTCGGCTCCTGCTCCGCCGGATTCCGCTCCGGCTTCGGCTCCTGCTCCGCCGGATTAAATTAAATCACTCTCTAAAAGTATAAAAAAAAACAAGGATAAAAAATAGTGTTTGTTTGTGAGGGATTGTCACTATTTATTGTTTTTGTCTATTTGAGATTTGTTTATTTGTTATGTTTATTTTATCATTCTAGTGTCTACTGCTTATGTGTGCCCTGGTTCACTCAGACTTTTAAATTTGTATTTTATTCTTTGCAACAGCAACTTTTTGAGCCACAATGCTGGGTTACTTCAAAACGTTTGGTTTAAATTGAGCCTTAGCAGTGTATACTTTTTAAAGCAACACATCAAATAGAGCTGTGTCTGGTGCAAAATCAAACAAAAACAACCAATCATTTTACTCTTCAGAATGAAAATGGAAGTGTTTAGATATAAAAACCCAACTGGAAGGCACCATAGCGTAGATGGTGTCAAGAATAAAAAAGAAAGTGATGTGGAAACAATAAAGCAACATCTCACAGTCAACGAGGTCATCCAAATGACCATCTGCAGGAATGGCTTTTGGATGAGCTTCTTCCATGTAACTGTTGGAAGAAGCTTGTGGAAGGAAACCGCAAAACTTTGACCAAAGTCATGCAGTTCTAATAAAATATTGTGCAAATCTATGTACATTTATGAATTTGAAGAAAGTTCAGTAACTAGACAACAAACGCTATGCCTTCAACCCTCTGTTGTATTTCTAAATAACTGAAATTATCCAAGTTCAATAGGCCAGAGAGAAAATAACACCAGAGAATAAAATAACATGTTCAAAACTTTTCAGCTATAATAAGACAAAACTTATGTTATTCATAATAATATTATGAAATAAATGTGAACATGAGCCTGCGCAGTTATTGGCTCATTAACATGCAAATCCTTTCTTGATGGATCCCACTGTTATTTTCTCAATGTGGGGCATTGAATGAATGGTGAATGGTGGACCCACTGTGTTCACAAAAACATACAAGTGTACCTACATTAAACCTCTCAGGCTCAAATTACTTGCAAAGACTTGCTAAGTTGTTGCAAATCTGCAACACCTGCCTGGAGAGGGTTAATGCTCAGGCCCTCAAAATGACAGTATGCTGGGCAGCTGGAGCATCCTGTTTACATATTTTTGTTTATTGTTTTGATGAGCTCTGTCAGGTTGTTGCTGCATCTCTGGTATTTCTTTATAAAACTGTCAAATTTCAGACAACACCCGGACAGAAGAATAGAGAGATGATCTAAATTATAGAAAAATCAAATTAAGGAAGCCCATTGTGATTTTTTATTTTTCGCATAAGAGCATGGATGAAAGTTTATGGCTTCATTAAAAACAAATCTATGTAGATTTAATTATATTGTGTTCAGATTAGTATTATATCCAATGAACATGCTTTATTAAGTTGTGATCGTCTCTTCCGGTCTCCAGGTCCTGCGTAGGATATATTCATTTGGACAGAAACAAAAACTGCTTCATATTGGCTTCTCAGGTTGCGTCTCTCTCTCTGACCTCAGATACTCCAAGATCTATGACCCAGCCAGCTGGCTGGATATTGACCCAGTATACGGAAGGATTTCCACCATCGCCATCCTTGATCGAGAGTCTACCTTTGTCAAGAACAACCTCTACAATGTTACTTTCACAGCTTCTGATAATGGTGAGACATGTGGATTGTCCCAATGACAGCAGAAGTTTATCTGTCTCAACTTGTGCAGCAGGGTCCCAGTAGTGTCTCAGTGGTGTCCCAGCAATGTCCAAATACTGGCTGAGTAGTGTCCCAGTACTGTCCCAGCAATGTTCCAATGGTGTCCCAGTGGTGTTCAAGAAGTGTCTCAATAGTAATGTCCCAGTATTGTCCCCACTGTATCCCAGTAGTGCCCCAGATCCATGTTTTCTGATGAAGTCAGTGCCATTTGCAAATGTATGCCAGAACCCAAGGAAGAGTTTGTTTTCAAAGATCAGACGTCAGCTTGAAAACCACAACCAGGTAGAGTTTGTTAAACTCTTCCTTGGGTGAAAAAATGAAAAATCGGCAGAATTTGCCCTTTGGCCCAATATGGCTGCCTCCCTGTACATTTCAGAAGGTATCTCGAAGAGATTTTTTTTCTTGATTTTTTGGGGGGGAGCTACCTGTATACCAAATTTCAGATATGTACGACTTATGGATTGTCCTATCTCATGTTAGGGAACGCTGTAGAGCAGTTTGGCCAACCCCCTTTGCAATTTCACTAGAATCCCAAAATTTTTGTTTTTTAATATATTTTTTTTAATATTTATAGGCCACCAAAAAGATGTGTACTTTGTTGAAAAAAATACTAAGAAATCTTGCAATTACAATAGGCATTCACAGAACTTCCCTGCTCTGATCTGATAACAGAAATAACATTTATTTGTGTTGCTGCAATTAGATTATTGCAGTCCCCTAGTTTGGAAAAGTTAACCCTTTCACGCATCTCAACATTGGCCTCCTATAAATTTTAGAATTTTTAAAAAAGTTTTTACTCTAACAAATGATACTACTGCTCACTGGCTTTAGAGTTTGTTTGAAGTCTCACACCCATAACTTAACATCAATCCAAGTGGAACAATCCACTTGGGAGGGAGTCTTTGACAAGCAAGTCCTTGGACTTGCTTGTCCAATGAGGGTTTCAGTTGACTTACATTATTATTTGTGCCACCCAGGGAATTCTTTTATTGGCTATTGTGGTGCTTCATTTTAGAGCTACCTGGTTGTGGTTTTCAAGCTGACATCTGATCTTTAAAAAGCCTATCCTGCCAATTCTGATTAATTATACTAAGAACTGTCCTGAATTAGGCTGCAGTCGATCTTCTTGGTGCATTTAACAGATCTGAAGTGGAGGAATGCAAAGAAGAAAAAGCTGACATTTCCTGATTTCAGTCAACAATACTATCATTAAAATCATTTCACAGATTTGAAATTTATGTGTAAATGACATAAATTTACAAAATAATTAGCTACTCTGTATTTTAAGAGAAACAAGTTTATCTCCAATGTTTTGTTTAATTTTTTCTTCAGTGAGAGGGATTCATTAATGTAGAAAAGCATGACCTGTTGGCAAGTTTGGATGAGTATGAAAAAATGAAAATTGACCATAGCATTCTTGTTTTCATGCTTACTTTTTTATTCTCCTATCTAAAGTATCTGAATTTCTAAAGAACAAAGATACTATTACAGTGATTTAACTTTCACTTAAAACCAGAAGTTTTCATATACTAAATAAAAGACTGACTTTTTTAGGTCAGATCAAACATATTTGTAATTACCAACATTATTTCTATTTGCTAAATTCAACAATAATATGAGAAAGAATATGTCAGAGATTTTTTTAGGAAGCTGTTGTGCCAAAAAATAAAATCATAAAAAGTCAAATTGGTGTT
The DNA here is from genome assembly GCF_027474105.1 of Poeciliopsis prolifica. Lineage (NCBI taxonomy): Eukaryota > Metazoa > Chordata > Actinopteri > Cyprinodontiformes > Poeciliidae > Poeciliopsis > Poeciliopsis prolifica. Next base: position 51,298 of record NW_026562435.1, on the reverse strand, counting down.
TGCAGATGCACACATATTCATGTTCTGAGACATTTCTTGAGGTCTGATGAAAGTAATATGGAACTATGTGGAATGAAATGTTGAAATGACATCCAAAGACATTTGTTAGGAAATCAAAGCCTGGGTGCAAACAGGTCTTCCAAGTGGACAATGACCCAAAGCATACAGCCAAAGAGCCAAAAAACAATCTGTATCTATCTGTTTTCATCCTTGTTGACATCTAAAATTGAAATCTTAAGAGAAGAGACAGAATGCACAGATCAAAATAAAATAGTTTCTGTTAAACATCCCTTGCATATTCACCATGTTAGACTGGACCTTAATGTAGTTTTAAGACTTGAGGTATAAAATTAAATATTAGTAGTACTCATGTTTATGCATTAATTTCTCAACTGAAGGTTAAAAAACTGTCAAACTATCTCTTTCGAAAAACTAAAATTGGACATGACTGAACTTTTATGGGAGATTACTGCTGAAATCACCAAAGTGGATAATGTTATCAGTGTTCTTCACATCATTCTGACATGAAAGTCTGTATGGAGTGTTGTGTTGTAGTGGCAATATGTCTTCAGTAGACAACAGATTGATTATCCAATGCTGATTCTTGGGTTGTTGCAGGATTACAACAGATCTCAGAAATCGTCCTCAGATCTGAAGGGAGTTCTTCCCTCTTGTTCTTCCCTCAACTGTGCTTTTAGGAAGTGGAGAGAGTCATCTCTGTTCCAGTGGAACATTGATGAAGAATGCCATTTAGCTCAGTTGATTCACTTGACCTAACACACACAGAGACTGCTGTACTCCGTGTCTTACTATATCTTCTGCCATTGTCATACACAGGGGAGAGATCATTGACCCCAAACCACATTGAGGCACATCAACTGATTCACATTCTTGCATACAAAGAAAAATTCAAATATATGCAGTTTTTAGACTTAGACTTATTGTCATTGCTCAAAGAAACATAAGTAAAATTGGCAATGAAATATTGTTTGGCCACCGGAGCACACACAGAAACACAAGTGTGACTTTAATTACATAATTAACAAATAGCACTGTGTTGTTAGATATATATAATTTAATATTTTCAAGTAGTCTTAGACAGTTTCAGTGATGGGACTATTGAGCAGTCTGATGGTCAGTGGGAGACAGCTATTTCTGAGTCTGGCTGTTCTGCAGTGGATGCTGTGGAATCTCCTGCCAGATGCCGACCAGATGAACAGACCATGGAGAGGATGGATGGAGTGAGAGAGGATCTGGTTTGCCCTGGCTAAGCAGCATCTGTGTGCAATGGTATAGAAAGGGAAGAGTGGAGACCAAATTATCCTCTCCACTGTCTTCACCACTCTTTGCAGGGACTTCCAGTCTGAGTTGTTGCTCCCAGACCAAATGGAGATGCTGCTGGTCAGCAGACTCTCAATGGCTTCTCTGTAGAAGGTGGAGAGGATGGGAGGCGGGAGGGAAGCCCTTCTCATTCGTCTCAGAAAGTGCAGGCGCTGCTTCTTTTTTTCACCAGTGAAGTGATGTGAGGTGTCCAGCTGAGGTTGTTTGTAATGTGAACCCCAGGAACTTAGTGCTGTTAACCATCTCCACTGCTTTGTCGTTAATGAGGAGTGGTGTGTGGTTTGGTCAAGATCTTCTGAAGTCGACATTGATCTCTTTTCTCTTGTTGACGTTCAAGAGTAGGTTGTTTATTTTGCATCAATTCACAAGATGTTGTACTTCTTTTCTCTAGTTCACTTCATTGTTGTCTTGAATTATGCATTATACTATATAATAAATAATGCATTCTCTGCATACCTACATATAAAAGTGTGTAGATTCACACTTTCTAACTTTAAGCTCCAGTACTTGATGTTTATTAGTTGTACTTTTTTTGTTCAATAAGAGACTTTTCCAATTTATTACATTTAGTAGCATGAAAACTGGATCAATGTACCACATATTTATAGACAGAAGTTTGCAGTTATTTAGTCTGTTATGGTGTTTTGAAGAGAATTGTTAAAAGGGGAGTGGTATTTATCATCCGTAACAAAATCATGCATAGGAAAGTATCCCAAGCAGTGGTTTTCTTTTGAATATTTAACTCAAATTCAAGTACGTCCTCTTTCCTACATGAAAATCCAATCTACCAAAGTTCTGAGAAGTGTGCTTGCTATGTTTGGTACATATTAAAGCTCATAATTTTTTTTTATTGTCAGGCATTCCTCCTGCCACTGGTACAGGAACCCTTCAGATTCACCTGCTTGACATAAATGATAATGCGCCCAATGTGTTCCCTCCTGAAGTGGAAATGTGTGAGAAACCAGATGCAAACTCCTTAAATATCACAGCCAATGACCCCGACTTGACTCCCAATGCTGGACCCTTTGTGTTTGAGCTGGCAAGTCGTCCATCAGATGTACGTCGCAACTGGACCCTCAGTCGCCTGAATGGTGAGTGCAAGATAAACTGTCTCAAGTTTCCAGGGTTTTGACATACATTAATATACCAGGCTGCTTTGATAGCTCTGCTCAATGGGAAAATCCATTCTTTGGTAAAAGATCAATGGATGGAAGCACTAATTTTGAATAAATTGATTACATAAATATTTAACATAATTTATCGCATTTTTTACATATAAAGGTATCAGAAGTGATACATCTGTAACTCTGACACACAAGAAACCTTTGCAAACAACAGCAGTTGACAACAAAGCTGCTTCTCTTGATTAAATGTTGGACAAGTCTCTATGAAATTAGCCTACTAGTGATGCTATCCAATTGTAAAATAGCATCTCAATGCTAAACATGTGGCATCAGCACAGACGTCCCCAACGTTAATGTCACTGTCTACAGTCCACATTTCTATAGAAGTTCTAGGAATGATCAGGAGTTTCTGAAAAAAGATGAATGGATAGAACAGAACTTTACACCATATGATGGTGGAAGAACCTGAAGAACAAATTAAAAACAATAAAAACAGGGTTTCCCCCAATGTATTATAGCCATGCTTTGCTTGCCCCACTGCAAGGCTTGGCCAGATTGCAAGCATCTCTGTTGCTCTGAGGATTCACTGGCAGAACATATTTATTCCTAAAAGATATGTTTAGAGAACACAGGTGTATTGTTCATGCATTTAAAGCCGGACCAATCGTCTCTGCTCGTTGCCTCGCGCACTGCAGCAGCTGGATTAAGTTAACCTCTTCGCAGAACGCACGCGCCTCCTTTCACTCAAACTAGACACAGGCTGACCTGTATGGATATTTACATTAACCCCCTGTGAGGAATTGTGTTTCTTTCCAGAGTTTTTGATCAAGGTAGGAGTTTAAACCCCACTTAGCTCCGGGTGCACAGCTCTACGTGATCCGCAGGAATAACTTATACAGTATGATTTATATTTGTGGACGAAGAATTTTGTGTGGCTTTTCCATTTCAACATGCTGCACAGCGTATGTTGAGATGCGCTGGACTGGTAAAATTGATGTATATGTTCCAGGTTGACCGGTACATTAGTGATTAAAGAACCAGCACTAATCTCATCATGCAGGTTCAGCCTGGTGATGAGCTTTCGTGCTCGCCTCTCAGTCACGCATCACGCTGGTTTTATATTATTTTATTATTATTTTCATATTATTTTTCCAGTTACATGATGCATCAAACCATATCAAATGCTTTGTCCACTTAGTCAGACAGAGTTAATGTGCGCAGCTGCGCGGAGATGTGAGAAAGTCGACCCATAAACTCGAGCAACAGTTTCTGTGGCCCTTATTGAAAACTCAACAGACACAAAATGGAAGAGCTACTAAAGTCACACTAGCGGCATTTAATTAAATCTCCCGTTTGTTGAGCATCTCTGCGCAGTGCAGCAGATTGAACTCATCATGCAAGGCCGGTCCAAGAGTGCAAGAGGTCTGGAGCAGAATTTGACTTAAGGGCCCCATTTGCTGCTAAAAACATCAGCACCTCTAACAGCTTTGTAGATTTATTGATATCTGTGATATCAATAAATCTACGTAGTTTAAATGTCCAACCTAAAAAGCAGTAATTATAATCGCAGTTTACTAATTTGTATTTGTAAACAGAGCTCAAACTCAAAGATTAAACTCATAGCATCAGACTGTTGGTATGGTAACAAATCAAACTGAAAATTGTTCTTTGAACTTTGACAAAGTCGACAAGCTGCATTTACTTCCTAACTGTCATCTGCATTACATGACGTCACTACTATGTCATCTGTAACCCAGAAATTCAAAGCAACTCAGAAATATTAGAGAAGAAATGTTGCAGATAAGGAACTGGTTTTACTTTCCTGAAGCGGTTAGAAGCAGAACTTTCATATGGACACGAGGTCTCAGACAGAGTAGCCACAGTGCTCCAACGTCTGTAAAGCAAATAATCCCCAGTTTGTTAAATAGCTATCATCACCACACTCATGCAATGGTGGGCATCTCAGTGGAAAAGTCCTTCTGTTTCTTTTATCTTTCCTCCTCATATCATATAATCTCATATTATAGGCGAGTCCGCCCAGCTTCACCTGCGGATCAGTTCTCTTGCCAGTGGCATCTATGAGCTCCCCGTTGTGATCACAGATTCTGGCAATCTGCCTATGTCTAACACATCCTTCCTGAGGGTCAAGGTCTGTCCCTGTGATCGCCATGGAGACTGTGTGGACATGGAGAAAATGATTGCCGCTGGATTGGGCACTGGTGCTATTATCTCGATCCTCATCTGTATCATCATACTATTAGGTGAGTGTCTCTTTTAAAGACATTGCATATATGACCCCTGACTGGTCAAGATTATTAAATCACTTTTATAACAGTTATTTTACTTTCACTGATATGATGCAAAACTGATTTACTGAACTAATGTCACTTCATTTTTAGAAAGATGTTCTATTCAGATTGAGCATTTATATGTTAACTTAGTTGATTTTGTTGTTGTTGTTTTTCTCATAAAATAATTTAATGGTCTGAGTATCCTATAAAAGTAGGATTCCATCATTTTTGACAGGCTCTGAAAGCACATTGCACTGGAACCAGATCTAATCAATGAAAAGTAGACACTGTAAACCAGCAGTGACCAAACTTTACACCACATGTCTCAAAACCTTCAAGATGAAGGTAATTGTGGGCCATAAAATGTAGATATTTTTTCTACTATATTTTTATTTTCTTTGCAAAACATTTCCCTTTCACCTTGACTACCATAATTGTCAATAATTGTAATTTGGATAAACAAAACACAATATTCTAATAAATAAAATAAAGTTTGATTTCTGTAGAAAATATAGCTGCAGATCATTCTACATCTGAAACATGAATCTGCACAGTCCTAAATGCTGATTGTCATCTGCTACCTTTGTCTGGATTTTTCCGTGTATGTATTCTAGTCACACAGGCCACTTGTTCTTCCAAAAAACTTCTTAATCTTACTTTAGTCTACCAAATGGGGCCACCAAAGTTTGTCCTTGAGTAAAAATAACTGGGTGTGTGAAATACTATGAACTATGACTATTGAAAAAAGGTTGATGAAAGGTCATAAAAAAAGTGTTTCACCTTCTACTTTCAGAAGACTTGTAATTGTATTTGTCTTTTTCGAAAGGCAGTGAAAAAAAATCTTTGTAAGTGTGTTTTCTTTTATAAAAGTTTTAAAACTCCAATCTTAAACTGGAAACAGAGTTTGTTCATTCTTTTCTCTACACCCTGATGTAAATGATTCCAGACCAAGTTATTTAAACTGGTTTTATTAAACATTACATCTTTGTCATTTTCAATCAGCAGAAGCTTGGCTGGATGAAACCATGACACCATACTAATGGAGTCAATGCCGCCTACTTATATTTTGTTCATGGGTGTGTCATGGGATACTACGTTATTTCATGAGAGTTTCATATTTTAAAATTTGCCATCCTAAAGAAGAAATAACTATATTGAAACTGTCAACAACACAATGCATGCATGTTCATGCAGGAAAAAGCAATTCTTCAAGTCAATCCAATCTGCTGGGTTTCCTTGAACAGGAAACATTTGGTAACAGATTGGAGGAGAACACTAAACTTGACTGCATTGTTTGATAACTGGGATCATATGGAATTTACATATGATTAGAACAGATTGATTACCTGGGTTGTCAATTGGCACTAAATAAATTGAATTGAATTAAATTGTAAAACAAAATAACTGGATTCCAAGTCGACTTGAAAATTAAACAACCATATTATACATTTTTATTGTTCATTCTGTACATTCTGTAAACCCATCCATCCATTTTCTAGTTTGAAGAAAAAAAGAATGCAAGTGTATTAAAGTGGGATCAGGAGGTGCTGGTGCTTATCTGCAGCAAACGTTCCAGGCGAGAGGCTTGGTACATGCTGGACAGGTTGTCAGTCTGTCGCAGAGCAACACAGAGACAGACAGGACCAACAACCATGCACACACACACACACACAGCTCGGGAAAATTTAGAGAGGCAGTCATGTTTTTGGACTGTGGGAAGAAGCCAAAGTATCCGGAGAGAACCCACGCATGCACAGGGAGAACATGCAAACTTCGTGTAGAAAGTCGGCAGGTTGGGAATGGAACCCAGGACTTTCTTGCTGCAAGGCAACAGTGCACCACTGTGCAGTCCCCTTTCTGTAAACCATTCCTACAAAATAATCAAGTTTGAAAATGTATATTTAAGCCAATAATTTGGATTTGAATTGTTATTCACAACTAATTCGGATCTTCCTGATTTCCAATTGTTGTTCTGGCCAGAAATAAATTGAAACAAGTTAGAGCTCAGGAACAGTTGCTGCAGTCTGTTAGTTTTTTATTTTGCCAAATGTTAAATGCTTAGATAAAAATACATGTAAATACTAGGGCAAACACACACAGCTTTTTTGTTTCATAAAGCACTGAATCCAAAGTAATTTTAGCAGAACGTTAAGACTTCAAGCTGATTTATTATGGATTAGATTCTTAAAATGAAAATAGTCTCCTGTTATCTGTTGTTCTCTTTCTCTCTACTGGGTTTCTGAGGAAGTTTAATTCTTTTAGATTGCACAGCAGGACCCTGCCCCACAGCCAAAGATGTTCACTGAAGATTGATTTGTTTCTCACATTTAATAGTTTCCTCATCCGTCTTGCCTTGTAGTGCTGGTACTCCTCTTTGTGATGTGGATGAAGAGGAGGGATAAAGAGCGTCAGGCCAAGCAACTTCTGATCGACCCAGAGGACGATGTCCGAGACAACATCCTCAAATATGATGAGGAGGGTGGTGGAGAAGAGGATCAGGTAAACACAAGCATGACTCTCACATACAAACACATTGTCTACAAAAATAGATTACTTTTTTTTCCTCCAAAGAGTTTTTGCAGCGGTAGTGGCTTGTATTTTTGACAGTAGGCAGACAGGAAAGAGTTGGGGGGAAGACATGCAACAAGGGTTGCCGGGACTGGGAGTCGAACCCGCGACGTCCACAATGAAAGCCTCCAAACATGGGGCGTGCTAACCCCCTGCACCACCACAGCACGCCCCATAGATTACTTTTCTTAGTAATCCTGGTTAAAATACCACTTCCCTAACATCAAATATTCACTTTCAAACAAAGACACACAACAGAAAGCTCTATAGCTGACACTCAAACACCATAACTTTCCACAATTTGCAGTCTTTTGTCCAAAGCAAAGATTAAGAGTAGTACAAAAGGGGATCTTGAAACAGGATTAATTGCTCTCTGTTGGACAATTTTGTCTGTCTTTCCAAACAACTTCTCACATAAGCCGCTTTACATTTCTGCTGGGTAAACACTAACCCTCGCACACACAACAAATTGGTATGCACAGACATCATATGTCATCCACAAACATCTCCTTCAGGAAAGGAAAGGGCACCCCAAAGTAAAATGTGCCAACCCTCAATAATAGTAACAGATTTAGCCATAAATCTCTTCTACCTTGAAACATGTTTTATCCAAGCAAATGCAATATTTGGAATACACTAATACAACTACAAAATAACTTGTCTGTAACTGGTGGTGTGGCTCATTTACGTTAACTATGTCAAGTTGCAAGTGGACCTGCCAGAAATTAAGCGATCATGTGTGAGATTTAAAGGCACGCAGCACACATTTTAACTTTTTCACAGACGTATGTGACATCAGTCTCACTGCAAACGTGACTACTCAACATTTATAGTTGCATATAACCTGAAAAAGAAAGCAACCCATTTAATTTTCATTCACTTTAATACACTTGCATTCTTTTTTTCTTCAAAACTAGACACCCATGCTGCCCCTTCACAAGATGCTACCCTGGGCAGTTGGGCATGTCACCCATATCAGGAACTCTTTCCAGCTTCTTCTTGTCACATATCCTGGGAAAACCATTTTTCTTGTGTGGTGACCAGTAACTACCATACAGTGGGAGAGACCTAAGATGACTTGTCTAGAATTCTACATTTGAGTTCTTGTAACATGTCCAGGCTAAAAGAACTCTGTTCTGGTTTTCCTTCTTTGAGTCAAAGGCTACATTTTTCTGCTTCGAAAGATTATGTATTGCTGTTCAAACCTGAGTGAAAGACATAAAACCATATAAGGCCAGATAGGTGCCTAGCCTCAGTTCGAATAATATTTTCGTTGGTCTTCTTCTGCTTTGTAACAAAAACTTTCAGAACCTCAAATCTGTTACGACCTAAGTTGATGTACATTCATGCCTTTAGCCACATTTTAACAATTTGAAATATTTAGAAACCCATCTTATTTGGCACTAATGTGCAGACAAGAGCCAGCCAGTGACGGTTGGCGAGCCCAACTGGCTTAAAAGGAACATACAAAGAGACGTACTACTGCTCACTGCAAGGAGGAGTCTTTCCACACACAACCATTTAGAAGACAATAGTTCTAACCTTTGTTCAATTTTGAGGGAATTTTCAGAGTTGACAAAGCATAATATATTTGTCAACTAAAAATATTGACATTAAGGGATTTTTATAATCGACAACATTGACAAACTGCAACAGCAATTGTTATTTGTGGGTAAGGTTAAATGATAGGACGCAGATAGCCTGTCAGATAATGGGCTGATGAACGTAATGCAGGAAAGAACTGAGACAGCATACGGGTTATAATTTAATACCGTACTGCAACAAAATGATTGTGACTATGAAGCTCTCATAGTAAGCAGATTATGTACTTAAAGTGAGACGTTGGTGTTGCTGTTTAGTTTTTAAGATTAAAGATCATTAAAGTAAATGGTAGGACCCCATGCTTTTTCCAGAAAACATGTTTTGAGGGCTAATTTGCAGTCACTTAATACACAGGAAAGTATGTTGTGTAATCCTAATCTGTAGATATTCGACTCTTATTGGGCATTTAGGACTATGACCTGAGCCAACTGCAACAGCCTGATGCCCTGGAGCCAGAGTGTGTCAAAGTGGGGATCAGACGTCTGGATGAGAGGCCCCTCCACCATGACCACCAGTACCCCGTCCGCTCTGCTGCCCCTCAACCAGGAGACATAGGAGATTTCATCCATGAGGTATGCCATTTGGTTCAATTTGTAATGATTTACATGTTGAGGTAAACTGAAGTAGTGTTTCCATCAATGTTTTTACATGCATTTTATCTGAAATACCTTCCTCAGTTTTGTAAAAATAATTTTCTGGTTAATGGCTTTTCTGAAAATTACCCAAAAAAAAACAACCCACAAACGTATTCATTCTCTCCTCTTCCAAGGAGAAACTTTTGGCATTTAAGTTCTGGCATAGTGATCACAGTCTAAACCTCCAGCAGGAGATGTGTGGTCAGTACTAATTTGTAGCTTATCTTATTTATTATAGCCAGGTGTAGCATCAACAACTGATTAAGCCTGCACTCCAAACAAAGAGATTGAATTGCATCATTTTAAAGGGGCAGCATTTTGTATTTTCCAGGACATCGTGCCATTTTATAGTACAATCAAGTTACCCTCGGTTGTCATAAGAGCATTATACATACCAAATACAACTTAAAAATAATTTAACACCTTGAAACTCTGCCTTCTGGAAGTCATCACAACATGGCTATTCATGGCTATTTTATCAGTGTTGCACTGAGAAGTAGCTCCTATTTTGAGATGAGATGCTGAGTTCCATCATGTGTTTGCTAATTGCTGCTGGCTAGGTTGAAGGAGCTGAGTGGGGAGTTGCAGTGGAGGGATGTTCTGAGGCAGAAGCTTGGAAACTGCAGTTCTGAGGAGGAGCTGTTCATTGAAGGCAGCGCTAGGTGCACGCAGGCATTTTGCACAGCTGACTGGTTACCATGGGAGACTAAAGACTTAATTTCCCATGGTGATAGATGCATGAAAGAATCAAGACAACACTCCAGGTATGGCTTTGATGAGGAAATGATATAGCATGATGTAAAGCTTAAAAGTTGATTTTACATAATACTGCCCCTTTAAAAGTTAGCTCAAAATTCACTACAGTTGGATAAAAACATAACATGAGAGCTGTAGAATGTTGGGGTGCTGTGGTGACACAGGGGTACAACACACCATGTCATAAGTTCAAGCCCTGACATGGTGACCATCTTACCCCTCTCTCATAACCACTTTTATGTCAAATAAAAGCCACTGGGGCCAAAAAGAAACTTTAAAAAAAAATTGTAACCCAATTTTCAAAACCAAAGAGGCCACACAGAAACCAGTTTCACTTGCCAACATTTAGATTTTAAACAAGAAATTTACCAAGACCTTTGGGATCAATAAAGTATTTTTAAATAGTATTAAACAATAACATCATCATTGTTCATATAGTGAACTCCAATCCAGAATCAGCATTCTGGGGGATGTAAGGAGAGGGAAAACTTTAGCTCCTTAAACTGTCTTTGGTTACCTAACAACAACCTGTTGAGTAACTTGTGCAGGAGCAGTTTCAGGTTTCATTATGGTGCCTCATAATAAATACAAAATAGTGTGGAGAGAAAAGAGAAACGAGAACTGGAGAGCAAACTGTGAATAAAACAAAAACATTACAGCACCATTTTAACAGTATTTCAGATATTTAAAACAAAAATAAATTAACCCATAATTATCAATATTGACTGATATGAAAGCCTTAAGTAGTAACATGTTTTTCAGCAATCTCGCCCCGCCCTAGCTTTATGTCACATTGACAGTCTACATTCTTATTTGTCCTCTCACATGTTGCGATATCGGACCAAGACAATAAAACATGGCGAATATCCTTGATTTTGGATCAGAGCATTCCCAACTACCCTTTGAGTGAACCAGGTCATTCACACTACATGCAACAGAAATATCCTGATAATAGGGGTTCCTCAAGATTGACATAAAGTGAAAACCGGGACAAAAGTTGACAAAAATCTTACTGTAAGAACCCGGTATCACATTTGCCCTAGCATCTGAAATCACAGGACAGATATCTGGCTGTAATGCATAGCTTTCAGTGCCAACTCCCCATAACTACTGGCAAGCAACGAGAAAGAATGTTAATGATTTAGGCTAGTTTGGGACCTTAGGACATTGAAATCAGTAAATCAGTTCTGATTTCAATGGTTTTCACCTTTTGACCCACCTGCAGAATCAGAGTTCAAATAAGGAATTGGTTTTATTTTCAGAGAAACAAACAACTGACAGATCTTGATCCTCCTGGAGGACGGAAAGAATCACATGATCAGTGGCGTCTGGAATGAGAAAAGCTAATGGTGGGCAGAAATAAGAGAGCTTACTTTATAATGATTCAGAGTGAGGCATGGAGGAAAAGATGGCCAGGGTCCTCCTGTGTGGAGAATGGTTGATGATGAATCCTTAGACCCGTGCGAGGAGTGTGGTTACACAGAGACCCAGGGGTCTGATGGAGCTAGATGGAGAAATGAGGAACGGCAGAGCAAGCACGCGGGTAACTTGAAGGCAAGCCCTACAGGAGGAAAAACAGTGAAACTGATTCTTCTTGGGAATCCAAGGAGACAGCCTCGAGACAGCAAACACAAGGACTGTAAATCTTCTAGCAAATGCACAGGATATAGTGAACAGCTTATAACAGGTAACTACCAGACAACCGGTAAACATTAATCATCCAGCACTGAGTAAAGACTCTGCTCCTTCTTTATTCCCAGCACTGATGAGGCTCCACCTGTGTAGGCTGCCCAGGTTCTCCACTGAAACCTTCACTGGAAAAGACGCATCGCTCGCATGCACACACACACATGCACATACACACACGGGAATCCTGACAGTTTCCATAGCACTCTGGAGTCAAGTAGGTTATCTATCTGACAGCTGAAGATTGCCTCAAACTAAGTAAACAGTTGTTTATGATTATATAAGCCATTGAAGTATGGGGTGGAGTTTATTTTATTTATTTATTTTTTAAAGAAATGCAAACAATCCAATATGTCGCAGGGGGCTCGTCTGATGTGGAAAGACCTGGCAATGTCCAGCTCATTTGTTGTCCTCATACAAAGTGAAAGACAATATGCTGTCCCTGAAGCAACTATGTATGTGTGCTGGTGGCTTAATTTCAGGCCAAACAGGGTAATCGGCTGAATCTACACACAGAGACAGCATCTGTCCAGCCTGACCCAAATCCTCCTCTTTCCTGTCCTCCTCCATAATCCCTTCTTCCCCCTCAGCTCCTCCTACTGTCTGTCTCAACACTTTAACATACAGCCCTCCAAATTTTCTTGTTTTGAATGTTTTTCTGTAGAACTGATGGGTCGATATGTGGTGGGTTGTGGGTGGGGTGGGTGTTATAATCCAAGTTGTTAGCTAAAGTGCTTCTTTCAGGGGGTGTCAGTCAGTCTTCAAGGGTTGTCCAAAGGGGTGTTATGCTTTCAGATCGATATTCCATTGCTCTGCTTTGTCATGAAAGCATGAACGCTGGATCTATAATTGTCTTAACAGCAAAATTCTATAACTATTGGAATACTTTAATCCTCTGCTATATGCAGTAATATTCTGGTTGCTTGCTCAACAGTAAAATCTCATCCCAATCCAGTGGAGTTTAGCTTTATCTAATAAAAGTTGACAGTTTGATAATTGTTCATACAAGTGTAGTAGTGTAGCTGTCAGATGTAGAGTTGAGGTTAGTACTCAAAGGATTAACCTGTGACAAGAGGCCACACACATGATCACTTTACATCAAACCTTGTGTGTGAAGGTCTTATACTCTGGGTATTGGGTGTAATGGGTTGTCTCCATTTGAATCCAGTGAGGCCTTAAAGCTCACTACTTGCCAGCCTTGTGTTGCTGTTTAATTACTATATGTTTAGGTTGCGTGAGGTTTTCTTGTAAGTTTTAAACTGTACTGTTTTGAATTATGGTTACAAAGTTCTAGTACCATTCCACTACCAACATGCGACAGATAGTGGGTGTTTCTGCAGCAACACAACAGGCAAGGTGTCAGGCTGGGGAATTTAATAGCCTTGTGAATTTAAAAAAAAACCTCATCATAGAGTCATTCCTCTCTTTGGCAAGTGACTGTTACAATTAAATGAAAGAATGCTAATTTTTAATAATACTATTTAGTCACAATATTGGGGGAGGTATAAATAGTGTAAGAATGTGAATCAGGCTGTTGGTGAAAACCGCTTACTGTATTTTCTGTTGCTTTGCCAAGTCTTTTTCTGTCTCCTTCTCCCTGCTAAAAGGGGTAGCTTACTCTAGAGCCATTTTCATAGCAACACACTGAGTTCCCTGGATGCACATTTTTCTTACTTCTTTGTGGATTCTTTCTTTTCAGGGCCTGAAGGCTGCAGACCATGACCCCACAGCTCCCCCTTACGACTCTCTGTTGGTGTTTGACTATGAGGGGAGCAGTTCTACTGCTGGCTCCCTCAGCTCCCTGCACTCTTCATCAAGCTGTGGAGACCAGGATTACGATTACCTCGGCGACTGGGGACCACGTTTCCGCAAGCTGGCCGACCTGTACAGTGGAGGAGATGACTAGCATAATCGGCCCTCCACTAATGGATCCCATCCTACAGTCCTTGCTGCAAGTTTTAGGTGGTGGGTGGGCTAAAACAGGAAATATTGGATTACATTTGGGTTTTTGCTCAACACTTCTGTATTTCAGTGGACCAGCTTGTTTCCGGGATCTGCTGCCTCTTGAGGGCCATCAATGACAGCAATGGACGATGGTGACTCTTGGCCTAGCAAGGCCTCCCACTGATGAGCATCAATGGGCTGGATCTGAGAGTTAGCTGTTGTGCTTCTAAATGTGTGAAGACTGAGCTCTGGCAGCCATACTACAGATACTTGCTGACACTTGAGTCTTACAGTACAGCAACACTGGGGTAAAATGTGCCTTTTTGTGCATTGTTTTAATTGTGTTCAACTTACTATGTTAATTTAAAGTTCCTTAGGGTTTTGCAATAGCAACTACAGGGGCACATCCCATTATGAATGTGTGTGTATTAATAACCCCCTTTATTATTTGTATTATTCCGTGTGATGGTGCGCGCGTGGGTGTGCATGTGCGGGAGAGAGACAGAGGAAGAGCGACAGAGAGAAAGACAGGGTCTGTGAATCATTTCTATGACACTGGAAAGATTATTTAAAGGAAAAAGTCTACTTGGGACGTTTTGGATGATTTTACCAGCAAAACATGGCTTTTCTGTGCAGCTATGTGTCCTAATAGCTCTAAGGAAGCACTGCAGGGTCATTCATGACAACATAATGATATTCATTTGCTGTTGGGTTTTTGTTTTGCCTTTTTTCAGTACTAGAACTGTTTAAAAGCATAATCTTTTTGATTAAAAAAAGTCATTGAACCAAGATATTTCTATAAAGCATATATAGACAGACACAAACAAATTTTTTCTCACTATCTGACATTAAAGCAGATAAAACCCTTACAGATGAAGGACCGTTAGGATTACCAAAATTATATCTGTTCTCAGATCAATTCGTGGATTTTTACCTTTCTATAGACAAGTTTATAGAAATTTCCTTAGGATTTTGGAAAATAACATCTTAAAAATTTATGATTTGGGTCAAACGTTTCCGTCCAAAGTGTTGCTCATTCCTCCAGAGAGAAAGAGGAAACTGAACCAGGTTTGAAGATTGCTCTGCTTACCCAATTATCTATGCATTATCCATATGCATAGGATTACCATCAACGCTTTCATAATGGCCTCATTAAAGCAGTGAGGTTGGGGTCCTTTAGTGACTTTGCAACATCCCTTGGGACATTGTCCACTTGGAAGACCCCAGTGCTCAATGTCCCAATCTTCAGCTTCCTTGTTGATGTCTTCAGGTGTTGCTGCAAAACATTTACAAAATGTTCTTTCTTTCATTCATGTTCAAAGTGCATCACTCCCTCCTGCAGTAAAACACCCACACAACATGATGCCATAAACCCAGCACTTCACAAATGAGATGACGTCGTCTGGCTTGCAGACTTTCTCAGTCTAATAATGTTCATTAGGGCTGAACTCTTCAGTCTTAGTTTAATGAGACCACACCTTTCCAGAAATGTTGATCTTTGACCCAGAGTGCATTTGCAAATCTAATCTGGCTTTTTGGGGTCTCTTTGGAATAGTGGCTTTTTCTTTAAGTGGCTTTTTGACATACTTGTTACCTGTTTATCTTTAGAGCGTAGAACCCATCTCTTCCTTATCAAGATGATGGTTTGACCATTCCCATGGTCTTTATTCTTGGTTGAACAGATTACCGTGTCTCCTCCAGGCATCTGGAAACTGCAAATCTTTCTGATATCATTGCTGATTTTCTAGTGATTTCTCCTTGATGTCAAGGAAAGAAGGATTGTTTGAAGTGACACCTTAAATACATACACAAACAAGGATTACAATTACCTCGGCGACTGGGGACCACGTTTCCGCAAGCTGGCCGACCTGTACAGTGGAGATGACTAGCATCATCGGGTTTGCCTCCATTTAACTCAAATATTAACAAATAACATATCCAAAGCCAAAAAAACCCACAACCTAATGTGGATACTGTGGTTTACTTCCACATTATCCAAAGGCATGATAATCTGAGGCTGACAGGCACTGTATGATTGTTTTGCCTTATTTTACCTTGGGCTTATGGTCGCAAAAAAGTCAGCATGAGTCCTGTAGTGGTCGTAGATAGTCGGCAGGAATGTTTGGCTTGAAATCTTGTTAATTTGATATGTGGTGAGTCTAGTCAGACTCCAGTCTGCAAGAGTGTAAAGGTAACCAATCCTACCCAACATCAGCTGTAGTCAAGTATTTTTCAATTTTCAAGCCTGGACGTAGTTGGTTAGTGAGAAGTAACCACAGAACCAACACTGAAACACTGAAAAAAAGAGATTGGAACACAACTTCAAATCTGAGTGTTATGTTTTTTTTTATATTGTGATGATAAAGAAAAGGCAAACCACAAAAATAAGGAATAGAAATTTAAGAATGAAATACACTAAATACTGCACAGCCATATTTAAATATTTAAATTCAGATATTGAGCAAACAAATATGCTCTTAAATTAAAGTGGCAGTAATTGATATGAAGGGGTTTTTACGTGCAGCTGAATTTAAAGAATTGAAATCTTAAAAAACATATTTCCCAAAAAACGAATTTTACAATCTGAAATTCAAAACTTATTTGTGGTATCCAAACCTCATTGTTGTTTGTTAAGATACAAATTAAAACATATTTAGAAAAAAATTCAACATTAAATCATTTCAAAACCCTCCAATAGCATGAAAAAAAATGTTCCAAACTCTCAACGCAAAAGTATTACAAATAATATAGGCAACACATCATCAAAAGCACACTTTCATTTGATTTTCAGAATAACCTTAGTGTTTTAAATTGCAACACGTTAATTTTGTAGTGGAGTGGAACAGAATTCAATCACCACTTTTACTAGGACCATTTATTCTTTAACTCTGAAATGGTTTCTATTCACAGGCTATGGAGGATTAGATTTTTATTCTGAAAATCTAAGTTAGGCTTACATTTTCTTTTGAGTCTTTTTATTTATATGTATACAGTTTTAAAATTCTTGACAATTGTATAGAATTTAAGTCATATTACATGATGTAATTATTATTCTTGACCACCAGATGGGAGTGTCTGCAAAGTTTTGACTGTCCATTTATGGTTAAATTCTGGCCCAAAGAGGCTCCAGACAGTGGCAGAGCTAGACTTTTTTTCAAGGGGTGGCCAAAGGGTGAGCAAGGCTTCATGAGAGGGGTCCATATACAAATGATGAACGAAAGGAAACAAATATTTTCTCACACACACTCAAATTAAAATGGTTTATTTAACAAAGATTTGCCATGACCACACAAGATGTTAAACGACACTATGGAACAGTGAACATGTAAATGTAAACTCAGAGCCCAGAATATGACCAAAAACAAATTCTCAAAAATAAATAGATAAATAAACTGGTGCTTTTGGTGTGCAATAGGTTGTGCTGGGTGGGGGCAGTTCAGTGCCATTTCCTTCTGCTTCACGGTCTTCCTCCCCAGAGTCTGACTCTGAATCTATCACCCTCATCTCTCTCTGGAACTTAATTGTGAAATGCATAAACAGACACAATAAAAAATGCAAAAAGCATCATGCTAACCTTTACAATTAGCCTTATTGGATTTTAATACTTAATAACTCTCTGTCACAGCCTCTAACCCGCTGGTGATACACTTGGGCCTGGAGTCTCTTGGCTGGATTATCCAGGTTGGTCACTGCTGCAGGGTTCTGTCTGGTCCTGGTCACTGCTGCAGGGTTATGTATGGTCCTGGTCTGGCCCTGGTTTTTGCCTCTTTAAGAAGAACTGGGAGATATTCCCTTTTCTCTTCATTAGGGCTCTCCAAAAAATAAGAGCCTGGTATTTAGACTCCATGACTTTTTGGCAGAGACAACACTATTTTAACTATTATTTAAAATATAGTTTTTAGTTTTCTGTAGCTAGCTAAAATACTAAATTAAAAATACATTAATTAAAATTAATTAATATAACTAGTTAGGTTATAATTCAAAGCCTTCATATGACATAGCCTACTTACATTTCAGTCATTATAAAACTTAATGGTTTTTCACATATTCTTACCACACATTTCAAGCAAGAACTGGGAGATATAAAACATTAGAGGGCAGCATGTGCACTAAAACATGTGTTAAAAGAATCTGTCTAAAACACGATCTATCAGCACTAGCATGGCTAATAAACGAGGCACTATGCAGCAGTGCACAACCATTTTTTTTTTTTTTTTCTGTTTAGAAATGTATGACAAGTGCCGCCTCTCATTAGGAAGGAAACAGCGGTTACCGCTGAGCGGTAAAATGGAAATACCTGCAAAACTCCTTGAGGTGTAACTAAAGCCACGGATGTGTTTTGGATCAAGCAGGACCCACATGTCAGTTTAACCAATGAACAGCGTCGGGCATCGGGCTGCCTTCCGGGACAGTCGGAAATTACAGTTTTCCTGGCAAATCTTTGCCGATCTCATAAGTATTATATTTTAAAATGACCATTTCCAGTGGGGTGGTAGTAGGGGTGGTAAGGGCTCTGTTGGGGGTGGCAAGTGCCACCCCCCTGGCTCCAGAGGAGTTGATAAGTCCTGTCAGCTGAAGTGTGTGATCCTCAGTCTTTGAGTGAGGAAAAAGGAATCTGCTGAACTCAGCCGGTTATATAGTGTGAACTTCAAGTCTTTTCAAAATTAGAAAATTTGAAAGCTGTGCAGTGTGTGTACTGCTTTTGTAGACCTATACCTTTGAAGAAATAAAAAAAAAAACATCAACAAAACTATATAATATATTCTTTGTTGTGTTATTAAGCACATAGAAATTATTTTTGGTAATCCTAGCAGACCTAAAACAGACGGATTTAATGTCACACGGTAAGAAAAAAAGTGTGTATGCTAGCCTGCTTATAATCACATATTTTAAAAATCTAGATCAGTTAGGATTCTAACATCAGTTGCATAAAATAAAAATGTGATTCAGAAGTGAAAATTAAGAGCAAATATTAAAGAAGTTCTGCATGTGATATTTAAGTGACAGGTATTTGGTTTTGACTGAACTGCTGATGTTCAAACAACCGAATTTTATGGAAGACCAAATTGACATAATAAGAAATAAAAGCATAAATATATATTTAGTATTTCCTTGTCCTTACACATGAGTTTCCATCAAGAAATGTATAAATTTTCTTCATTTCCCCTAGACATGCAACTGCGCGAGGCGTAAATGCCCCACAATGTCTTACGCAGTGACGGTTAAAATTCAATTGTTCTGTAGAGGAGCTGGACATAGAAGGCAGTTCTCCTCATTAACATGAAGATGAACACAGAGAAGCAGGAAAAGAAGAAGTAGAAACAGAACAGGAGGCAACGACAAAAGGAGGGCTTGGAAAAGACGAAACAAAATATCTACCTTTCTTGACAAAAAAGCATGTTTAGGGGAAATGAAAAAGAAAATTTATATATTTCTTGACAGAAATGCATGTGTAAAGACAAGGAAAAACTAAATATATGTATACTTTTATTTATTATTATGTTAGGTTTAGTCCTCCATAGAATTTATGATTCTTCTGTGTTTGAAGAATCTCCATCTGATGAATAATAAGAGTAAACAAAGTCACTGTAGAGAGACCCAGATTAAATTTATATACAAAACTTGGCGGTCTTAAAGTCATGCTACATCAGTGCTTCCTTCTGGCTACTTAGAAGCATTCTTATAATTGCTGACATCATACAGGCAGTGTATATTTTTTCCCAGCATTTCACACACATATAGCTGCACTCCAGCAGCAACATAAACCAGATGATTTCCTGCTACTCAGATTTTTCTCTTCAAATACATTTGAAAATTGTAAATCCACCTCTAAACCAGGAACAAATTCCACTTCTTGAAACAGCTTAGCAGTGTTTTGTTTTCCAGGATATTTTGATCCAAAATCTCCCTGTAACTCTAAGGCAAGCAGAGAAATGGTTTTGGTTTGACTCAAATATTCATTTGTCCTCCTAAAGGAGAATTAGAAAACGGTATAAGATGAACTTAGAGTATGAAGAAGAACATACAGGAAAAAGATTACAGTCTTAAACGATGAAATTTCCATTTATGCAAGGAAAAATATGAAAGCAAGAAACATTGTTGACAATTGAAACCCAGTCGTAATAATAAAAATATATTAAAAAGCATTTTTGCTAGTTTGATATTCCAGATCACTTATTCAGAAAGAGTGAAGCTTAGAAAGATACTGCGTTTTATATCTTTCTCTCTTCAAATATGTTTGAAAATGATTATATCTTTTGTATATATATCTTTTGTTTAATCAGAGTGTAATTTTTACAGTTGATCACCAATAAAGGGTGCCATCAGTGCAAGTTTTGCACATGCTGCGGTGAATCACACTCAGAAATGGCAACGTTTCCTCTGAAGATGATTTGCCTTAGTGTTCTCTGATATTCTCCCACTGGCTACTTACTGTAAGCTTAAATCTGTACAAACTATTTTTTTTCTTGTGATGTTCTTTTGGTTGTGATCTATTACAATGACATGCTTATATTCTGAATCCTTGTAAATGTCTAATTTGGATCACAAATTAAAATGTTTTTGCATGTTTTTTTATCTTTTCATCCTATTACTAGAAGTGTAATCTTGATTTTTTTTTTTGCAACAGCATTATATGGATTCAAACCTATAACTGAAAGAGTTCTGTAAAATTGAAATCCATATTGGCCATTTGATAAATTGTTGAATGTTTACTATCTCAGCATCTGTGATTCTACCAATGATCCAAGAACCTCAAGCTGCACAGTCATCCATTATAAGGACCAAATCTCCAGGGGAAAAAAAATTGCATTTCATATTAATCCAATTTTGGCACTGTTGTAGTTGTGGCAGTTATTCTTTAACATATCTTTTCCAGAATAGATCAGATATGTATTGGACCTGTCTCCATCGTTTCTGTGGATGAAGGTAAACTTTCTGAGATTCTCCATTTTTCACTTCTTTCACTGACATAAAGCCTTTTTGGTCGTCTCAAATGCGGCTCTCATGAAACCCAAGATTGGCACTTGGCTCTAGTTTCAAACAAGAACTGTTGATTTTCAACATTTCTGAGGAGGTAGATAGCAGATAATTTTCCAATACAGGACTGCTAATCCACAGATTCTTCATTTTTCACTTCTTTTGCTGTATCATAAAACTTTCTAAGACAAAAAAAGCTTTAACTCAGTGAAATAAGTCAAAACTGCACCAATGTGTAATTTTCAGCAAAATCTTGAAAGTTCAGCTTTATAATCTTTGAAACAGCATAGAAGTAATGAGAAGCAGTATATTTTTGTGGTTTGAACAATTCCAGAGTTTCTTGAACATATAACTATCAGTACTTCTATGCTTTTTCAAAGATTATAAAGCTGAACATTCATGAGTTTGCAGAAAATTACACAGTGGTGCATTTCTGACTTATTTCACTGAGAGAAAGCTTTTTTCGTCTTAGTCTTATTTTTGACTTCTTTCACTGAGATCAACACTGGAATTGTTCAAAACACTAAAATATACTGCTTCTCAGTACTTCTATGCTGTTTCAAAGATTATAAAGCTGAACTTTCATGAATTTAGAAAATTACAGTGGTGCATTTTTGACTTATTTCATTGAGAGAAAGCTTTTTTTGTCTTATCTTATTTTTGACTTCTTTCACAATCAACACTGGAATTGTTCAAAACACTAAAATATACTGCTTCTCAGTACTTCTATGCTGTTTCAAAGATTATAAAGCTGAACTTTCATGAATTTAGAAAATTACAGTGGTGCATTTTTGACTTATTTCATGAGAGAAAGCTTTTTTCGTCTTATCTTATTTTTGACTTCTTTCACTGAGATCAACACTGGAATTGTTCAAAACACTAAAATATACTGCTTCTCAGTACTTCTATGCTGTTTCAAAGATTATAAAGCTGAACTTTATGAATTTGCAGAAAATTACAAGTGGTGCATTTTTGACTTATTTCACTGAGAGAAAGCTTTTTTCGTCTTAGTCTTATTTTTGACTTCTTTCACTGAGATCAACACTGGAATTGTTCAAAACACTAAAATATACTGCTTCTCAGTACTTCTATGCTGTTTCAAAGATTATAAAGCTGAACTTTCATGACTTTGCAGAAAATTACTAAGTGGTGCATTTTTGACTTATTTCACTGAGAGAAGCTTTTTTCGTTAGTCTTATTTTTGACTTCTTTCACTGAGATCAACACTGGAATTGTTCAAAACACTAAAATATACTGCTTCTCAGTACTTCTATGCTGTTTCAAAGATTATAAGCTGAACTTTCAAGAATTGCAGAAAATTACACAGTGGTGCATTTTGACTTATTTCACTGAGAGAAAGCTTTTTCGTCTTAGTCTTATTTTTGACTTCTTTCACTGAGATCAACACTGGAATTGTTCAAAACACTAAAATATACTGCTTCTCAGTACTTCTATGCTGTTTCAAAGATTATGCTGAACTTTCATGACTTTGCAGAAAATTACAAGTGGTGCATTTTTGACTTATTTCACTGAAATCGTCTTAGTCTTACTTCTTTCACTGAGATCAACACTGGAATTGTTCAAAACACTAAAATATACTGCTTCTCAGTACTTCTAAGCTGTTTCAAAGATTATAAGCTGAACTTTCATGAATTTGCAGAAAATTACACAGTGGTGCATTTTTGACTTATTTCACTGAGAGAAAGCTTTTTTCGTCTTATTTTTGACTTCTTTCACTGAGATCAACACTGGAATTGTTCAAAACACTAAAATATACTGCTTCTCAGTACTTCTATGTGTTTCAAAGATTATAAGCTGAACTTTCATGAATTTGCAGAAAATTACACAGTGGTGCATTTTGACTTATTTCACTGAGAGAAAGCTTTTTCGTCTTAGTCTTACTTTTTGACTTCTTTCACTGAGATCAACACTGGAATTGTTCAAAACACTAAAATACTGCTTCTCAGTACTTCTAAGCTGTTTCAAAGATTATAAGCTGAACTTTCATGAATTTGCAGAAAATTACACAGTGGTGCATTTTTGACTTATTTCACTGAAATCAACACTGGAATTGTTCAAAACACTAAAATATACTGCTTCTCAGTACTTCTAAGCTGTTTCAAAGATTATGAAGCTGAACTTTCATGAATTTGCAGAAAATTACACAGTGGTGCATTTTTGACTTAGACTTATTTTTGACTTCTTTCACTGAGATCAACACTGGAATTGTTCAAAACACTAAAATATACTGCTTCTCAGTACTTCTAAGCTGTTTCAACGATTATGAAGCTGAACTTTCATGAATTTGCAGAAAATTACACAGTGGTGCATTTTGACTTATTTCACTGAGAGAAAGCTTTTTTCGTCTTAGTCTTATTTTTGACTTCTTTCACTGAGATCAACACTGGAATTGTTCAAAACACTAAATACTGCTTCTCAGTACTTCTAAGCTGTTTCAAAGATTATGAAGCTGAACTTTCATGAATTTGCAGAAAATTACACAGTGGTGCATTTTTGACTTAGATTTTTATCTTATTGACTTCTTTCACTGAGATCAACACTGGAATTGTTCAAAACACTAAAATATACTGCTTCTCAGTACTTCTAATGTTCAAAGATTATGAAGCTGAACTTTCATGAATTTGCAGAAAATTACACAGTGGTGCATTTTGACTTAGACTTTTTTGACTTATTTTTGATTCTTTCATGAGATCAACACTGGAATTGTTCAAAACACTAAAATATACTTCTTCTCAGTACTTCTAAGCTGTTTCAAAGATTATGAAGTGAACTTTCATGAATTTGCAGAAAATTACACAGTGTGCATTTTGACTTATTTCACTGAGAGAAAGCTTTTTTCGTCTTAGTCTTATTTTTGACTTCTTTCACTGAGATCAACACTGGAATTGTTCAAAACACTAAAATTACTGCTTCTCAGTACTTCTAAGCTGTTTCAAAGATTATGAAGCTGAACTTTCATGAATTTGCAGAAAATTACACAGTGGTGCATTTTTGACTTAGTTTTATTTTTGACTTCTTTCACTGAGATCAACACTGGAATTGTTTAAAACACTAAAATATACTGCTTCTCAGTACTTCTAATGTTTCAAAGATTATGAAGCTGAACTTTCATGAATTTGCAGAAAATTACACAGTGGTGCATTTTTGACTTATTTTTGACTTCTTTCACTGAGATCAACACTGGAATTGTTCAAAACACTAAAATATACTGCTTCTCAGTACTTCTAAGCTGTTTCAAAGATTATGAAGCTGAACTTTCATGAATTTGCAGAAAATTACACAGTGTGCATTTTTGACTTATTTCACTGAGAGAAAGCTTTTTTCGTCTTAGTCTTACTTTTTGACTTCTTTCACTGAGATCAACACTGGAATTGTTCAAAACACTAAAATATACTGCTTCTCAGTACTTCTAAGCTGTTTCAAAGATTATGAAGCTGAACTTTCATGAATTTGCAGAAAATTACACAGTTGTGCATTTTGACTTATTTCACTGAGAGAAAGCTTTTTTCGTCTTAGTCTTACTTTTTGACTTCTTTCACTGAGATCAACACTGGAATTGTTCAAAACACTAAAATATACTGCTTCTCAGTACTTCTAAGCTGTTTCAAAGATTATGAAGCTGAACTTTCATGAATTTCAGAAAATTACACAGTGGTGCATTTTTGACTTATTTCACTGAGAGAAAGCTTTTTTCGTCGTCTTACTTTTTGACTTCTTTCACTGAGATCAACACTGGAATTGTTCAAAACACTAAATATACTGCTTCTCAGTACTTCTAAGCTGTTTCAAAGATTATGAAGCTGAACTTTCATGAATTTGCAGAAAATTACACAGTGGTGCATTTTTGACTTATTTCATGAGAGAAAGCTTTTTTCGTCTTAGTCTTACTTTTTGATTCTTTCACTGAGATCAACACTGGAATTGTTCAAAACACTAAAATATACTGCTTCTCAGTACTTCTAAGCTGTTTCAAAGATTATGAAGCTGAACTTTCATGAATTTGCAGAAAATACAGTGTGCATTTTTGACTTATTTCACTGAGAGAAAGCTTTTTTCGTCTTAGTCTTACTTTTTGACTTCTTTCACTGAGATCAACACTGGAATTGTTCAAAACACTAAAATATACTGCTTCTCAGTACTTCTAAGCTGTTTCAAATTATGAAGCTGAACTTTCATGAATTTGCAGAAAATTACACAGTGGTGCATTTTGACTTATTTCACTGAGAGAAAGCTTTTTTCGTCTTAGTCTTATTTTTGACTTCTTTCACTGAGATCAACACTGGAATTGTTCAAAACACTAAAATATACTGCTTCTCAGTACTTCTAAGCTGTTTCAAAGATTATGAAGCTGAACTTTATGAATTTGCAGAAAATTACACAGTGGTGCATTTTTGACTTATTTCACTGAGAGAAAGCTTTTTTCGTCTTAGTCTTATTTTTGACTTCTTTCACTGAGATCAACACTGGAATTGTTCAAAACACTAAAATATACTGCTTCTCAGTACTTCTAAGCTGTTTCAAAGATTATGAAGCTGAACTTTCATGAATTTGCAGAAAATTACACAGTGGTGCATTTTTGACTTATTTCACTGAGAGAAAACTTTTTTCTTAGTCTTACTTTTTGACTTCTTTCACTGAGATCAACACTGGAATTGTTCAAAACACTAAAATATACTGCTTCTCAGTACTTCTAAGCTGTTTCAAAGATTATGAAGCTGAACTTTCATGAATTTGCAGAAAATCACACAGTGGTGCATTTTTGACTTATTTCACTGAGAGAAAGCTTTTTTCGTCTTAGTCTTACTTTTTGACTTCTTTCACTGAGATCAACACTGGAATTGTTCAAAACAATAAAATATACTGCTTCTCAGTACTTCTAAGCTGTTTCAAAGATTATGAAGCTGAACTTTCATGAATTTGCAGAAAATTACACAGTGGTGCATTTTTGACTTATTTCACTGAGAGAAAGCTTTTTTCGTCTTAGTCTTATTTTTGACTTCTTTCACTGAGATCAACACTGGAATTGTTCAAAACACTAAAATATACTGCTTCTCAGTACTTCTAAGCTGTTTCAAAGATTATGAAGCTGAACTTTCATGAATTTGCAGAAAATTACACAGTGGTGCATTTTTGACTTCTTTCATTGAGATCAACACTGGAATTGTTCAAAACACTAAAATATACTGCTTCTCAGTTCTTCTAAGCTGTTTCAAAGATTATGAAGCTGAACTTTCATGAATTTGCAGAAAATTACACAGTGGTGCATTTTTGACTTATTTCACTGAGAGAAAGCTTTTTTCGTCTTAGTATTATTTTTGACTTCTTTCACTGAGATCAACACTGGAATTGTTCAAAACACTAAAATATACTGCTTCTCAGTACTTCTAAGCTGTTTCAAAGATTATGAAGCTGAACTTTCATGAATTTGCAGAAAATTACACAGTGTGCATTTTTGACTTATTTCACTGAGAGAAAGCTTTTTTCGTCTTAGTCTTACTTTTTGACTTCTTTCACTGAGATCAACACTGGAATTGTTCAAAACACTAAAATATACTGCTTCTCAGTACTTCTAAGCTGTTTCAAAGATTATGAAGCTGAACTTTCATGAATTTGCAGAAAATTACACAGTGGTGCATTTTTGACTTATTTCACTGAGAGAAAACTTTTTTCGTCGTCTTATTTTTGACTTCTTTCACTGAGATCAACACTGGAATTGTTCAAAACACTAAAATATACTGCTTCTCAGTACTTCTAAGCTGTTTCAAAGATTATGAAGCTGAACTTTCATGAATTTGCAGAAAATTACACAGTGGTGCATTTTTGACTTATTTCACTGAGAGAAAGCTTTTTTCGTCTTAGTCTTATTTTTGATTCTTTCACTGAGATCAACACTGGAATTGTTCAAAACACTAAAATATACTGCTTCTCAGTACTTCTAAGCTGTTTCAAAGATTATGAAGCTGAACTTTCATGAATTTGCAGAAAATTATACAGTGTGCATTTTTGACTTATTTCACTGAGAGAAAGCTTTTTTCGTCTTAGTCTTATTTTTGAATTCTTTCACTGAGATCAACACTGGAATTGTTCAAAACACTAAAATATACTGCTTCTCAGTACTTCTAAGCTGTTTCAAATATTATGAAGCTGAACTTTCATGAATTTGCAGAAAATTACACAGTGGTGCATTTTGACTTATTTCACTGAGAGAAAGCTTTTTTCGTCTTAGTCTTATTTTTGACTTCTTTCACTGAGATCAACACTGGAATTGTTCAAAACACTAAAATATACTGCTTCTCAGTACTTCTAAGCTGTTTCAAAGATTATGAAGCTGAACTTTATGAATTTGCAGAAAATTACACAGTGGTGCATTTTTGACTTATTTCACTGAGAGAAAGCTTTTTTCGTCTTAGTCTTATTTTTGACTTCTTTCACTGAGATCAACACTGGAATTGTTCAAAACACTAAAATATACTGCTTCTCAGTACTTCTAAGCTGTTTCAAAGATTATGAAGCTGAACTTTCATGAATTTGCAGAAAATTACACAGTGGTGCATTTTTGACTTATTTCACTGAGAGAAAGCTTTTTTCGTCTTAGTCTTACTTTTTGACTTCTTTCACTGAGATCAACACTGGAATTGTTCAAAACACTAAAATATACTGCTTCTCAGTACTTCTAAGCTGTTTCAAAGATTATGAAGCTGAACTTTCATGAATTTGCAGAAAATTACACAGTGGTGCATTTTTGACTTATTTCACTGAGAGAAAGCTTTTTTCGTCTTAGTCTTTTTTTTTGACTTCTTTCACTGAGATCAACACTGGAATTGTTCAAAACACTAAAATATACTGCTTCTCAGTACTTCTAAGCTGTTTCAAAGATTATGAAGCTGAACTTTCATGAATTTGCAGAAAATTACACAGTGGTGCATTTTTGACTTATTTCACTGAGAGAAAGCTTTTTTCGTCTTAGTCTTACTTTTTGACTTCTTTCACTGAGATCAACACTGGAATTGTTCAAAACACTAAAATATACTGCTTCTCAGTACTTCTAAGCTGTTTCAAAGATTATGAAGCTGAACTTTCATGAATTTGCAGAAAATTACACAGTGGTGCATTTTGACTTATTTCACTGAGAGAAAGCTTTTTTCGTCTTAGTCTTACTTTTTGACTTCTTTCACTGAGATCAACACTGGAATTGTTCAAAACACTAAAATATACTGCTTCTCAGTACTTCTAAGCTGTTTCAAAGATTATGAAGCTGAACTTTCATGAATTTGCAGAAAATTACACAGTGGTGCATTTTTGACTTATTTCACTGAGAGAAAGCTTTTTTCGTCTTAGTCTTACTTTTTGACTTCTTTCACTGAGATCAACACTGGAATTGTTCAAAACACTAAAATATACTGCTTCTCAGTACTTCTAAGCTGTTTCAAAGATTATGAAGCTGAACTTTCATGAATTTGCAGAAAATTACACAGTGGTGCATTTTTGACTTATTTCACTGAGAGAAAGCTTTTTTCGTCTTAGTCTTATTTTTGACTTCTTTCACTGAGATCAACACTGGAATTGTTCAAAACACTAAAATATACTGCTTCTCAGTACTTCTAAGCTGTTTCAAAGATTATGAAGCTGAACTTTCATGAATTTGCAGAAAATCACACAGTGGTGCATTTTTGACTTATTTCACTGAGAGAAAGCTTTTTTCGTCTAGTCTTACTTTTTGACTTCTTTCACTGAGATCAACAATGGAATTGTTCAAAACACTAAAATATACTGCTTCTCAGTACTTCTAAGCTGTTTCAAAGATTATGAAGCTGAACTTTCATGAATTTGCAGAAAATTACACAGTGGTGCATTTTTGACTTATTTCACTGAGAGAAAGCTTTTTTCGTCTTAGTCTTACTTTTTGAATTCTTTCACTGAGATCAACACTGGAATTGTTCAAAACACTAAAATATACTGCTTCTCAGTACTTCTAAGCTGTTTCAAAGATTATGAAGCTGAACTTTCATGAATTTGCAGAAAATCACACAGTGGTGCATTTTTGACTTATTTCACTGAGAGAAAGCTTTTTTCGTCTTAGTCTTATTTTTGACTTCTTTCACTGAGATCAACACTGGAATTGTTCAAAACACTAAAATATACTGCTTCTCAGTACTTCTAAGCTGTTTCAAAGATTATGAAGCTGAACTTTCATGAATTTGCAGAAAATTACACAGTGGTGCATTTTTGACTTATTTCACTGAGAGAAAGCTTTTTTCGTCTTAGTCTTACTTTTTGACTTCTTTCACTGAGATCAACACTGGAATTGTTCAAAACACTAAAATATACTGCTTCTCAGTACTTCTAAGCTGTTTCAAAGATTATGAAGCTGAACTTTCATGAATTTGCAGAAAATTACACAGTGGTGCATTTTTGACTTATTTCACTGAGAGAAAGCTTTTTTCGTCTTAGTCTTACTTTTTGACTTCTTTCACTGAGATCAACACTGGAATTGTTCAAAACACTAAAATATACTGCTTCTCAGTACTTCTAAGCTGTTTCAAAGATTATGAAGCTGAACTTTCATGAATTTGCAGAAAATTACACAGTGGTGCATTTTTGACTTATTTCACTGAGAGAAAGCTTTTTTCGTCTTAGTCTTACTTTTTGACTTCTTTCACTGAGATCAACACTGGAATTGTTCAAAACACTAAAATATACTGCTTCTCAGTACTTCTAAGCTGTTTCAAAGATTATGAAGCTGAACTTTCATGAATTTGCAGAAAATTACACAGTGGTGCATTTTTGACTTATTTCACTGAGAGAAAGCTTTTTTCGTCTTAGTCTTATTTTTGACTTCTTTCACTGAGATCAACACTGGAATTGTTCAAAACACTAAATATACTGCTTCTCAGTACTTCTAAGCTGTTTCAAAGATTATGAAGCTGAACTTTCATGAATTTGCAGAAAATCACAGTGGTGCATTTTTGACTTATTTCACTGAGAGAAAGCTTTTTTCGTCTTAGTCTTATTTTTGACTTCTTTCACTGAGATCAACACTGGAATTGTTCAAAACACTAAAATATACTGCTTCTCAGTACTTCTAAGCTGTTTCAAAGATTATGAAGCTGAACTTTCATGAATTTGCAGAAAATTACACAGTGGTGCATTTTTGACTTATTTCACTGAGAGAAAGCTTTTTTCGTCTTAGTCTTACTTTTTGACTTCTTTCACTGAGATCAACACTGGAATTGTTCAAAACACTAAAATATACTGCTTCTCAGTACTTCTAAGCTGTTTCAAAGATTATGAAGCTGATCTTTGATGAATTTGCAGAAAATCACACAGTGGTGCATTTTTGACTTATTTCACTGAGAGAAAGCTTTTTTCGTCTTAGTCTCACTTTTTGACTTCTTTCACTGAGATCAACACTGGAATTGTTCAAAACACTAAAATATACTGCTTCTCAGTACTTCTAAGCTGTTTCAAAGATTATGAAGCTGAACTTTCATGAATTTGCTGAAAATTACACAGTGGTGCATTTTTGACTTATTTCACTGAGAGAAAGCTTTTTTCATCTTAGTCTTATTTTGACTTCTTTCACTGAGATCAACACTGGAATTGTTCAAAACACTAAAATATACTGCTTCTCAGTACTTCTAAGCTGTTTCAAAGATTATGAAGCTGAACTTTCATGAATTTGCAGAAAATTACACAGTGGTGCATTTTTGACTTATTTCACTGAGAGAAAGCTTTTTTCGTCTTAGACTTATTTGACTTCTTTCACTGAGATCAACACTGGAATTGTTCAAAACAATAAAATATACTGCTTCTCAGTACTTCTAAGCTGTTTCAAAGATTATGAAGCTGAACTTTCATGAATTTGCAGAAAATCACACAGTGGTGCATTTTTGACTTATTTCACTGAGAGAAAGCTTTTTTCGTCTTAGTCTTACTTTTTGACTTCTTTCACTGAGATCAACACTGGAATTGTTCAAAACACTAAAATATACTGCTTCTCAGTACTTCTAAGCTGTTTCAAAGATTATGAAGCTGAACTTTCATGAATTTGCAGAAAATTACACAGTGGTGCATTTTTGACTTATTTCACTGAGAGAAAGCTTTTTTCGTCTTAGTCTTACTTTTTGACTTCTTTCACTGAGATCAACACTGGAATTGTTCAAAACACTAAAATATACTGCTTCTCAGTACTTCTAAGCTGTTTCAAAGATTATGAAGCTGAACTTTCATGAATTTGCAGAAAATTACACAGTGGTGCATTTTTGACTTATTTCACTGAGAGAAAGCTTTTTTCGTCTTAGTCTTACTTTTTGACTTCTTTCACTGAGATCAACACTGGAATTGTTCAAAACACTAAAATATACTGCTTCTCAGTACTTCTAAGCTGTTTCAAAGATTATGAAGCTGAACTTTCATGAATTTGCAGAAAATTACACAGTGGTGCATTTTTGACTTATTTCACTGAGAGAAAGCTTTTTTCGTCTTAGTCTTACTTTTTGACTTCTTTCACTGAGATCAACACTGGAATTGTTCAAAACACTAAAATATACTGCTTCTCAGTACTTCTAAGCTGTTTCAAAGATTATGAAGCTGAACTTTCATGAATTTGCAGAAAATTACACAGTGGTGCATTTTTGACTTATATCACTGAGAGAAAGCTTTTTTCGTCTTAGTCTTACTTTTTGACTTCTTTCACTGAGATCAACACTGGAATTGTTCAAAACACTAAAATATACTGCTTCTCAGTACTTCTAAGCTGTTTCAAAGATTATGAAGCTGAACTTTCATGAATTTGCAGAAAATTACACAGTGGTGCATTTTTGACTTATTTCACTGAGAGAAAGCTTTTTCGTCTTAGTCTTACTTTTTGACTTCTTTCACTGAGATCAACACTGGAATTGTTCAAAACACTAAAATATACTGCTTCTCAGTACTTCTAAGCTGTTTCAAAGATTATGAAGCTGAACTTTCATGAATTTGCAGAAAATTACACAGTGGTGCATTTTTGACTTATTTCACTGAGAGAAAGCTTTTTTCGTCTTAGTCTTACTTTTTGACTTCTTTCACTGAGATCAACACTGGAATTGTTCAAAACACTAAAATATACTGCTTCTCAGTACTTCTAAGCTGTTTCAAAGATTATGAAGCTGAACTTTCATGAATTTGCAGAAAATCACACAGTGGTGCATTTTGACTTATTTCACTGAGAGAAAGCTTTTTTCGTCTTAGTCTTACTTTTTGACTTCTTTCACTGAGATCAACACTGGAATTGTTCAAAACACTAAAATATACTGCTTCTCAGTACTTCTAAGCTGTTTCAAAGATTATGAAGCTGAACTTTCATGAATTTGCAGAAAATTACACAGTGGTGCATTTTTGACTTATTTCACTGAGAGAAAGCTTTTTTCGTCTTAGTCTTACTTTTTGACTTCTTTCACTGAGATCAACACTGGAATTGTTCAAAACACTAAAATATACTGCTTCTCAGTACTTCTAAGCTGTTTCAAAGATTATGAAGCTGAACTTTCATGAATTTGCAGAAAATTACACAGTGGTGCATTTTGACTTATTTCACTGAGAGAAAGCTTTTTTCGTCTTAGTCTTACTTTTTGACTTCTTTCACTGAGATCAACACTGGAATTGTTCAAAACACTAAAATATACTGCTTCTCAGTACTTCTAAGCTGTTTCAAAGATTATGAAGCTGATCTTTGATGAATTTGCAGAAAATCACAGTGGTGCATTTTTGACTTATTTCACTGAGAGAAAGCTTTTTTCATCTTAGTCTTATTTTTGACTTCTTTCACTGAGATCAACACTGGAATTGTTCAAAACACTAAAATATACTGCTTCTCAGTACTTCTAAGCTGTTTCAAAGATTATGAAGCTGAACTTTCATGAATTTGCAGAAAATTACACAGTGGTGCATTTTTGACTTATTTCACTGAGAGAAAGCTTTTTTCGTCTTAGACTTATTTTGACTTCTTTCACTGAGATCAACACTGGAATTGTTCAAAACAATAAAATATACTGCTTCTCAGTACTTCTAAGCTGTTTCAAAGATTATGAAGCTGAACTTTCATGAATTTGCTGAAAATTACACAGTGGTGCATTTTGACTTATTTCACTGAGAGAAAGCTTTTTTCGTCTTAGTCTTATTTTTGACTTCTTTCACTGAGATCAACACTGGAATTGTTCAAAACACTAAAATATACTGCTTCTCAGTACTTCTAAGCTGTTTCAAAGATTATGAAGCTGAACTTTCATGAATTTGCAGAAAATTACACAGTGGTGCATTTTTGACTTATTTCACTGAGAGAAAGCTTTTTTCGTCTTAGTCTTACTTTTTGACTTCTTTCACTGAGATCAACACTGGAATTGTTCAAAACACTAAAATATACTGCTTCTCAGTACTTCTAAGCTGTTTCAAAGATTATGAAGCTGAACTTTCATGAATTTGCAGAAAATTACACAGTGGTGCATTTTTGACTTATTTCACTGAGAGAAAGCTTTTTTCGTCTTAGTCTTACTTTTTGACTTCTTTCACTGAGATCAACACTGGAATTGTTCAAAACAATAAAATATACTGCTTCTCAGTACTTCTAAGCTGTTTCAAAGATTATGAAGCTGAACTTTCATGAATTTGCAGAAAATTACACAGTGGTGCATTTTTGACTTATTTCACTGAGAGAAAGCTTTTTTCGTCTTCTTATTTTTGACTTCTTTCACTGAGATCAACACTGGAATTGTTCAAAACACTAAAATATACTGCTTCTCAGTACTTCTAAGCTGTTTCAAAGATTATGAAGCTGAACTTTCATGAATTTGCAGAAAATTACACAGTGGTGCATTTTTGACTTATTTCACTGAGAGAAAGCTTTTTTCGTCTTAGACTTATTTTTGACTTCTTTCACTGAGATCAACACTGGAATTGTTCAAAACACTAAAATATACTGCTTCTCAGTACTTCTAAGCTGTTTCAAAGATTATGAAGCTGAACTTTCATGAATTTGCAGAAAATTACACAGTGGTGCATTTTTGACTTATTTCACTGAGAGAAAGCTTTTTTTGTCTTAGTCTTACTTTTTGACTTCTTTCACTGAGATCAACACTGGAATTGTTCAAAACACTAAAATATACTGCTTCTCAGTACTTCTAAGCTGTTTCAAAGATTATGAAGCTGAACTTTCATGAATTTGCAGAAAATTACACAGTGGTGCATTTTTGACTTATTTCACTGAGAGAAAGCTTTTTTCGTCTTAGTCTTACTTTTTGATTCTTTCACTGAGATCAACACTGGAATTGTTCAAAACACTAAAATATACTGCTTCTCAGTACTTCTAAGCTGTTTCAAAGATTATGAAGCTGAACTTTCATGAATTTGCAGAAAATTACACAGTGGTGCATTTTTGACTTATTTCACTGAGAGAAAGCTTTTTTCGTCTTAATCTTACTTTTTGAATTCTTTCACTGAGATCAACAATGGAATTGTTCAAAACACTAAAATATACTGCTTCTCAGTACTTCTAAGCTGTTTCAAAGATTATGAAGCTGAACTTTCATGAATTTGCAGAAAATTACACAGTGGTGCATTTTTGACTTATTTCACTGAGAGAAAGCTTTTTTCGTCTTAGTCTTATTTTTGAATTCTTTCACTGAGATCAACACTGGAATTGTTCAAAACACTAAAATATACTGCTTCTCAGTACTTCTAAGCTGTTTCAAAGATTATGAAGCTGAACTTTATGAATTTGCAGAAAATTACACAGTGGTGCATTTTTGACTTATTTCACTGAGAGAAAGCTTTTTTGTCTTAGACTTATTTTTGACTTCTTTCACTGAGATCAACACTGGAATTGTTCAAAACACTAAAATATACTGCTTCTCAGTACTTCTAAGCTGTTTCAAAGATTATGAAGCTGAACTTTCATGAATTTGCAGAAAATTACACAGTGGTGCATTTTTGACTTATTTCACTGAGAGAAAGCTTTTTTCGTCTTAGTCTTATTTTTGACTTCTTTCACTGAGATCAACACTGGAATTGTTCAAAACACTAAAATATACTGCTTCTCAGTACTTCTAAGCTGTTTCAAAGATTATGAAGCTGAACTTTCATGAATTTGCAGAAAATTACACAGTGGTGCATTTTTGACTTATTTCACTGAGAGAAAGCTTTTTTCGTCTTAGTCTTACTTTTTGACTTCTTTCACTGAGATCAACACTGGAATTGTTCAAAACACTAAAATATACTGCTTCTCAGTACTTCTAAGCTGTTTCAAAGATTATGAAGCTGAACTTTCATGAATTTGCAGAAAATTACACAGTGGTGCATTTTTGACTTATTTCACTGAGAGAAAGCTTTTTTCGTCTTAGTCTTACTTTTTGACTTCTTTCACTGAGATCAACACTGGAATTGTTCAAAACACTAAAATATACTGCTTCTCAGTACTTCTAAGCTGTTTCAAAGATTATGAAGCTGAACTTTCATGAATTTGCAGAAAATTACACAGTGGTGCATTTTTGACTTATTTCACTGAGAGAAAGCTTTTTTCGTCTTAGTCTTATATTTGACTTCTTTCACTGAGATCAACACTGGAATTGTTCAAAACACTAAAATATACTGCTTCTCAGTACTTCTAAGCTGTTTCAAAGATTATGAAGCTGAACTTTCATGAATTTGCAGAAAATTACACAGTGGTGCATTTTTGACTTATTTCACTGAGAGAAAGCTTTTTTCGTCTTAGACTTATTTTTGACTTCTTTCACTGAGATCAACACTGGAATTGTTCAAAACACTAAAATATACTGCTTCTCAGTACTTCTAAGCTGTTTCAAAGATTATGAAGCTGAACTTTCATGAATTTGCAGAAAATTACACAGTGGTGCATTTTTGACTTATTTCACTGAGAGAAAGCTTTTTTCGTCTTAGTCTTACTTTTTGACTTCTTTCACTGAGATCAACACTGGAATTGTTCAAAACACTAAAATATACTGCTTCTCAGTACTTCTAAGCTGTTTCAAAGATTATGAAGCTGAACTTTCATGAATTTGCAGAAAATTACACAGTGGTGCATTTTTGACTTATTTCACTGAGAGAAAGCTTTTTTCGTCTTAGTCTTACTTTTTGATTCTTTCACTGAGATCAACACTGGAATTGTTCAAAACACTAAAATATACTGCTTCTCAGTACTTCTAAGCTGTTTCAAAGATTATGAAGCTGAACTTTCATGAATTTGCAGAAAATTACACAGTGGTGCATTTTTGACTTATTTCACTGAGAGAAAGCTTTTTTCGTCTTAGTCTTATTTTTGAATTCTTTCACTGAGATCAACAATGGAATTGTTCAAAACACTAAAATATACTGCTTCTCAGTACTTCTAAGCTGTTTCAAAGATTATGAAGCTGAACTTTCATGAATTTGCAGAAAATTACACAGTGGTGCATTTTTGACTTATTTCACTGAGAGAAAGCTTTTTTCGTCTTAGTCTTATTTTTGAATTCTTTCACTGAGATCAACACTGGAATTGTTCAAAACAATAAAATATACTGCTTCTCAGTACTTCTAAGCTGTTTCAAAGATTATGAAGCTGAACTTTCATGAATTTGCAGAAAATTACACAGTGGTGCATTTTGACTTATTTCACTGAGAGAAAGCTTTTTTGTCTTAGACTTATTTTTGAATTCTTTCACTGAGATCAACACTGGAATTGTTCAAAACACTAAAATATACTGCTTCTCAGTACTTCTAAGCTGTTTCAAAGATTATGAAGCTGAACTTTCATGAATTTGCAGAAAATTACACAGTGGTGCATTTTTGACTTATTTCACTGAGAGAAAGCTTTTTTCGTCTTAGACTTACTTTTTGACTTCTTTCACTGAGATCAACACTGGAATTGTTCAAAACACTAAAATATACTGCTTCTCAGTACTTCTAAGCTGTTTCAAAGATTATGAAGCTGAACTTTCATGAATTTGCAGAAAATTACACAGTGGTGCATTTTTGACTTATTTCACTGAGAGAAAGCTTTTTTCGTCTTAGTCTTACTTTTTGACTTCTTTCACTGAGATCAACACTGGAATTGTTCAAAACAATAAAATATACTGCTTCTCAGTACTTCTAAGCTGTTTCAAAGATTATGAAGCTGAACTTTCATGAATTTGCAGAAAATTACACAGTGGTGCATTTTTGACTTATTTCACTGAGAGAAAGCTTTTTTCGTCTTAGTCTTACTTTTTGACTTCTTTCACTGAGATCAACACTGGAATTGTTCAAAACACTAAAATATACTGCTTCTCAGTACTTCTAAGCTGTTTCAAAGATTATGAAGCTGAACTTTCATGAATTTGCAGAAAATTACACAGTGGTGCATTTTTGACTTATTTCACTGAGAGAAAGCTTTTTTCGTCTTAGTCTTACTTTTTGACTTCTTTCACTGAGATCAACACTGGAATTGTTCAAAACACTAAAATATACTGCTTCTCAGTACTTCTAAGCTGTTTCAAAGATTATGAAGCTGAACTTTCATGAATTTGCAGAAAATTACACAGTGGTGCATTTTTGACTTATTTCACTGAGAGAAAGCTTTTTTCGTCTTAGTCTTACTTTTGACTTCTTTCACTGAGATCAACACTGGAATTGTTCAAAACACTAAAATATACTGCTTCTCAGTACTTCTAAGCTGTTTCAAAGATTATGAAGCTGAACTTTCATGAATTTGCAGAAAATTACACAGTGGTGCATTTTTGACTTATTTCACTGAGAGAAAGCTTTTTTCGTCTTAGTCTTACTTTTTGACTTCTTTCACTGAGATCAACACTGGAATTGTTCAAAACACTAAAATATACTGCTTCTCAGTACTTCTAAGCTGTTTCAAAGATTATGAAGCTGAACTTTCATGAATTTGCAGAAAATTACACAGTGGTGCATTTTTGACTTATTTCACTGAGAGAAAGCTTTTTTCGTCTTAGTCTTACTTTTTGACTTCTTTCACTGAGATCAACACTGGAATTGTTCAAAACACTAAAATATACTGCTTCTCAGTACTTCTAAGCTGTTTCAAAGATTATGAAGCTGAACTTTCATGAATTTGCAGAAAATTACACAGTGGTGCATTTTGACTTATTTCACTGAGAGAAAGCTTTTTTCGTCTTAGTCTTACTTTTTGACTTCTTTCACTGAGATCAACACTGGAATTGTTCAAAACACTAAAATATACTGCTTCTCAGTACTTCTAAGTGTTTCAAAGATTATAAGCTGAACTTTCATGAATTTGCAGAAAATTACACAGTGGTGCATTTTTGACTTATTTCACTGAGAGAAAGCTTTTTTCGTCTTAATCTTATTTTGAATTCTTTCACTGAGATCAACAATGGAATTGTTCAAAACACTAAAATACTGCTTCTCAGTACTTCTAAGCTGTTTCAAAGATTATGAAGCTGAACTTTCATGAATTTGCAGAAAATTACAAGTGGTGCATTTTTGACTTATTTCACTCAAATCAACACTGGAATTGTTCAAAACAATAAATATACTGCTTCTCAGTACTTCTAAGCTGTTTCAAAGATTATGAAGCTGAACTTTCATGAATTTGCAGAAAATTACACAGTGGTGCATTTTTGACTTATTTCACTGAGAGAAAGCTTTTTTTGTCTTAGACTTATTTTTGACTTCTTTCACTGAGATCAACACTGGAATTGTTCAAAACACTAAATATACTGCTTCTCAGTACTTCTAAGCTGTTTCAAAGATTATGAAGCTGAACTTTCATGAATTTGCAGAAAATTACACAGTGGTGCATTTTTGACTTATTTCACTGAGAGAAAGCTTTTTCGTCTTAGTCTTATTTTTGACTTCTTTCACTGAGATCAACACTGGAATTGTTCAAAACACTAAAATATACTGCTTCTCAGTACTTCTAAGCTGTTTCAAAGATTATGAAGCTGAACTTTCATGAATTTGCAGAAAAATTACACAGTGGTGCATTTTTGACTTATTTCACTGAGAGAAAGCTTTTT
The DNA here is from genome assembly GCF_027474105.1 of Poeciliopsis prolifica. NCBI lineage: Eukaryota > Metazoa > Chordata > Actinopteri > Cyprinodontiformes > Poeciliidae > Poeciliopsis > Poeciliopsis prolifica. The sequence goes on along the minus strand of NW_026562435.1, from coordinate 12,338 downwards.
TCGTCTTAGTCTTACTTTTTGATTCTTTCACTGAGATCAACACTGGAATTGTTCAAAACACTAAAATATACTGCTTCTCAGTACTTCTAAGCTGTTTCAAAGATTATGAAGCTGAACTTTCATGAATTTGCAGAAAATTACACAGTGGTGCATTTTGACTTATTTCACTGAGAGAAAGCTTTTTTCGTCTTAGTCTTACTTTTTGACTTCTTTCACTGAGATCAACACTGGAATTGTTCAAAACACTAAAATTACTGCTTCTCAGTACTTCTAAGCTGTTTCAAAGATTATGAAGCTGAACTTTCATGAATTTGCAGAAAATTACACAGTGGTGCATTTTTGACTTAGATTTTTTTTGACTTCTTTCACTGAGATCAACACTGGAATTGTTCAAAACACTAAAAATACTGCTTCTCAGTACTTCTAATGTTTCAAAGATTATGAAGCTGAACTTTCATGAATTTGCAGAAAATTACACAGTGGTGCATTTTGACTTAGACTTATTTTTTTGACTTCTTCACTGAGATCAACAATGGAATTGTTCAAAACACTAAAATATACTGCTTCTCAGTACTTCTAAGCTGTTTCAAAGATTATGAAGCTGAACTTTCATGAATTTGCAGAAAATTACACAGTGGTGCATTTTGACTTATTTCACTGAGAGAAAGCTTTTTTCGTCTTAGACTTATTTTTGAATTCTTTCACTGAGATCAACACTGGAATTGTTCAAAACAATAAAATATACTGCTTCTCAGTACTTCTAAGCTGTTTCAAAGATTATGAAGTGAACTTTCATGAATTTGCAGAAAATTACACAGTTGTGCATTTTTGACTTATTTCACTGAGAGAAAGCTTTTTTCGTCTTAGACTTATTTTTGAATTCTTTCACTGAGATCAACACTGGAATTGTTCAAAACAATAAAATATACTGCTTCTCAGTACTTCTAAGCTGTTTCAAAGATTATGAAGCTGAACTTTCATGAATTTGCAGAAAATTACACAGTGGTGCATTTTTGACTTATTTCACTGAGAGAAAGCTTTTTTCGTCGTCTTATTTTTGACTTCTTTCACTGAGATCAACACTGGAATTGTTCAAAACACTAAAATATACTGCTTCTCAGTACTTCTAAGCTGTTTCAAAGATTATGAAGCTGAACTTTCATGAATTTGCAGAAAATTACACAGTGGTGCATTTTTGACTTATTTCATGAGAGAAAGCTTTTTTCGTCTTAGTCTTATTTTTGACTTCTTTCACTGAGATCAACACTGGAATTGTTCAAAACACTAAAATATACTGCTTCTCAGTACTTCTAAGCTGTTTCAAAGATTATGAAGCTGAACTTTCATGAATTTGCAGAAAATTACACAGTGGTGCATTTTTGACTTATTTCACTGAGAGAAAGCTTTTTTCGTCTTAGTCTTATTTTTGACTTCTTTCACTGAGATCAACACTGGAATTGTTCAAAACACTAAAAATACTGCTTCTCAGTACTTCTAAGCTGTTTCAAAGATTATGAAGCTGAACTTTCATGAATTTGCAGAAAATTACACAGTGGTGCATTTTGACTTATTTCACTGAGAGAAAGCTTTTTTCGTCTTAGTCTTACTTTTTGACTTCTTTCACTGAGATCAACACTGGAATTGTTCAAAACACTAAAATATACTGCTTCTCAGTACTTCTAAGCTGTTTCAAAGATTATGAAGCTGAACTTTCATGAATTTGCAGAAAATTACACAGTGGTGCATTTTTGACTTATTTCACTGAGAGAAAGCTTTTTTCGTCTTAATCTTATTTTTGACTTCTTTCACTGAGATCAACACTGGAATTGTTCAAAACACTAAAATATACTGCTTCTCAGTACTTCTAAGCTGTTTTCAAAGATTATGAAGCTGAACTTTCATGAATTTGCAGAAAATTACACAGTGGTGCATTTTTGACTTATTTCACTGAGAGAAAGCTTTTTTCGTCTTAGTCTTATTTTTGACTTCTTTCACTGAGATCAACACTGGAATTGTTCAAAACACTAAAATATACTGCTTCTCAGTACTTCTAAGCTGTTTCAAAGATTATGAAGCTGAACTTTCATGAATTTGCAGAAAATTACACAGTGGTGCATTTTTGACTTATTTCACTGAGAGAAAGCTTTTTTCGTCTTAGTCTTACTTTTTGACTTCTTTCACTGAGATCAACACTGGAATGTTCAAAACACTAAAATATACTGCTTCTCAGTACTTCTAAGCTGTTTCAAAGATTATGAAGCTGAACTTTGATGAATTTGCAGAAAATTACACAGTGGTGCATTTTTGACTTATTTCACTGAGAGAAAGCTTTTTTCGTCTTAGTCTCACTTTTTGACTTCTTTCACTGAGATCAACACTGGAATTGTTCAAAACACTAAAATATACTGCTTCTCAGTACTTCTAAGCTGTTTCAAAGATTATGAAGCTGAACTTTCATGAATTTGCAGAAAATTACACAGTGGTGCATTTTTGACTTATTTCATTGAGATCAACACTGGAATTGTTCAAAACACTAAATATACTGCTTCTCAGTACTTCTAAGCTGTTTCAAAGATTATGAAAGCTGAACTTTCATGAATTTGCAGAAAATTACACAGTGGTGCATTTTTGACTTATTTCACTGAGAGAAAGCTTTTTTCGTCTTAGATTATTTTTGACTTCTTTCACTGAGATCAACACTGGAATTGTTCAAAACACTAAAATATACTGCTTCTCAGTACTTCTAAGCTGTTTCAAAGATTATGAAGCTGAACTTTCATGAATTTGCAGAAAATTACACAGTGTGCATTTTGACTTATTTCACTGAGAGAAAGCTTTTTTCGTCTTAGACTTATTTTTGACTTCTTTCACTGAGATCAACACTGGAATTGTTCAAAACACTAAAATATACTGCTTCTCAGTACTTCTAAGCTGTTTCAAAGATTATGAAGCTGAACTTTCATGAATTTTCAGAAAATTACACAGTGGTGCATTTTTGACTTATTTCACTGAGAGAAAGCTTTTTTCGTCGTCTTATTTTGACTTCTTTCACTGAGATCAACACTGGAATTGTTCAAAACACTAAAATATACTGCTTCTCAGTACTTCTAAGCTGTTTCAAAGATTATGAAGCTGAACTTTCATGAATTTGCAGAAAATTACACAGTGGTGCATTTTTGACTTATTTCACTGAGAGAAAGCTTTTTTCGTCTTAGACTTATTTTTGATTCTTTCACTGAGATCAACACTGGAATTGTTCAAAACACTAAAATATACTGCTTCTCAGTACTTCTAAGCTGTTTCAAAGATTATGAGCTGAACTTTCATGAATTTGCAGAAAATTATACAGTGGTGCATTTTTGACTTATTTCACTGAGAGAAAGCTTTTTTCGTCTTAGTCTTACTTTTTGACTTCTTTCACTGAGATCAACACTGGAATTGTTCAAAACACTAAAATATACTGCTTCTCAGTACTTCTAAGCTGTTTCAAAGATTATGAAGCTGAACTTTCATGAATTTGCAGAAAATTACACAGTGGTGCATTTTTGACTTATTTCACTGAGAGAAAGCTTTTTTCGTCTTAGTCTTACTTTTGACTTCTTTCACTGAGATCAACACTGGATTGTTCAAACACTAAAATATACTGCTTCTCAGTACTTCTAAGCTGTTTCAAAGATTATGAAGCTGAACTTTCATGAATTTGCAGAAAATTACACAGTGGTGCATTTTTGACTTATTTCACTGAGAGAAAGCTTTTTTCGTCTTAGTCTTATTTTTGACTTCTTTCACTGAGATCAACACTGGAATTGTTCAAAACACTAAATATACTGCTTCTCAGTACTTCTAAGCTGTTTCAAAGATTATGAAGCTGAACTTTCATGAATTTGCAGAAAATTACACAGTGGTGCATTTTTGACTTATTTCACTGAGAGAAAGCTTTTTTCGTCTTAGTCTTACTTTTGACTTCTTTCACTGAGATCAACACTGGAATTGTTCAAAACACTAAAATATACTGCTTCTCAGTACTTCTAAGCTGTTTCAAAGATTATGAAGCTGAACTTTCATGAATTTGCAGAAAATTACACAGTGGTGCATTTTTGACTTATTTCACTGAGAGAAAGCTTTTTTCGTCTTAGTCTTACTTTTTGACTTCTTTCACTGAGATCAACACTGGAATTGTTCAAAACACTAAAATATACTGCTTCTCAGTACTTCTAAGCTGTTTCAAAGATTATGAAGCTGAACTTTCATGAATTTGCAGAAAATTACACAGTGGTGCATTTTTGACTTATTTCACTGAGAGAAAGCTTTTTTCGTCTTAGTCTTACTTTTTGACTTCTTTCACTGAGATCAACACTGGAATTGTTCAAAACACTAAAATATACTGCTTCTCAGTACTTCTAAGCTGTTTCAAAGATTATGAAGCTGAACTTTCATGAATTTGCAGAAAATACACAGTGGTGCATTTTTGACTTATTTCACTGAGAGAAGCTTTTTTCGTCTTAGTCTTACTTTTGACTTCTTTCACTGAGATCAACACTGGAATTGTTCAAAACACTAAAATATACTGCTTCTCAGTACTTCTAAGCTGTTTCAAAGATTATGAAGCTGAACTTTCATGAATTTGCAGAAAATTACACAGTGGTGCATTTTTGACTTATTTCACTGAGAGAAAGCTTTTTTCGTCTTAGTCTTACTTTTTGACTTCTTTCACTGAGATCAACACTGGAATTGTTCAAAACCTAAAATATACTGCTTCTCAGTACTTCTAAGCTGTTTCAAAGATTATGAAGCTGAACTTTCATGAATTTGCAGAAATTACACAGTGGTGCATTTTTGACTTATTTCACTGAGAGAAAGCTTTTTCGTCTTAGTCTTACTTTTTGACTTCTTTCACTGAGATCAACACTGGAATTGTTCAAACACTAAAATATACTGCTTCTCAGTACTTCTAAGCTGTTTCAAAGATTATGAAGCTGAACTTTCATGAATTTGCAGAAAATTACACAGTGGTGCATTTTTGACTTATTTCACTGAGAGAAAGCTTTTTTCATCTTAGTCTTACTTTTTGACTTCTTTCACTGAGATCAACACTGGAATTGTTCAAAACACTAAAATATACTGCTTCTCAGTACTTCTAAGCTGTTTCAAAGATTATGAAGCTGAACTTTCATGAATTTGCAGAAAATCACACAGTGGTGCATTTTTGACTTATTTCACTGAGAGAAAGCTTTTTTCGTCTTAGTCTTACTTTTTGACTTCTTTCAACTGAGATCAACACTGGAATTGTTCAAACACTAAAATATACTGCTTCTCAGTACTTCTAAGCTGTTTCAAAGATTATGAAGCTGAACTTTCATGAATTTGCAGAAAATTACACAGTGGTGCATTTTTGACTTATTTCACTGAGAGAAAGCTTTTTTCGTCTTAGTCTTACTTTTTGACTTCTTTCACTGAGATCAACACTGGAATTGTTTCAAAACACTAAAATATACTGCTTCTCAGTACTTCTAAGCTGTTTCAAAGATTATGAAGCTGAACTTTCATGAATTTGCAGAAAATACACAGTGGTGCATTTTTGACTTATTTCACTGAGAGAAAGCTTTTTCGTCTTAGTCTTACTTTTTGACTTCTTTCACTGAGATCAACACTGGAATTGTTTCAAAACACTAAAATATACTGCTTCTCAGTACTTCTAAGCTGTTTCAAAGATTATGAAGCTGAACTTTCATGAATTTGCAGAAAATTACACAGTGGTGCATTTTTGACTTATTTCACTGAGAGAAAGCTTTTTCGTCTTAATCTTACTTTTTGACTTCTTTCACTGAGATCAACACTGGAATTGTTCAAACACTAAAATATACTGCTTCTCAGTACTTCTAAGCTGTTTCAAAGATTATGAAGCTGAACTTTCAGAATTTGCAGAAATTACACAGTGGTGCATTTTTGACTTATTTCACTGAGAGAAAGCTTTTTTCGTCTTAGTCTTACTTTTTGATTCTTTCACTGAGATCAACACTGAATTGTTCAAAACTAAAATATACTGCTTCTCAGTACTTCTAAGCTGTTTCAAAGATTATGAAGCTGAACTTTCATGAATTGCAGAAAATTACACAGTGGTGCATTTTTGACTTATTTCACTGAGAGAAAGCTTTTTTCGTCTTAATCTTATTTTTGATTCTTTCACTGAGATCAACACTGGAATTGTTCAAAACACTAAATATCTGCTTCTCAGTACTTCTAAGCTTGTTTCAAAGATTATGAAAAGCTGAACTTTCATGATTTGCAGAAATTACACAGTGTGCATTTTTGACTATTTCACTGAGAGAAGCTTTTTTCCGTCTTAGTCTTATTTTGACTTCTTTCACTGAGATCAACACTGGAAATTGTTCAAAACAATAAAATACTGCTTCTCAGCACTTCTAAGCTGTTTCAAAAATTATGAAGCTGAACTTTCATGAATTTGCAGAAAATTACTATGTGGTGCATTTTGACTTATTTCACTGAGATCAACACTGGAATGTTCAAAACACTAAAATATACTGCTTCTCAGTACTTCTAAGCTGTTTCAAAGATTATGAAGCTGAACTTTCATGAATTTGCAGAAAATTACACAGTGGTGCATTTTTGACTTATTTCACTGACTTCTTTCACTGAGATCAACACTGGAATTGTTCAAAACACTAAAATATACTGCTTCTCAGTACTTCTAAGCTGTTTCAAAGATTATGAGCTGGAACTTTCATGAATTTGCAGAAAATTACACAGTGGTGCATTTTTGACTTATTTCACTGGAGAAAGCTTTTTTCGTCTTAGTCTTACTTTTGACTTCTTTCACTGAGATCACACTGGAATTGTTCAAAACAATAAAATATACTGCTTCTCAGTACTTCTAAGCTGTTTCAAAGATTATGAAGCTGAACTTTCATGAATTTGCAGAAATTACACAGTGGTGCATTTTTGACTTATTTCACTGAGAGAAGCTTTTTTCATCTTAGTCTTTTTTGACTTCTTTCACTGAGATCAACAATGGAATTGTTCAAACACTAAAATATACTGCTTCTCAGTACTTCTAAGCTGTTTCAAAGATTATGAAGCTGAACTTTCATGAATTTGCAGAAATTACTAAGTGCTTATTTTTGACTTTATTTCACTCAAATCAACACTGGAATTGTTCAAACACTAAAATATACTGCTTCTCAGTACTTCTAAGCTGTTTCAAGATTATGAAGCTGAACTTTCATGAATTTGCAGAAAATTACACAGTGGTGCATTTTTGCTTAGAGAGAAAGCTTTTTTTCGTCTTACTTACTTTTTCACTGAGATCAACACTGGAATTGTTCAAAACACTAAAATTACTGCTTCTCAGTACTTCTAAGCTGTTTCAAAGATTATGAAGCTGAACTTTCATGAATTTGCAGAAAATTACACAGTGGTGCATTTTGACTTATTTCACTGAGAGAAAGCTTTTTTTCGTCTTAGTCTTACTTTTTGACTTCTTTCACTGAGATCAACACTGGAATTGTTCAAACACTAAATATACTGCTTCTCAGTACTTCTAAGCTGTTTCAAAGATTATGAAGCTGAACTTTCATGAATTTGCAGAAAATTACACAGTGGTGCATTTTTGACATATTTCACTGAGAGAAAGCTTTTTTCGTCTTAGTCTTTCTTTTTGACTTCTTTCACTGAGATCAACACTGGAATTGTTCAAACACTAAAATACTGCTTCTCAGTACTTCTAAGCTGTTTTCAAAGATATGAAGCTGAACTTTCATGAATTTGCAGAAAATTACACAGTGGTGCATTTTTGACTTATTTCACTGAGAGAAAGCTTTTTTCGTCTTAATCTTATTTTTGACTTCTTTCACTGAGATCAACAATGGAATTGTTCAAAACACTAAATATACTGCTTCTCAGTACTTCTAAGCTGTTTCAAAGATTATGAAGCTGAACTTTCATGAATTTGCAGAAAATTACACAGTGTGCATTTTTGACTTATTCACTGAGAGAAAGCTTTTTTCGTCTTAGTCTTACTTTTTGACTTCTTTCACTGAGATCAACACTGGAATTGTTCAAAACACTAAAATATACTGCTTCTCAGTACTTCTAAGCTGTTTCAAACATTATGAAGCTGAACTTTCATGAATTTGCTGAAAATCACACAGTGGTGCATTTTTGACTTATTTCACTGAGAGAAAGCTTTTTTCGTCTTAGTCTTACTTTTTGACTTCTTTCACTGAGATAAACACTGGAATTGTTCAAAACACTAAAATATACTGCTTCTCAGTACTTCTAAGCTGTTTCAAAGATTATGAAGCTGAACTTTCATGAATTTGCAGAAAATTACACAGTGGTGCATTTTTGACTTATTTCACTGAGAGAAAGCTTTTTTCGTCTTAGTCTTACTTTTTGACTTCTTTCACTGAGATCAACACTGGAATTGTTCAAAACACTAAAATATACTGCTTCTCAGTACTTCTAAGCTGTTTCAAAGATTATGAAGCTGAACTTTCATGAATTTGCAGAAAATTACACAGTGGTGCATTTTTGACTTATTTCACTGAGAGAAAGCTTTTTTCGTCTTAGTCTTATTTTTGACTTCTTTCACTGAGATCAACACTGGATTGTTCAAAACACTAAAATATACTGCTTCTCAGTACTTCTAAGCTGTTTCAAAGATTATGAAGTGATTTTCATGAATTTGCAGAAAATCACACAGTGGTGCATTTTTGACTTATTTCACTGAGAGAAAGCTTTTTTCATCTTAGACTTATTTTTGACTTCTTTCACTGAGATCAACACTGGAATTGTTCAAAACACTAAAATATACTGCTTCTCAGTACTTCTAAGCTGTTTCAAAGATTATGAAGCTGAACTTTCATGAATTTGCAGAAAATTACACAGTGGTGCATTTTTGACTTATTTCACTGAGAGAAAGCTTTTTTGTCTTAGACTTATATTTGACTTCTTTCACTGAGATCAACACTGGAATTGTTCAAAACAACTAAATATACTGCTTCTCAGTACTTCTAAGCTGTTTCAAAGATTATGAAGCTGAACTTTCATGAATTTGCAGAAAATTACACAGTGGTGCATTTTTGACTTATTTCACTGAGAGAAAGCTTTTTTCGTCTTAGACTTACTTTTTGACTTCTTTCACTGAGATCAACACTGGAATTGTTCAAAACACTAAAATATACTGCTTCTCAGTACTTCTAAGCTGTTTCAAAGATTATGAAGCTGAACTTTCATGAATTTGCAGAAAATTACACAGTGGTGCATTTTGACTTATTTCACTGAGAGAAAGCTTTTTTTGTCTTAGACTTATTTTGACTTCTTTCACTGAGATCAACACTGGAATTGTTCAAAACACTAAAATATACTGCTTCTCAGTACTTCTAAGCTGTTTCAAAGATTATGAAGGCTGAACTTTCATGAATTTGCAGAAATTACACAGTGGTGCATTTTTGACTTATTTCACTGAGAGAAAGCTTTTTTCATCTTAATCTTATTTTTGACTTCTTTCACTGAGATCAACACTGGAATTGTTCAAAACACTAAAATATCTGCTTCTCAGTACTTCTAAGCTGTTTCAAAGATTATGAAGCTGAACTTTCATGAATTTGCAGAAAATCACACAGTGGTGCATTTTTGACTTATTTCACTGAGAGAAAGCTTTTTTTCGTCTTAGTCTTACTTTTTGACTTCTTTCACTGAGATCAACACTGGAATTGTTCAAAACACTAAAATATACTGCTTCTCAGTACTTCTAGCTGTTTCAAAGATTATGAAGCTGAACTTTCATGAATTTGCAGAAAATTACACAGTGGTGCATTTTTGACTATTTCACTGAGAGAAAGCTTTTTTCGTCTTAGTCTTACTTTTGACTTCTTTCACTGAGATCAACACTGGAATTGTTCAAACACTAAAAATACTGCTTCTCAGTACTTCTAAGCTGTTTCAAAGATTATGAAGCTGAACTTTCATGAATTTGCAGAAAATTACACAGTGGTGCATTTTTGACTTATTTCACTGAGAGAAAGCTTTTTCGTCTTAGTCTTACTTTTTGACTTCTTTCACTGAGATCAACACTGGAATTGTTCAAAACACTAAAATATACTGCTTCTCAGTACTTCTAAGCTGTTTCAAAGATTATGAAGCTGAACTTTCATGAATTTGCAGAAAATTACACAGTGGTGCATTTTTGACTTATTTCACTGAGAGAAAGCTTTTTTCGTCTTAGTCTTATTTTGACTTCTTTCACTGAGATCAACACTGGAATTGTTCAAAACACTAAAATATACTGCTTCTCAGTACTTCTAAGCTGTTTCAAAGATTATGAAGCTGAACTTTCATGAATTTGCAGAAAATTACACAGTGGTGCATTTTGACTTATTTCACTGAGAGAAAGCTTTTTTCGTCTTAGTCTTATTTTTGACTTCTTTCACTGAGATCAACAATGGAATTGTTCAAAACACTAAAATATACTGCTTCTCAGTACTTCTATGTTGTTTCAAAGATTATGAAGCTGAACTTTCATGAGTTTGCAGAAAATTACACAGTGGTGCATTTTGACTTATTTCACTGAGAGAAAGCTTTTTTCGTCTTAGTCTTACTTTTTGACTTCTTTCACTGAGATCACACTGGAATTGTTCAAAACACTCAAATATGTACTGCTTCTCAGTACTTCTAAGCTGTTTCAAAGATTATAAGCTGAACTTTCATGATTTGCAGAAAATTACACAGTGGTGCATTTTTGACTTATTTTCACTCAAATCAACACTGGAATTGTTCAAAACACTAAAATATACTGCTTCTCAGTACTTCTAAGCTGTTTCAAAGATTATGAAGCTGAACTTTCATGAATTTGCAGAAAATTACACAGTGGTGCATTTTTGACTTAGTCTTATTTTTGACTTCTTTCACTGAGATCAACACTGGAATTGTTCAAAACACTAAAATATACTGCTTCTCAGTACTTCTAAGCTGTTTCAAAGATTATGAAGCTGAACTTTCATGAATTTGCAGAAAATTACACAGTGGTGCATTTTTGACTTATTTCACTGAGAGAAAGCTTTTTTCGTCTTAGTCTTACTTTTTGACTTCTTTCACTGAGATCAACACTGGAATTGTTCAAAACACTAAAATATACTGCTTCTCAGTACTTCTAGCTGTTTCAAAGATTATGAAGCTGAACTTTCATGAATTTGCAGAAATTACACAGTGGTGCATTTTTGACTTATTTCACTGAGAGAAAACTTTTTTCGTCTTAGTCTTACTTTTTGACTTCTTTCACTGAGATCAACACTGGAATTGTTCAAACACTAAATATACTGCTTCTCAGTACTTAAGCTGTTTCAAAGATTATGAAGCTGAACTTTCATGATTTGCAGAAAATTACACAGTGGTGCATTTTTGACTTATTTCACTGAGAGAAAGCTTTTTTCGTCTTAGTCTTACTTTTTGACTTCTTTCACTGAGATCAACATGGAATTGTTCAAAACACTAAAATATACTGCTTCTCAGTACTTCTAAGCTGTTTCAAAGATTATGAAGCTGAACTTTCATGAATTTGCAGAAAATTACACAGTGGTGCATTTTGACTTATTTCACTGAGAGAAAGCTTTTTTCGTCTTAGTCTTACTTTTTGACTTCTTCACTGAGATCAACACTGGAATTGTTCAAAACACTAAAATATACTGCTTCTCAGTACTTCTAGGCTGTTTCAAAGATTATGAAGCGAACTTTCATGAATTTGCAGAAAATTACACAGTGGTGCATTTTGACTATTTCACTGAGAGAAAGCTTTTTTCGTCTTAGTCTTACTTTTTGATTTCACTGAGATCAACACTGGAATTGTTCAAAACACTAAAATATACTGCTTCTCAGTACTTCTAAGCTGTTTCAAAGATTATGAAGCTGAACTTTCATGAATTTGCAGAAATTACACAGTGGTGCATTTTTGACTTATTTCACTGAGAGAAAGCTTTTTTCGTCTTAATCTTATTTTTGACTTCTTTCACTGAGATCAACATGGAATTGTTCAAAACACTAAAATATACTGCTTCTCAGTACTTCTAAGCTGTTTCAAAGATTATGAAGCTGAACTTTCATGAATTTGCAGAAAATTACACAGTGGTGCCTTTTTTGACTTATTCACTGAGAGAAAGCTTTTTTCGTCTTAGACTTATTTTTGAATTCTTTCACTGAGATCAACACTGGAATTGTTCAAACACTAAAATATACTGCTTCTCAGTACTTCTAAGCTGTTTCAAAGATTATGAAGCTGACTTTCATGAATTTGCAGAAAATTACACAGTGGTGCATTTTTGACT